>NC_049260.1:12467463-12767932 GCF_011100685.1 Canis lupus familiaris | reverse complement strand
TTTTATTAACCTTGTCAAAGTCGCCAGTAAACAAATAGCCTTTCATTTAAGTGAAAGAATGAAGTCTTTGGAGTCACTCTTTCTTCTTTAAGAACTGAATAAATGATTATATTTCTGCAGTAGTGCTTTTCTCATCTCTGAGGAGTTGAGTTTTTCTGATCAGTTTTTATGTGCCAAGCACAGAAACAACCATTTTACTTGTATTGTCTCCTTTAGTCGTCGTAGCCATCCAGTGAAGTAGATGCTAGTAATATCCCTAGTTTAGAAGTGAGGAAACCGAGGCTCAAGGTGTTAAATAATTTGTACAAGGTAAACATATGAGGGAAGGGTGGAGTCTCAGGCAGTCTTTCTCCCAAGCTCATGTTCCTAACTTCTAGGCAACAGCCTTCAGAGGCTCCTGGACCATGTTTTGGTAACCACTGGCTTAAATAAGATTTGTACAGATGACTATGAGGGTGGGAAATGGTTGACCTGAGTCTGGAAGACTGGATGGAAGGTGACGGTGGGGGGATCTGAAGCAGCATCTGCCAGGATCAAATTCCAGCAGGCTTTGTCCACTCTCTACTTCAGTAAGCCACTTTCATGATCTTCACATCATTAGTTTCAGATGTAGCTTTCAATAATTTACCTTACCTACATTTTGACTATGAACTTCTGGGCATTTGTATAGATTTGTAAGAGTGTTCCTTACACTTACCCAGTCTTGCCTCCGGTCTTGTGCTAGACTAGGGTTGTCTACATTCCTCATGATGGGAATAAGGGCTTAGGAATTTGGATATTTTACTAGGTGGAAGTCTGGAGTCAGGGAAGGTAAAGGTCTGAGATTAAACATAAGAATTAGAACAAGACTATGGCAGAGTGCCTGGGTGGCTCAGTCAATTGAGCTTCTGCCTTCGGCTCAGATTATGATCCCAGGGTCCTGGAATCGAGTCCCATATCGGGCTCCGTGCTCAGTGGGAGTCTGCTCCTCCTTTCCTCTTGTGCTCTCTTGCTTTTTCTCACTCTCAAATAAATAAAATCTTAAAAAAAAACCAAGATTATGCCACTGTCATTGAGGCAGTCTCTGGGGACAAGGGGGTTTTCTCTGGCACTTATTCACTGATGAATGCATGCATCCCAGGAGGTAGAAAGTAATTGTAACTATTGCGTTCCTGACTTTTCAGCTGTAACCACTGCAGATGAGTGATTGATAATTGATTTGGGGTTGGGACATTTTACAACCCAGAGGGAAGGGAGGGAAGATGGGTGCAAATGATTAAGACTGGATTTCCTGCCAGCTAGGAGGAACTAATGCTCAGAGTCCAATTTAGGTTGACTTAAAGACAATAAAGAAATGTGAGCTCTCTTGCACAGTTAAGTTAGCTGAGATCCACACCTGTTTCCTATTAAAAATGACCATTAATTGGTAGCTTTTAGTGTAGGGAATATCCATAATTATCTAGTTCCCTGAATCTGGCACACTGTGGGACTCAGCTGTTGAAGCAGAAATGGTCTAATGTGCAGATTTACAGGGTGGATATGACTACTTCCTACTGCAGAGCAAGCAGAGAGATAAAAGTTGAGCTGAAGAGGTGAACTTGTAGGGTTATTTGACCTAAAGAAGGAGACATGAGGGACTAGTGATTTTGCGATGGGTAGAGGCTGCGAAAAAGACATTTGGCTATCAGAAGCCCTGAAACACATTTGTTCTAAGCAACATTTCTGCCCAAATGCATTAACTAATGCAAGAATAAAATTTGAAGTTTCAGCTCATTATCATTCCAGTTTTGGCAGCACATTTTTCCCTGAGGCTTTTAATTCTTTCCTTAGAGTCCTCTATATTAACTTTGAATCTTTGATGTGTTTTCACATATTGGCTTAAAGTGTCACAGGCTATTTTATTTAAGTGAATAAATTGGCCATCTAGATGTATCCTATTTAATATACAAATGCACAGTTTCATGCAAGTAAAACTTCCATAGGAAACTGTTTGTGTTATCAGGTTTCATAGGAAAGTCATGCATACTTATTTACTCTCAGAGTCCTGGTTTTTTTAATTGTTATTGTTAAATCATTTATTTATACCATTACCTTGTTAGTAGTGGGACTAGATGTCCCAAAGCATTTCTTTTCTTATTTTCCTCATATCCGGTATCACACACAAAGAAATTTTTAAAAGAAAACCCTGTTGATATATACATATAGGAAGCATTTTTCTAGCCCTGATGATCCCAGTGGCAAAGTGTCCTCCTCTTTTTTTTTTTTTTAAAGTGTCCTCTTCTATACTTTAATTCCACCCATCTCAGTCTTTTGACTTCCAAATATCTTAGCACTGGACCCCTGAACCTTTATTATATTGTGAACAACCTTCCTTTATTTTTAGACAATAACAGAATTGAAAGTCTGGAAGCTACTTTAGAGCATTACTACTCAGAGTGTGGATCATTTTGTCCCATCTCTGTTAATGTTCAGTCTCCATCTGTAGTCTGAATTAGCTGTGCCCTAAGTAAGTGTGCAGGGTATGATTTTGCAATAGCTTTTTGGGTTTCTCTGTATATGTCAGCTAGTATATGAGCATCAACACATTTGAAACCAAAATACACACAGACATGGCAACACGCAGTCTACTCCCCGTACCCCCTTCATGTGCTTCCTTTTCTTTACTGTATTTTTCATTAATGACATTACCATCTCCTTGGTCATCTCAACAGGACATGGAAAGAGCCTTATAATATCTCTGTCTCTCAGTACTACTCAATTTAATCAGCACATAAAAGCTGTTAATTAAATTTCTATCAGGCTCTGGGCATAGATTCTTTGTTCCTTATTCATCATCGCTGTTCTTACTGTTCTGATTTACATTTTCATTGTTGCCTTGCCTAATGCCAACTCTAACTTATCTCTGCCTTCTCCAGTCTGTCTTCCCTCCAAGACAATTGTATTATCTATTTCTGCATCACAAATTACCCTAAAACTTAACAGCTTAAAGTGACAAACTCACAGTTTCTATAGGTTAGAAGCCCAGGAGCAGTATAGTTGAGTGGTTCTGGGTCAGGAGCTCTCTTGAGGCTGCGGTCAAGGTGTTATTCAGGGCTGCAGTCGTCTGAGACTTGTCTAGGGAAAGATCTGCCTCCAGGCTCACTCACAGCATTTTTAGCCGGCTGCTTTTCACCATTTCGGCCTCTCCACCAGACTGACTTAGCATGTGGAAGCTGGCTTCTCCCACAGAGATTGATCCAAAGGAGAATGAAACTGAATGCTCTCCCCAGATGGAAGTTGCAGTCTTTTTATAGCCTAACCTTGAAAGTAATATCCATCATTTCTGTCATATTTAATTCATTAGAGGAGAGTCACTAAGTTCAGTCCAGTCAAGGGGAGAGGAATTTCATTCCATCTCTTGAGGAGTATCAAAGAATTTGTGGATGTGTCTTTAAAGCCACCACTATTTGCCCCCTGGCCACAAATCATTTCTCTCTCCCAACATGTAAAAATTTACGTGAAAGACTTTGTGGACATAACTTTAAAATTACCATACCACCTTACGCTTCACAGAAACTGGGATCTTGAGGCATATCTTTGTTCCGAATATTTTTACTGACTCCACTTTACATATACAAGAGGGCTTAAACTCCCTGGGTCCTCTACCATCTGGTCCTAATTGTGTATTTTCCCTCACTTGTTTATCAATCCTGTATGTAGTCAAGCCAAAAGATTCACCATTTCCTAATCACACCTTAAATCTACCATTCTCTGTACCTTTATGCATGCTCTTTCCTAGGCTGGAAGGTGCTCCCTTACCTCTTTTCAAATTCTCTGCAAAAGTCCTAGCCTTACTCTCATACATTACTTCCTTCATAAAGTGTGGTAGCTCCCCCCAAATAGAATATATGCACTCTATTTGATTATAAATTCCTATATCCTTCAAAGCAGGAAGATTTCATTGCATCCAACAGATGTTCTATAAAGGTTAACTTATACAAAGATAGTATTTCTCTAATTTAGGCAAAACAGATACTTTGAGCTGTTTGTGTCCATGTGGTACACCAACACCATGGTAGCATTTTATGTGTTGCATACAATCTGTCCTTCAAAGACAGAATGCCAAAATTGCTATGTGTGGGGCACCCTGACAGAATTGGTAGTAGAATTTCCAAATTATATCAGCATCTTCAAAGTACCAGCCTTCTGCTGCTGTTTGGAAGGCCAAGAAAAGTTCATTTACCAACATGCTGATGTACCATGTATATCCCACAGAATGGGAATGATGGAGCTGTATAGTTTGGCTGTCGTTAGCTGTGCCGTAGAAGGACATCTCCTGTTTACTTTCTGAGCTCTTTTCTCCCTCCCCCTCCTTTCTTCCCTTCCTTCACTCTTTCTTTTGTTCTTCTTTCATCGTTCATGTCACTTTCTCCTCTGACCTGTCATTGTTAGTTTCTCCCAACATGCTGGGGTTGGGATGGGATCATCCCAACCTTTAAATTTAGTCACAAGGAAGTTCTCTCTTTGTTAACAGCTTTATTGAGGTGTAAATTACTACCATAAAAGTCATCCATTTTAAGTATACACTTAATTATTTTTAGTAAATTTATAGAGTTGTGCAGCCCTCATCACAATCCAGTTTTAGACCATTTCTATCACCCTGAGATCTGTACTAACTGAATTTTTTTAAAAATTGGGGTTGCCTGGGTGGCTGAGTCTGTTTAGCATCTGCCTTCAGCTCAGGTCCTGATCCCAGGGTCCTGGGATCAAGCCCCACATTAGGCTCTCTGCTCAGTGGGGAGTCTGCTTCGCCCTCTCTGTCCCCACTTTTGCTATGTCTTTCTGTCAAATAAATAAATAAAATCTTTAAAAAAAATAAAATTGTACCTGGTTTCTCTCTTTTTTTTTTGGTTTCTCTTTTTACAAAAACAATATGAAGTTACTTCAGACAATTTAGAAAATATGTAAAAGCAGAAAGAAGAAAAAAATGATCTTCATTCCCCAATCTACAGTAATCATTGCTATTGGTATATGTTTAATCCCTCTCTCTTTTTATCTACCTATTTATTCATATCTTAGGAAGGTACTATTTAGGGGATGCTGAGAAGTGAGAAGTTGATTAGCTCTGGGGACACAGTAGCTATATATTAATAATTTAGAAATAGCAAGGAAGATCTCTTTTTATCTTACTGATTTTAAAGAACTTCACTGAATTTTTGACTTTTGAGATACCACATTACATATCTACGTGTAAAGCTAAGAAGCCAGTTAAAACAATGAAGAGGCCAGTGTGTCGTGGGATTGCAGTGTGGTTTTACTTTCCCTGTGTGTGGTGGGCCGTAGGGTGGTGATGGGGGAAGAGGGCACAGTGATTATGTCACCAGCCACACGCCAGGACCTGGCCTTTGCTGCCCACCTGCTTGTACTCACTAACCTTTGTCTTACATTTTCCCTTAAGCTCTTCTTTCTGGCTTTCCTCTTGACTCAGGGAAATGAAAACCTACAACCATCCCCCAGGTGATGGTGACTGCCCTGACAAGACCTCCCGCAGGCCCAGAACACCTAGACCTTTTGAGGTAAACCCCCAATTTGCACTTGTGCAGATGGACCATGGGGTGACCTCAGGAATGACCTACAATCACCTTTACCTCATAATAATACTCAGAACTTTCTGTTCAGGGAGGGGCCTCAGCCTCATTTACATAACATACAAAGCATGTCCAGGCATGTTTCCTTAAGGCACATGCATGACCTTATGCCCACTAATGACCAGGCTTCCATATGTAAATACTCATCTTAACCCTAAACAAAAGGAATCCATTCATTCTTTCTCAGAGAGTCATGGCTTTGGAAGCTGTTCCCTGTGACCTCCTTATTTGCCGCAAATAAAAGTTTTTTGTGTGTGTCAACTCAACCTGGTGTAGTTTCTGACTCACTAAGGAGTGGACTTATGTTGGCTTGGTGGCAGTTACAGCCTGTAGGCTTCATGGAAGACTCTAAATGCAGAAGTCGTGAGGTAGTGTGCTGGGAGGGGTGCGAGTATGAGAAAATTAGAAGAAATCTTGTAAAGAAAACATAAATTGGGCTTCAAGGGCCTGCCCTCAAACTAAGGGCTCTTGAGGGTCCTCAAAGTTTCTTTGAAATGGGAAAATGGGGGGGAAATTGAATTTAAAAAAGAACTGTTTATGATGATGCAGTAGGAAATTATCTTGTCAAGAGGTTTCTGATTAGCTTAGTTGAGTGCCTTGCCCAGAGTAAGTCAACAAGCTAACCAGTAAATGAGGACTGTGAGCGACAGTGCCAAGAAGTAGATTATATGATTAAGATGGATGTGGGGCTTTGGGGATTCTTTACCCCTGCCTGGGAAGTTGGCAGTTTGTTTTGTGTTAGCAAAGAAGTTAAATTGTTGCTCATGGCATCTTGGGACTTAAACTTTATAGGTACTGAGGTTGAAGCTTTGGGGAAATAGGTGGAAAAACAAGCCAGGGTGTTAGAATATGCTGGGTACTTTCTGTGGGCTCCAGTAGTTCTTAGAAGAAAGAAAAAAGCATCTCAACCTGGGGCTATTTTGGAACTTTACTTTTAGAGGTCTTTCTGCCAGCATCCAAATTGTCTGAGTCAGGGTATCATGACCCATGCAGGATTGGAAAGGGTGAATTCTCTGTTAGAGGCTAAAGGAAAAAAGAAGCAGGAAACAAAGTAGGGAGTGAAATTGGGGACTGTGAATCACTCCATTTCGCTGCTCCTTCTGGACATTTTCTGAGTGTTTCCTGCCTGATAGAGGTTTAGAACATGCAGCCTACAGGTACAGAGTGCCTGTGCTTCCTAATCCTGCCACCGTGTGCACTTCTCTGAATCAGAGGTCAAGATGGACACCATTACCCTGAAGGCTGGCAGAGCACTAAGATAAGAGTTCTTAGGTTAGGGTCTAAATTCATGGGCTGTGACTTGACAAGATCTCTGACTTCGGTCCGTAGTTCAGAAAATTGAATGAATATGAGCAAAAAAACTTACTAAGCTTTTAAGAAGGTTGTATTGCAAGAGAAACCCAAAGTCCAGTGAGCAAAGGTTTGTGATCTCCTGTTTAACCTAAAAGGTTGTTTTCAGGACCCCAAACCTGCATCAATGGGAATCAAGTTACTAAAAGATGCAGCCCCCCCTAAGAGAAGATTCTCCTGCCAATGCCCATCTCAGATGCAGATATAGAGGATAGTGAATAAGGGGGCTTCTGTCAGAGAACAAAACAAGAGGCAGCTGGTTTTCTATAGCAGGGAGTTGATATTCCTCTCAAGTAGGATATATTGCTCATTATCATTGTGGGTTTTTTTTTTTTTTTTCAAATGGGAATAGTTTTTCTAAATAGTGGTCCTGCTTTTCCACTCTCCTCTCCCTCCTGGGTCTGTTGGGATGGTTAAATAATCTACATAGACTTCTAGGCAACAAAGAGCTACATGTAGACTTGTTTGGGAGATAGCACCCAGATATCTTTAGTAGAATGTTTTAATGAGATTTGGCACTGGGGCATATCCTTTTGGGAAGGGAGCAAGTGCAATTTTGGTGACATATTGAATAGTTGCACAATTTTGGGAGGACACGTTTTTAAAACTGTATGTAAAGAAAGGTTCATGGATGTTAGCAAGTCCAGGCATGGACTGTAGTGAGTCCTGATGCCAATGTTTGATACAACTCTGGCTGAAACTAGAATTCCTTCCCTCTTCTTTTCAGTTAATCAGGTTAATAATTTCTCTTTTTTTTAAAATAATTTCTCTTTTTAATTTAAATGAGTTTGAGTTGATTTTATTATCACTTGGAACCAGAAATGTCCTGACTTGATAGAACACATATATATTTAATACATATTATCTTGTAGGGGAGGAAAAATAATTTTCCCGCTACTTGCTAGGTTCTTGGCTAAGTCCACCTACAATATAAGACAAATTAGAGAAAAACAGAAGTTTAATAACTGTATACCTCCTATATACTTGAGGAAAGACTCAGGAAAACTAGCTCCTGGAGATGGCCCAAGCTAGCACATTAAATAAATACTGTCTTCAGCTAAAGGCAAAAGAAAATGTTGGGGATGGGTAATTAGTTATGAGAGGTTACTAGGCAAAGCACAGTAAACAAGGGTAAAGTTGTGATGCAGATTTGAGTCCTGCCTTCTTCACTGGTAACAATTTCTGGAGATTTAGAATAATTTTTCTCTTCTAGCTACTGAGGGAGACACTCCTACAAATGCAGATTTCCCTTATATATGTACAGTCTTTTTATAGAAGGGTTAACTTCTACTCAGTTTTCAGAGCTCTACCCAAATCTGTTGTTTCTTAAAAATAAGCAGCCCCAAACAATCTTTATGCCAAAGAGGCATATTTTGAGGTGGCAGATTTTAGTCCCCTTCAATATCAGTCTCATACGGACACAATTTACAAGGGAAAATGGTGTTAACAACTAAGAAGGTAACATATTTATAAGTAGGTTAACTTAGTTTTTCAAATATAAACTGATGTGGGAAACAAAGGCAGAAAAAAAAGATTAAATGTCCTTACTACCTACAGCCCATTGACACACCCCTGAAACAGGCAGAGTGACCTTCCTCTAGGAACTCAGCTACCTGGGTGTTGATACTTTGCTCAGGGCATAAGGCAATCAGTAGCCCAACCTCCAGGACCCTGTAAGCCTACTTTAACGAATAAAAATTCCTTTGGAAACTTCCTTTATATCTACCCCCAAGATACATGTTGGCAATCATCCTCCAAGCATATGACCCACCGATACATTTCAAGAGTCTCATGACAGTTTTTTTTTTTTAACTTTTAAATTTTTTTTTAAATTTATGATAGTCACAGAGAGAGAGAGAGAGAGAGAGAGAGAGAGAGAGGCAGAGACACAGGCAGAGGGAGAAGCAGGCTCCATGCACCGGGAGCCCGACGTGGGACTCGATCCCGGGTCTCCAGGATCGCGCCCTGGGCCAAAGGCAGGCGCTAAACCGCTGTGCCACCCAGGGATCCCCCATTTATTATTGTTTAGTAAAAACTGTCATGAGGGGATCCCTGGGTGGCGCAGCAGTTAAGCGTCTGCCTTTGGCCCAGGGCGTGATCCTGGAGACCCGGGATCGAGTCCCACGTCGGGCTCCCGGTGCATGGAGCCTGCTTCTCCCTCTGCCTGTGTCTCTGCCTCTCTCTCTCTCTCTGTGTGACTATCATAAATAAAAAATAAAAAAATAATAAATGGCCTTTATTTAACAATGGCTAGCCCCTTAGCATCCTGGAAACCATGTTTCCAAAATACCTGGGAGGCTTACTCTATCCCTAACCTCCTCCCAACTTGAAAGTATATAATGGGGGCACCTGGGTGGCTCAGTGGTTGAGCATCTGCCTTAGGCTCAGGTCATAATCCCAGGGTTCTAGGATGAGTCCCACATCAGGCTCCTCACAGGGAGCCTGCTTCTCTCTCTGCCTGTGTCTCTGCCTCTCTCAGTGTCTCTCATGAATAAATAAATTTAAAAAATAAATAGTAATAAAAAAGAAAGTATATAATGGGCCACTCCTCATGACCCCAGTGCAGCTCTTTCTGCCCGCATGTCCTGTCCCTGTGCTTTAATAAAACCACCTTTTTGCACCAAGGATGTCTCAAGAATTCTTTCTTGGCCCTCGGCTTCGAACCCTAACATTTTTCCTACGTCATAAAATACTTTATTTTTACAAATTTATCCTTTGAAGAGAAGGTATATTTCTTTTTTTTCTTTTCTTTTCTTTTTTTTTTTAAGATTTATTCACGAGACACACAGAAGCAGAGACATAGGGAGAGGGAGAAGCAGGCTCCTTGCAGGAAGCCCAATGTGGGACTCGATCCCGGATCCCAGGATCACGCCCTGAGCTGAAAAGACAGACATTCAACCGCTGAGCCACCCAGGTGTCCCAAGAGAAGGTATATTTCTTACCATGTTTGCATTCAAGCATCTGATTAAATTAATTCATGCATCATGTGTTTCTCAGATTTTAGTTAATGACCGCAGCCATGTGTGGGTTTTAAACATAAGAGGATCAGATTAAAAATAAATAAATAAATAAATAACAAACATAAGAGGATCAGATAATTTGTATTTTAAAAATTGTGTTTTCATTGCTGGTAAATACATTTGGGTTACAATCTAATCTTCATGATCATTTAAAGATCCTTGGCCAAAGAAATTTTACAGATAGTTTCCTAAGCTGTGAATCTTGACTGTGCAATTCACAGATGTCTAAAGATATTGGAATGATGTATTAATGCAGACAGAAAGATAATTGCTTTCACTCATAATTAAATTAACATTTTCCAATAATACATTAAATATTACTTCTCTGTTCAGGCGTTGAAGACTTTGTTCCACACCATAGACCATTTCATTTCAAGTGAAATCCAAAATGGAAAAGATTAGGTTATGTAGCCCATTCACTAAAATTCACTATTAATAGTATTATTTTCAAAGAGCTGCTCCAGTACCTTGCTTACAATTTTCCCCAACTTCCAAAATTTTTATGTAGTTTTCTCCTCTCCTTTACCTCAACTTAAAGAGTAAAAACTCTTTTGTAAAAAAAATCCCTTTTTGATAGTTTTAGTGTAGTTTGGGAAAGGAACAAAATTGGATGTGTTTTTCATTTGTCATTTGACTTGGAAGGCACCACTATATACTTAGAGTATCTGGCCCAGAATAGATAGACAATAAATGGCCACTGTTATTACTGTGGGAGGTGGCAGTGGTGGAGCACTAGGAATCAACAAATGTATTTATTACCTTTATTCCTCTGCATGAAATTGGGCTTTTGATAAATTTGGATGAGCCTATTTTACCTGGTACTTGTAAAATGCACATTTCTTTAGCTTTTTTTTTTTTTTTTAAAGATTTATTCATGTGAGAGGGAGAGAGAGAGAGAGACAAAGAGAGAGGCAAAGACACAGGCAGAGGGAGAAGCAGGCTCCATGCGGGGATGTGGGACTCCTTCCCGGGTCTCCAGGATCAGGCCCTGGGCTGAAGGCGGCGCTAAATCACTGAGTCACCCAGGCTGCCGCAGTGTTTCTTCTGCTTTAATGGATTTTTGGATTCTTTGTTTCCTCTTAGTTTTGTAAGAATTTATTTTATGAGAAACACAAGGAAACAAGATCTCTAGGTATTTTTAATGGAGATCTTTGTGCTATCAGACTTGGTCCCTACCATTACTTATGGTTGGTATAGGTAGATCCCACTTCTTAGTTGCATATTTGCATATTCTTTCAAATCCCTTTCTATTTACTTTTGTTTTACTGAAATGGTTTCATCATTGTGCCATCATGCAATGGTAAAAATATTCCCTCTAGGACTGGAGGAGGCCTCAGCTTTGGTGGACACTACATCATATCAAATTCTGGAAGCATTTACTGTTAAATGCAAATGCAAGGCCCTATAGGAGAAATATCAGAAATATCAGTGTGAAGATGTGATCTCTGACCTCTGGTGTCTAAAATTTAGTCGAAATGATAAGACAAAATGTGCAGGTGACTAAGACAAAGGTGGTACTAAACCACTGAGCCACCTGGGCTGCCCCAAGATAATAACCTTTTTAGAATTATTATGTGTATTGGGCAGCCCGGTGGCCCAGCGTTTTAGCGCTGCCTTCAGCCCAGGTCATGATCCTGGAGACCTGGGATGAGTCCCACATCGGGCTCCCTGCATGGGGCCTGCTTCTCCCTCTGCCTGTGTCTCTGCCTCCCTCTCTGTGTCTCTCATGAATAAATAAATAAAATCTTAAAAAAAAAACTATTATATGTATTGAGGAATGATTTAACATATATAAAAGCACATGTCATAATCTGATTGAGAAAGGCAAATTCTCTCTCTGTGGCCAGACTTGTTTTCCCTTTGGCAAAGCCAAAATTTGGGGACCATTTCTTTCTGGTACCTTCAAAAGCAGACATACGTAGATAACAGCTGGGTTTGCTTCTATTTTTTTTTTAAGATTTTATTTATTTATTCATGAGAGACACAGAGACAGAGAGAGAGGCAGACACAGGCAGAGGGAGAAGCAGGCTCCATGCAGGGAGCCCAGGATGCGGACTCGATCCTGGGACTTGATCCTGGGACTCCAGGATCATGCCCTGGGCCGAAGGCAGGCGCTCAACCACTGAGCCACCCAGGGATCCCTATTGGGTTTGCTTCTAAAATAAAACTATGGGAACACCTGGGTGGCTCAGTGGTTGAGCGTCTGTCTTTGGCTCAGGGTGTGATCCTGGAGTCCTGGGATTGAGTCCCTCATCAGGTTCCCTGTGAGGAGCCTGCTTCTCCCTCTGCCTGTGTCTCTGCCTCTCTCTTGTGTCTCTCATGAATAAATAAATAAAACTATTGTTATTTTTCTAATATTTTATCTGAGTTCATTTGATTGCATTTAAAATTTTGATATTTAGTGGAATAATGCAAAGCATACTTCACTGATATCTAAGCATATTGCATTCTGCAATAATATCTAAGTATATTACATATTACATACTAATATTAATAATAATATCTAAGCATATTACATATTATTTTGCTGTCTTTCATCACTTAGCTTATCCCACAAATAGTTGGCGTAGGAAATGGGGACTCAGCTTTATGAAGCCACAACTATGGCTCTGCCCTAAACTTAGTTCAATCCCAGAGCTATTTATTGACTCAGGAGACTGTGGTGTTTAATATTCCTGGCATTTTGTGTCCTGTGGTATCTATGTTGGCTGTTGATTTGATGGATTACTGCTTTTTGCTCTGAATTATTTAGGATGGAAGGAGAGAGAGGGAAAAGGAAGGAATAGTGGGGAGTGGGAAGGAGGGAGGACGGTTGCTATTGTTGGCTTCTGAGTAAGTGGTAATTATTACAATGATACTTTCTCATATATATTCATGCTGTACATGATTACAAAGTCCTTTTATAAACATTCAAAAATTAATCCTCATAGCTATCCCAAAGAATGAGCAGAAAAAGAACGGATCTATCAATAACAGGTTTACAGTAATCCTTTGGAGGAGGCAATTGTGAAGAAAAGGAGACCTAGAGAAAAATAGGATGCAAATATCAAGGCAATGAAATCTCACCTTTGGTTTGCTTAGAGATGAAAGAATGTGCCCAGTGGGGTTTAGCTGAAGGTCTTCATTGCTTTATATGCTGGTGCGGTGAAGGATGGCACTACTGAAATTTGAAGCAGTTGTGGCCCTGGCAGTTCTGAGATGAGTCATTTTGAGAAAGACCTTTGATCACCATGAGCCCTGATTTCCTTACCTGCAAAATGGAGATAAAAATACTTGTGCGATATACCACCACATGGGGTATTTGTAAGAATTTAACAAAATGCGTGTAAAAGCACTATGCAAGCTGTAAAGAACTGTACGTGGTACTACATGCTGATATTTCCCTGATAATGGAGATATGATCCTGTAGAATTAGGAGAGTATAAAACATAAAACTAGGAGTTGACTTCTTAAAAGCATTCTTAGAGATCCAACGTTTACTCATTTGGAGGTTTAAGATTTGTCTGGTAGAAAGTTGTTTGTTTTTAGAAGTAAGATGACAATGCTGATTTCTTTGTTTAGTACCTTTATTGAAAGTGGAGAGGTGATATTAGAGTAGCATTTTGGAGGCACGTTTATCCAGATATTTTAAATAAAATAATGCTTATGCAATACAGAATTGTTATGGATTTTCCAGGTAATGGCAGGAACCTCTACTGTGTTGGGTTATTGGATTTTGAAAGATCTAAGTTCAAGTCCATATTCAGCTACATAGTAGTTGTGTGACCCAGGACATGCTATTTATTGTTTTTTTTTTTTTTTTTCTTGGAAAGATACTTTTTTTTTCACCTTTTAAAAAATTTAAATTCAATTTGCCAATGTATAGTATAACACCCTGTGCTCATATCACATCACATGCCCTCCTTAATGCCTGTCACCCAATTACCCCATCCTCCCACCTAGCTCCCCTTCTGCAACCCTTTGTTTTTTTCATTTATAAGACTTACAATTTCTCATTGTGAGAATTGTGATCATTGTGAGGATTGAATGAGATACTGAGTGAGAAAATAATCTAAAAACTATAATGCAAGGTGATATAGATTTTCATTACTTATATTTAAAGAAATGAAACTAACAAGCAAATATTTAATAATACAAATTAAAGAGAAGCAAGCCAAAATTACTGAGATATAGTCAATATGGGGACACAGATTGCTTTCTGATGATTTCTTTCCATATGGTTTTGGTGTGGGATGCTTACTGGTGATAAATGGAAACTATGCAAATGTGATGCATGTGCACAGTTCATTTCAAGATTCATAACTTGTCTTGCTGGCAAGCTATGAACTTTTAAGAGCTTAACTTGAACCTGTTCAGTGTATTGCCTGTTTGAGATTGAGTAGATTGTTAGTAAGTTTGATTCAGCCTGCAGTAACTCTGTAAGCTATAGAGATAACTGAATTCCAGGTGTCAGGCTAGTGTGGAAGTTATAACTCTGCAGCAAGGGGTCAACTGAGCAGGGCTGTGTCACTCTCCAGGCCAGGTCTCCATAGGATACCCTTAATATGGTGAATTTGCCACAACTCATGTTCTGGGTATCTGCATTGTAGCATATCAAGTCCAAATTTGTCAACTTTTGGAGTATCTTTCTTTTTGAAGTGGACTCACAGTATCCGTACTCATCACCTTGAAATCTAAGATCTAAATGCCAGTTAATTTTCATTTTTTTTTTACAGATTATTTATTCATGAGAGAGAGAGAGAGAGAGAGAAAGGCAGAGACACAGGCAGAGGGAGAAGCAGGCTCCATGCAGGGAGCCTGACGTGACACAGGATCCCGGGTCTCCAGGATCAGGCCCTGGGCTAAAGGCAGTGTTAAACTGCTGAGCAACCCGGGCTGCATGCCAGTTAATTTTCAATAAGAAATATAGTTACCAAGAAGCCCCAGGTTTTCTAGTTAACATGTGAGAAGCTAAATTACAGTCAGAAATGCTTGTTGAACTTAGTATATTTAAAGAGGCATCATCAGTCATCTGATTGGAATGTGAAAGCATTTATCAGTCAAGTTTCCTGGGTGTAGGCAACAAAATTCTCTGTTGAATCACCTAAAGCAGAGAAGGAATTCATTGAAAGTTCTTGAGTAGTTCACAGAAATGATAGGCAGGCTGGAGAACCAGGCTCATAAAACAGTGGGAACCAAGAATGGAGAACAGGACCAGGCATGCTCTACTCTGTGTAGTGTACCACTACTGGCCCCACAGCAGGGATGTTGCTGCTACCTGTGGATTCCCAACGCTGATACTACTGCAAGTCTTTTGAAAATGTTCACACCACTGTGTATAGCTTCTCAACTGCCCCTATACCTTTGTTGTTTCTCTCCTTCAAGATTCAAAGGCCCAGGTGGGAGCATCAGGTTGCTGAATTTAGGTCATGGGCATCTACACAACTAGCAAGGTGTTAGGAGAGGAAATACCTGGTCTCAGACTGTGCTTCTCAAACTGTAGTCTGCACACTAGTGCCAGGCTATGGACTAATTGTTTTTATTTTGTGGTGAGGCAAAAAACTTGTGCTAGAATATAAATCAATTTAGTACTTTCTCTCGAGAAAACTTGGCTATGGGAAAAGTGTCAGCTTAATTAAACAGTGTACTACCAAACAGAGCAGCACTTCCCTAGACTTCATGGTGGGAGGCTAGGATCTGTCATCAGAGGGCTACCCACAAAAGGAAGGGTGTTCGGAAGCTGTGTAGTCAAAAAACAACAAATGTTCACTGCAAATGAGATCAGGACTCATTAGGACTACTCCACCACAGAGACATACCTGCCATTGGGGATGTGTGACTTACGTGGATGTGGACATACTCTCACTTGGTTGGTGCTTGGTTGGGCTTGATGACATTGACTCTGTTGCTGCTACTTTGTTTTCTACAGGGGGTGACTAGCTACCCCCTTGGGAATGTTATAGAGACATTTTGTGGTCTAAGTAATTCTATGCTATTAAGATGAACTATAATGTTTTGCTATTATAGATTAATCTGAGCTGCATACGATGTACCCCACCTAATGAAAGATTATCTTTTCGAATGTTATGTAGTCGGTAGGGTAAAAGAATCGAAAACTTCTGGTGTGATTACTTGGAATAGAATGGTTAATATTCTGCATCTGTTAATGGACTCATGCCATAATTACTTATTTTTTTCTATGAGGAAAAGAACTGGAGATCTGTTAACTTTGGTCATGTTAGTATAGCTTTCTTCCAAAGAGATTTGCATTGGTGAAGGAAAAACTTTTTTTTTCCTGAGGCTATCTGAAGACAAATGTGCTTTAGGCATTCATTGGTTCCATTAAGAAGTGATCTTTTTTAGCTTCTATGTCTTCTTTTTTAGCTTCTATAACTCCAGATTCAACGGACCTGATTTCACCAAGTTGATCTGTTTTAGTGTTATGAAAATGAAATTGTCATAAGTGGCTAGAGGTGAAAGGGAGAGTAAATGAGAGTGGGGATGGAAGAGGAAAGAAATAGTGCATGAGAGGAGGAGAGCAGAGTATACATCATCATCACATTTGAAGATAGGAAAGGGTCAGGTAGGGGCAGCCCCTGGTGGCTCAGCGGTTTAGCACTGCCTTCAGCCCAGGATGTGATCCTAGAGACCTGGGATCGAGTCCCATATCAGGCTCCCTGCATGGAGCCTGCTTCTCCCTCTGCCTGTGTCTTCCCCTCTCTCTGTGTGTCTTATAAATAAATAAAATCTTAAAAAAAAAAAAAGAAAAGGTGCAAAAATTCTCTGAAGTTTCACATTTATGGGACAAAGGTGAGTGTATCAGCAAACATTTCTATGAATATTGTGCATAGAGCAACATGGAGGGGGGAGATTGGAGATATTAAAATATATAAACACATGCAAAGTTATAATAACATATTCTATACGGTAGATGCTCAAGGCTGAGTAGAAACAAGTAGTGTTGAGAACTCTGAGAGGTTAATAAAGTTACCTTGGAGGGGTTAGACCTTGGTTAGACATTGAAGGATGGGATAATAATGTCAAGAACTTCGGGCTCTGAAATTTCACCCTTCTTGCAAGCTAACAAGATAGCTTGCCACGGTTTCGTGGAGGCTGCTGAAAGACATAAGATGAGAGACAGAGGACTTTATTGCTCACAGCACAGCAAGCAGAATGAGCCAGAAATGGTTTTCTTATTTTAAAAGAGAAATTTATAGAAGGAATAATAGGGGAAAATAAAAGAGATCAGGAAGTACAACTTGTTCCTGACACAGTAGAAAGTTTGAATCCATATTGGGTTTTAACAGAGCAGATGTGGCCCAGACAGAAGGGCTGGCTAAACACAATTATCTCTCAGATGAGGGCTGGCTTCCGGCTCATTCCTTACTTCTCTTTCATGGCTCACTCCTGCTAGCCGTGGTCTCTGATTGCTGTAGAAAGCCCTAGTTCTGCTGCTAAATGAAACACAGTGAATGAGGGGTTATTATCCAAGGGTCTTTTCTCTTTCAGGATCACGTCCAGTACTGTAGCTTAGAGCTCCATGTGCCTCTTGCACGCTTCAGCTATGGCTAACCTGGATTGAGATGTGTTTTAAGTGCAAAATACACACTGATTTTCAAAGATTTAGCTAAAAAAAAAGGGAAACTAATAATTTTTGTATTGATTATGTGTTGAAATAATATTTTGGATATATTATTTAAATAAATTACATTATTGAAATTAATTTTACCTATTTTTACTTTTAAAAATGTGTACCAGAATTTTTTTTTCAGTTTGATTGAATATAAAGAAATTTTAAATTATGTGGCTAGCATTTGTGGCATACATTATATTTCTGTTGGGCAGTGCTGCTCAGGCCCATTTGAGAAAGAAGGGAGGCTCCTCCTTGGTTCCTCCTTGTTATCCTCCAAGGGTTGCGTGACTTCGTGTGCTATCATGGACCACAGCTGGGCATGGCCTGGCTGTTGATCTGCATTAAACTGCAGTTGTCCTTGATGTGCTCCCACTGCTGCCTCAAACCAGAGTGTTCTTAGAGGGGAGCAAGGGGGATATGGTCAGGACTCACCTCTCCTTGTGAGCGCGTCCCTCACTTCCCTTGACAGCACTCCCTCACAAGGATTTGTAGGTGAATCAGGCTTTCCTAAAGGGTCAAAGAACACTAAAGGAAATTGCGACCTACTAAGGAAGGATTTTTAAGCCATGTATTGATTATGCATTACTTCATATGGTCCATGGGAAAGGTAGTCAGGGATTTAGGTGCTTCACAAGGGATCACCTTGAGGATGCGATGTAGCACATAGTTCTTAATCTTGCTCTCCTGACCTTGAGTCTCACTTGTCAGGAAGACCACCGTGTTTTAGTATCTGTCATGACAATCTGCAGCTCAACTTTTGTAAACCTCTGTCATCTTCCTTAAGGGATGGTCTTATCTAAGGATGCCCCCACCAACCCTGTTCTCATCCTCTTTGCATTCTGGCTCTCTGAAAATCCCACTAAAACACCCTGTTGATAAGACGAAGCTGAGTTTATTCTTACTGTAGTAAGGGGGCACTTACCTTGACAGAGTTTTGGTAGCTTCCTTAGAGGGAAGGAGTAAACTGGAATGTGTATGAGGTTTTAGAGGCCAATTTAAAATGGCCCTTTTTTTCAGGGGCGTCTGGGTGGCTCAGTCAGTTGTGTCTGCCTTTGGTTCAGGTCATGATGGTGGGATCCTGGGATCAAGCCCCAAGTCAGCCTCCCTGTTCAGGGCATAACCTGCTTCTCCCTCTCCCTCTGCCACTCCCCCTGCTTGTGCTCTCTTGCACTGTCTCTCTGTCAGGTAAATAAATAAGAATCTTTTTTTTTTTTTTTTTTTTAATGGGCCTTTCATGCAGAGGCTTGATTAACATTGAGTAAAGATCAAGATGCAATAAGTTAGAATTGGTGGACACAGCAAGGGGTGGATTTTGAGGTGAATGTTTTGAAAAGTCATCCTGGGTAAGGTTGTCAATGCTGTCTTTTGAAGAGTTGAACAGGTTTATTTTTATTTAAATGATTTTCTTGGTGAAAGTTTCTGAGCAAATAATAAAGTGATTTGTGACTTTTATCCTCTTAAACAAGGGTATTTTGGAAGAGCAAAGTCATGTTGATGAAGATAGATACTGGTAAAAGTGATGTTAGTGAAGCCAGCTGAATAGGAAATGTAGGCAGTAAGCTGTGTGGTGGTAGGTGGTTCTTTACCCTCAGCAGGACACGCCCCCAATCTGAGTTATTCAATTTGCGAGACTCCAGAAAGGAAGTCTTGGGTATTCTACATCTGCAGAAGAGTAAGGTACCCATTGGCTCACCACGCATATATACAGATATTGCCTGTTTTAGTTGGGTTTCCCCAAGAACAGACCCCAAGGCAGGGATTTGGGTGCAGATGTTTTATTTGGGAGATGATTCCAGGAAGAGACAAAGAAAGTGGAATCAATCAAGAACTGTGTGAATGAGTGGGATACCACTGTGGGCAACAGAGGTTCAAACCCTCTGGGGGGGGACCTTCTGAGAGATTGTGGAACAGCTCCCTGAGGAGTAGGAAGTTAGGGTCTTAATCTACCCATCCCATCCTAGCACTTCTGGGATGTGTAGGCAAGCACATTCCTTTCCTGGCCATCAAACACCCTGGTGGAATCCATTAGCCTTTAGGGTTTCTCTGCAGGTGACTGCCCGGGAGGTCTGAGGGGTTCAGGCAAGAGCGCCTTCAGAATCTGCTACATAGCAGGTGCTTAATAAATGTTTATTTTTAATTTTTTTTAATTTTATTTATTCATGAGAGAGAGAGAGAGGCAGGCAGAGACACAGGCAGAGGGAGAAGCAGGCTCCCTGTGGAGAACCCTATGTGGGACTCAATCCTGGATCCCAGGATCACACCCTGAGCGGAAGGCTGAGGCTCAACCGCTGAGCCACCCAGGTGTCCCGATAAATGTTTATTGAGTGAATGAATAAATATACATGATTTAAGAATAAGCCTTAGTTCTCAGACTGTAATCAAAACTTGAGGAGGAGGAAGATAGACTTTTCCTTATCTGCCCCATAATTGTAAGGCTGCTTCTCTTGTTAATTTTTGATTAAAAAATTTTTTATTTATTTATTCATGAGAGACACAGAGAGAGAGAGAGAGAGGCAGAGACACAGGCAGAGGGAGAAGCAGGCTCCATGCAGGGAGCCCGATGCAGGACTTGATCCCGGGACCCCAGGATCACAACCTGAGCCAAGGGCAGGTGCTCAGACACTGAGCCACTCAGGTGCCCCTTCTCCCTGGTTTGATGCGTTTTTACTCAGACTCTCTGAAAATGATGGGGTTTGGGGAGTAGGCTGAGTCCTCAAATCCCATGAGTAGAAGCCAGATCTGCTGTGTGGTGTTGTGCCCAAGATTGCGAATCCTAGAAACCACCAAGGAGCCCACACCGATGCAAACACACGAGGGTCGATTTACAACCCTCGAGCTTGGGTCCAAATATACCCGACACAGCGGAGCAGGGACTTGGACCCCGAGGTGAGTTTCAGCTTAGTTTTAAGGGCTGGTCTAGGGGACCTCCAGAAGGGGTGGAGGAATTTCTCAAGTTCTGTTTACATTCTGATATGGGGCTTTCAAGGGCATTGAGCTCTGTTCTCATTCTAATAGGGGCTTCCTGCCCTTGGCTTAGGCTCTGTTTTTATTCTAATATGGGGCTTTCTAGGACTTTAAGCTGTAAGCTGTTTTCTTGCTGTAACTGAAGTAAGGTAAAGTTCAGCTCTTATTCACAGGGGCCTCAGATGGCTGTACTTGTGCTAACACTGAACTTAAAGTGGAATGGCCTTAATTTTCTCGGCCTCCACATGTGTGTGCCAGCATCATGAAGACAGCTGATCCAGGAAGACAAGAACTAAATGCATGTGAGGGGGCTCCTTTAACTTGTTAAGATAGATAAAACTACAAGACATATAGCAAAATAGAAAAAGAATTATTTAACAAATTTATTGAGTATCAATCCTATATTAGGGGGACACCCGGGTAGCTCAGCAGTTGAGCACCTGCCTTTGGCCCGGGGCATGATCCTGGAGTCCAGGGATCGAGTCCCACATTGGGCTCCCTGTGTGGAGCCTGCTTCTCCCTCTGCCTGTGTCTCTGCCTCTCTCTGTCTCTGTGTCTCTCATGAATAAATAAATAAAAATCTTTTTTTAAAAAACAGGTATTATGTTAATATTCTATGCCCAGCTATGGCACAATGGAACTGTATTACTACCAAACTATGAATTATTAGGTAGTTAATCAAGTTATTTACTATCTGTCACCTTCTCAGGGACTAATTTGGGGGGAAACCAAGTCTCACTATATTATGTGTGAAGTAGAAGTGTTAAAAGATACTTTTCTAAAAAATGTTAAAATCAGGGGCAGTCCAGGTGGCTCAGCGGTTTAGCGCCTCCTTTGGCCCAGGGTGTGATCCTGGAGACCCGGGATCGAGTCCCACGTCAGGCTCCCTGCATGGAGCCTGCTTCTCACTCGGCCTGTGTCTCTGCCTCTCTCTCTCTTTCTCTCTCTGTCTCTCTCTCATGAATAAATAAAATCTTTAAAAAAAAGTTAAAATCAGGACTTGTAACAAATATAAAGTAAACACATATAAAATATTTGTTTCATTAATTCCTGGGGGAACCAGTAAGATGTTTCATCTAGTTCAAAGGAGAATTCAAAGAATGCACATATAAAGGCAATCAGAAATACTCCTGTTGTGGAAGGAGATTTTTCCTTTATCGTTCAAGATTCTTTTAGCTGGTCTGAAAATTAAATTGACAAAAGGCAGATTAACAGGAGAAAAAACATTTAATTCATATGTACAGAAGTCTCATAGATATGGGACCTGAGAAGTGTTATAAAACGAAATTCAACTGTGTAAATTTGAAGATCTAATTGGCTTTATTAAGCAATTCATGAATTGGGCGGCATCCCATCTAGCATGTAGAGAGAGATACTCTGAGGAGTTGTATAAAATAGAAGGTTTCTATAGGAAAGAGGGTTGCAAGAGTAAAGAAAGAATTATTTCCAGCCAGGACATCTTTTGGTGGGAAGGGAACCAGCAGGGTTTTTATCATGCAGAGGATCTTACTAGTGTTCATTAGATTTCACATTGACTGTTAAAAGGTCACATTCCTAGGAGAGGTTGAAACTATAATTGGCTTCGTTTGCTGTTGTGTAGAGTAAATGACTCCAGTTTGGTCTTGTTTTTTCTTTTTAGCAGAAGTGACCAATGCAGGCATCTATTAGACATAAAGATTTGTAAGGACTTGGTAGGATAAAACAAACTTATGCTTGGGAGCGTCAATTAATAAGGAATTCTAAGTGGAATTTGGGCTGGGGTAGTAAATCAGTTAAAGTAACAAGGTTTTTTTTAATAAAAAGCTTTTGTGGGGGGGCAGCCCAGGTGGCTCCGTGGTTTAGCACTGCCTTTAGCCCAGGGTGTGATCCTGGAGATCTGGGATCCTGTGTCACGTCAGGGTCCCTGCAGGGAGCCTGCTTCTCCCTCTGTGTCTGTGCCTCTCTCTCTGTGTGTCTCTCATGAATACATAAATAAAAGCTTAAAAAAAATAAAAAAAGCTTCTTTGGCTCTGAATTCCTCTCTCTGATGATAAGGATGTCTCTACCTCCTCGTGCAGGAAGGGTACCTTTCACATGGGACATTATTTCCTACTTTCTGGAGGGTCAAGAGGGTCAGAGTGTACTTGCACTGACTGTTTCTTAAATAACTTTAATTCAGAATAATCAGTATGCCACTGTGGCATATCTTGGGGCAGCGTGTCCTAAGGCCCCAGTGCTTTCAAGAATTCAAAAATAGAGATGCAAAACTGGGCAATATCTACAGACAATAATCCATTCCATCCACTAAACTATTCATTTACATTTTGATGGATGTGAGTCATTTATATAGTTATCACCTTTCTACAATTTAGAGTTGTAAAATAGCTCAAAGACATTGAAAGACATAAGCTCCCAGGGAATCAGATAGCCTTGGAAGGGTGTACCAGATGGGATACCCAGAAAATAATTTTATTTGGTTTATTTCACAGTTTTCCACAAATTTTCCTGACAGAAGTAAAGAAATACTCGCTGAGCAGTCTATTAAGAAGCAGAATGTAGATTGCACACTGACCAAGTCTTCTGAATCAACAGAAAAATGGTATTTTATGGCAACACTGCTTGCTACCCAGGAGATAAGTGATGAGTCATATGGGGTTGCATCTTTTAAGTACAAGAGTACTGATCTTTACTGGGGAAAGAACAATCGAAGGGAAATTTGATGAAATTTGCCTTGGGAGAGGAATAGGCTTAATTTAGCAGACATTTCAGTTACAAAATGTTCAGCTACAGATCAAAAGTATTGAGAAAAAAGCAAGTTCATAAAACTTTCTTAATTCAGAATCCCTAATTTAGATTTTCATAATGAATTTTGACATGAGGTAGAATGATTACTTTTATTTACTTTTTAACAGCTGTTTTGAGATATAATTCACATACCATGGAATTCACCTATTTAAAATGTATAAGTTTTTGTTATATTTCCAAGATGTGCAGCCATAATCATAATCTAATTTTCATTCCCCCTAAAAGAAACTTGGGACCTTTTAACAGTTACTGCCCACTCCCACCCTGTTCTGTCCCCCCAAGCCCTAAGGAATCACTCATCTATGTCCTCTCTTTATGGATTTGTGTGTTCTGGACATTTCATATCCATGGAATCATATAGTATATGTTTTGTGACTGGATTCTTTCGCTTATCACTTGACATAATGCTTTCAAGGTTTACTCATCAGTACTTTATTCCTTTTATTGCCTAATAATACTCCATTGTATGGAAGTGATCTTGTGATTGATAATACATCTATATTTGGTCTTTGCCTCCATTTCTGGCACAGAGCTCCTGAAAACCTTGGAATTTCCTGGGGTGCCTGGTTGGCTCGGTTGGTTAAACTTCTGACTCTTGATTTTGGCTCAGGTCATGATCTCATGGATCTTGAGATCAAACCGGGCATTGGCCTCCAGGGAATCTGTTTGAATATTCTCTCCTTCTGTCCCCACTTGAATGTGCACGTGCCCCACATATGGGAGTACTTGCTCTCTCAAATAAATCTTAGGAAAAAAACCTTGAAATTTCCTAAGTGAAGAGTTTGATAAAGGTGGCTGTCCTTTGTTAAGTTAATGAGGTGGGTTTTGAAAAACACCTAAGGAGGGGAGGGGTTGGTTGCCAGGAAAGCCAGCCCTGTGATTAGAGGGTTGGACCTTTCAGTCCCACCCACTGACCTCTGGGGAGTGGGGAGGGGCTAGGGGTCAAAACAGTTGCCATGGCTAGTGATTTAATCAACCATGCCTATATAATGAAGCCTCCATAAAAACCTAAAAGGATGGGCAGGATTCAGAGAGCTTCTGGGTTGGTGAACAAGTGGAGGTGCTGGGAGAGTGGTTAGCTTGGAGAGAGCATGGCTGCTCTGTGTCCTTTCCCCACACCTTGCCCTGTGCATCTCTCCCATCTGGCAGTTGCTGAGTTATACCCTTTTTTTAAAAAAAGATTGTATTTATTTGAGATAGAAAGAGAGAGCACAAGCAGAGGGCAGAGGGAGAGGGAGAAGCAGACTCCTCACTGAGCAGGGAATGTGATGTGGGGCTCAATACCAGGACCCTGACATCATGACCTGAGCTGAAGGCAGATGCCTAACTGAGGTACCCAGGTGCCCCGAGTTAATCCTTTCAGAACAAACTGGCAATCTAGTAAAAAAAAAAAAATATATATATATATATATATATATTTTTTTTTTTACTGTGTTCTGTGAGCTGCTGTAGCAAATTAATTAAACCTCTTTCAGTTAATTTCTGAGAAAGTCCTAGGACCTTTAATTTATAGCCAGTTGGTCAGATGTACCTTGAACATTCAAACCTGGACTTGGCATCCTGAGTTGGAAGGGATTGTTAGAGCCTCCAGTGTGTAGCCAGTCAGTCAGAAGCATAGATAACAATCTGGGGTTGCAAGTGCTGTCTGAAGTGGGGTAAGGGAGCAGGAC
Organism: Canis lupus familiaris; assembly: GCF_011100685.1. Lineage (NCBI taxonomy): Eukaryota > Metazoa > Chordata > Mammalia > Carnivora > Canidae > Canis > Canis lupus. The sequence goes on along the minus strand of NC_049260.1, from coordinate 12,742,926 downwards.
TGAACCCTTAACCCATGGAATCTGAAGCTATCTTGGGGTAGGTAGTGTTAGAATTGAGTTGAATACCAGCAGCGTGTCTGACAATTGCTTAGTGTTCTGCGGGAGCAACCCCCCTGCCCTGAAACACACACATTGGAGTTGGGCCCAAGAGAACAGTAAAAGAGTGAATGTACCAAATCTTAAATCATTTATCAGTTGATGAACATTTACGTTGTTTCCACTTTGGTTATTTTGATACAAGGCTGCTGTGAACATTTGTATGCAATTTTTAAAAAAGATGTATTTATTTGAGAGACAGAGAGCAGAGGATGTGGGATGTGGAGGGGAAGAGGGAAAGGGAGAGAATCTCAAGCAGACTCCCCAGTGATCATGGAGCCTGACTCGGGGCTTGATCCCAGGACCCTGAGATCATGACCTGAGCCTAAATCAAGAGTTGGACATTCAACCAACTGAGCCACTGAGGTTTCCCTGTGTATAAGTTTTTATGTGGACTTAAATTTTCATTTCTCTTGGATATATACCCAGGAATCAAATTGTTAGATCATATGGCAACACAATTTTTAGCCTTTTTTTTTTTTTTTAAATTTATGATAGTCACACACAGAGAGAGAGAGAGGCAGAGTCACAGGCAGAGGGAGAAGCAGGCTCCATGCACCGGAAGCCCGACGTGGGATTCGATCCCGGGTCTCTAGGATCGCGCCCTGGGCCAAATGCAGGCTCTAAACCGCTGCGCCACCCAGGGATCCCCAATTTTTAGCTTTTTAAAGAATTACTCAACTGTTTTACAAAGCAACTGTACCATTTTATATTCATACTAGCAGTGTATGAGGGTTCCAAGTTTTCCACATCCTCTACAACACTTGTTAATGTCTATCTTTGTGATTATGGCTTATCCTAGTAAGTGTGAATTGGTATCTCATAGTGGTTTTGATTTGCATTTTCCTGATGATTAATGATCTTGAGCATCTTTTCATGTACTTATTGGTCATTTGTATATTTTCTTTGGAAAAAAGTGTATTCAAATCCTTTGCCCATCTTTTTAGTTATTAGTCTTTTTATTATTGAGTAGTAAAAGTTTTTTGCATATTCTGGATGCTGGTCAGATATATAATTTGCAAATGTTTTCTCTAGTGGGTTTATTTTTGTTTTTTTTGATGGTGTATTTTGAGCACACAATTATTAATATTGATGATATCTGATTTATTTATTTTTCTTTTGTCATTTGTGTTTTTGGTGTTATATTTGAGGAATCATTCCTGACTAAAGGGCATGAAGATGTATGCCTATGATTTCTTCTAAGTATTTTATAGTTTTAGCTTTTACATTTAGGTCTGTGATCCATGTTAAGTTAATTTTTCTGTATAGTGTGAGGGGTATAGTGCAGTAGGGGTCCTACTTCACTCATTTGTGTGTTGTCCTAGCTCCAGTTATTAAAAAGACCATCTTTCCTCCACTTACCATTCTGGTCAAAACTCAATTGACCATAAGTGTAAGGGCTCATTTCTTGACTTGAAATTCTATTCCATTATTATAAAAATATATATCTGTATGCCAGGTTTGTAGTTCTGTCCTGATTACTTTAACTTTGTAGAAAATTTAGAAATTGGAAAATGTGGGTTCTCCAATTTGTTCTTCTTTTTCAGATCCTTTTGGCTGTGATGTTGGTTTTTTTTTTTTTTTTTTCATTTTATATGAATTTTCGGTTCAGTTTGTTAATTTCTGGGGGAAAAAAGGCAGTTGGGATTTTGATAGGAAGTGCATTATATTTATAGATCTAGCGATGCCTGGGTGGCTCAGTAGTTGAGCTGCTTGGGGCATGATCCCGGAGTCCTGGGATCGAGTTCCGACATAGGGCTCCCTGTATGGAGCCTGCTTCTCCCTCTGCTTATGTCTCTGCCTCTCTCTGTCTCTCATGAATAAATAAATAATATCTTTAAAAAATAAATTTATAAATCTAAACAATACTTTTAGAATTTAATGAAAAGATTTTTAAAAATGAACTGTTATTTTCTGATACCTGAACTTTATCCATTCTCTTGTAAACTGTTACTATATTTTACTTTATTAAATAGAGTAGATCTGTTAAGACCTTTGCTGATAGCACATTGGCATTGATTTATTTATAATGCACATTTCACAGATGTGTTAGATCTTCCCTCCCTAGTTCAATTTACAATTGCATAATTTTATAGACTCTGTATGGAAAGGCAAAAGATGGGGAGAGGGTGATAAGATTTGTTATAAAAATTGTGTAACACAGTCTGGTAATGAAAGGACCTGTCTTTTGCCTGTATATTCATGTTCCAATGTGTTGTATTTCATGTTCTAATGTGCTTCATCAAGCACATGATGTTAAATAGATTGGAAGTTTTTGTTGAGTTTTCCTCATAATTAATGTAAACAGATGTAATGAATTCTAATGTCAAAAATTGTTTTCAGGGAGATTAAATTTCTTTTTTTCTTTATTCAAATGTTATGAAACTGGGAAGTGCTGTTTTAATGAAGAGTATTGTTTTTCGTTTTGAACATAATCTCAAGATCTTATTGTCTTCGTAAAACCAAATATAAAGCTTAGAACTGGATCACTTGACCCTTTATCTTCTTATCTCCTCCCAGTTAAAAATTCTTGCATCTCTTAACAGCTAGCATTTTCTTAGATATGCAGTTGGGCTCAACACATTCAAGCCTCAGCACAATCTTCTTTATAGTTTTAGGTTTTTTTCCCCAGAAAATCAGCTTAGTCTGCCTATCATAGCCACTCTGCTTCCTGGGCATACAGAGAATCCTTAGCCTTCTTGTATTGTGTCACTTTGTGGGGTTGGTGCTTGCCACACTTTTTACAGAAAGCCTAGCAGGTTTTAGGAACATTCACTATGAGAGAGCACTATCAGCATGGAAAAGCAATAATGCATATATTTTTTTTAATTTAGCAGGTATGTATGTATGTACATATTTATTATCTTTTTTTAAAGATTTTATTTATTTATTTATTCACGAGAGACACAGAGAGAGAGGCAGAGACACACAGGCAGAGAGAGAAGCAGGCTCCATGCAGGGAGCCCAATGTGGGACTTGATCCTGGGACTCCAGGATTATGCCCTGAGCCAAAGGCAGATGCTCAACCACTGAGCCACCCAGGCGTCCCAATAATAAATATTTTGAATGAACCCTTTATATCACCCTAAACTCTAGAAAAGCAAATGCATTTGAATGAAAAACAGAGTTCCTTTTAAGAATCTAGAATTATAAACCCAGAGAATGTCTCATGTATATCTGAGATTATGCTTGGTTTTATAATGAAATTGCCAGATCAAATAATTTATTATTTAAGATGCTATAAATTAATCTTGAATATAAAGGCAGTTATTACAGACAGAAGTCTTTTTTTAAAAAAATATTTTATTTATTTATTCATGGGAAACACAGAGAGAGAGAGGCAGAGAGACACAGGCAGAGGAAGAAGCAGACTCCATGCAGGGAGCCCAATGTGGGACTCAATCCCGGGATAGTGGGATCATGCCCTGAGCCAAAGGCAGATACTCAATCGCTGAGCCACCCAGGCATCCTTACAGACAAAAGTCTTAAAAATATTGACCACAAAGCTGTCACTCATGATCTACCAATAAAATGAAAGACATTTAGGTTGCAAAGACAAACTCAAAATACCTATGATCCACACTGATTTGGCTTTGAAGCAGATTGGCCTTCCAGAGCTACACAGAAAGTGGAGCATAATGAGCCAGGCAGGACTTGAACTTGTACACATGATCCAACAATAAAGAGGGATTAACAGGGATCCCTGGGTGGCGCAGCGGTTTGGCGCCTGCCTTTGGCCCAGGGCGCGATCCTGGAGACCCAGGATCGAATCCCACATCGGGCTCCCGGTGCATGGAGCCTGCTTCTCCCTCTGCCTGTGTCTCTGCCTCTCTCTCTCTCTCTGTAACTATCATAAATAAATAAAAAAAAAAAAAAAAAAAAAAAAAAAGAGGGATTAACATGTGCAACACAGTGCCTTAAAGAAATCATAGATTTGAACTGAATTGATGTTGAATTCTTGGAACTGGCTGTAAAGTGTAATCAGGAAAAATAATCGTGTTAAAAGCTTGTTTTCCAAAGGCAGAGCCATTTGATATTGTGAAACTGTGAAGCACAAGAATAACTTGGGGACATGGCAGCATGAATGACTAGGAAAAGTTCTCATTCCTGTAATTAGAAAGGTGATATGCTGTGCTCAGAACACAGTTCTGGTTTCCTAAGGACTCAGGAACTGTCATGTAGCCTATTCAATTTTCTTTTTAAGATTTTATTTATTTATTCATGAGAGACACAGGCAGAGGGAGAAGCAGGCTCCCTGTGGGGACCAATGTGGGACTTGACCCCAGGACCCTGGGATCACAACCTGAGCCAAAGGCAGATGCTCAACCACTGAACCGCCCATGTAACCTATTCAAATGAACTTTTTCAGTCCTGGTAAAGAAGGATGTACATCATGGGTATATTGAGGCCAAGATTTTCCCAAGTATTTGTGGTGGCTCATTCCATTCCCACTCTTCCTGCTGTTAGAAGTTTCTTCACAAAGTCTTGCCTTTGACACAACTAGATGGTTCTCAAAGTATTGACACATTTAGTTGGGTTAGACAGGGGCTAATCTTTCTCATTGGGGTAACTAGAACTAGAATGAAGCAGTTTTTATTTAGTTATTAATTAATTATTAATTGAAAGAATGCTCAGTGATCACTATAATCTACTAAGTCATGCTAGAATTTGGAGATATGGAGATGGGTGGGATCTAGGGCTCCTGGTCTGGTGGAGAGACCCACATGCCAGATTTCTGGAAGAATACTGCTATCATTCAGTGAGTGAAGGACTAAGGAAGAATAAGTTTTGGAGGACAGTGAGTTTCATTTGGAGATACTGAGTCTGTGAAGCCTGTTGAGCATCCAAGTAGAGATACCTGGTGGACATTTGGAACTATATCTGAATCCCAGGAGAGAAGTTCAAATAGGAAGTCTAGCTTTGTGAGTCATCATTTTATATATATATTTTTTTCATTTTATATATGTTAATTGAAGTCACTGGCACTGATTGAGTCACACAGAGATTCTATAGAGTAAAGAAGAGAGAAAAAGATTAGAACTGAATCCCTTTGAGAATCCTTCCAATTTCATTGGTGACATCTGATGAATACTATTGTCTAAATACACATTGCTCTCACATTGAATTTACATTTGAAAAGCATGAATAAACTTGCAAAACACAAAGGGAGATTATCATAGCAACTACAGATACTGGACATTTTGAAAGTAAAATTTAAAATTTAGGCCAGTAACAAAATCCAGAGTATTGGGACACCTGGGTGGCTCAGTGGTTGAGCATCTGCCTTTGGCTCAGAGGGTGGTCCCGGGCGGGATGGAGTCCTGCATTGGGCTTCCTGCACGGGGCCTGCTTCTCCCTCTGCCTGTGTCTCTGCCTCTCTCTCTCTCTCTGTGTCTCTCATGAATAAATAAATAAAATCTTAAAAAAAAAAAAAATCCAGAGTACCTTCAGAATCAGAGAGGAAGTTAAAGCATTAGCTATATTAAGGGACTAATATAGATAATGCAGTCAGAGTGTCCAAACTCCAAGTAAGCTCTAATAATTTTGACTGTTGTTTTTTTTTTTTAAGATTTTATTTATTCATGAGAGACACACAGAGAATGAGAGAGAGAGAGAGAGGCAGAGACACAGGCTCTACGCAGGGAGCCCGACATGGGACTCGATCCCGGGTCTCCAGGATCATACCCTGGTTTGAAGGCAGTGCTAAACCGCTAAGCCACCGGGGCTGCCCAATTTTGACTGTTCTTATGGGAACTATGGGATATAATATTTGAAGTCAGAACTGTCTGGAATTTATGATTGAGATCAATATAGAACACTCAAGTAACAAAAGGACTATTCAGACAAAAAGTAGGCAAATTAAGAGGTTTTCTGGGATCCAGATTTATTGATATCATTGAGATGGGGTGAATTCTTAAATAAATCTCAGTTATTATGATGTAATAAACTTCCTCAAAATTTAGTGGCTTAAAACAATAACAGCTTCTTACAGCTCATGGATTCTGTGAGTTGGCTGGGCTCTACTAGGTAGCATTTCTGCTAGATGGCTGTATTCACCTGGGAGCTCAGCTGGGGTTGGAATGTCCAAGATGGTATCACATACACATCTGGCTTATGCTGGAATGGTTGGGGGCTGGCTAGGCCTCTCTTTTCTTACTTAGTGGCTTAGCATGAGCTGTTTAACCTATCAGCTGATTCCCAAAAACACAAAAGCAGAAACTATAAGTCTTTTTTTAAAGATTTATTTACTTATTTTGGGGACGCCTGAGTGGCTCAGGGGTTGGGCTCTCTACCTTCGGCTCAGGGCGTGATCCCGAGGTCCAGGATCGAGTCCCACATCAGGCTCCTTGCGGGGAGCCTGCTTCTCCCTTTGTCTGTGTCTTTGCCTCTCTCACTCTCTCTGTATCTCTCATGAATAAATAAAAATCTTTAAAAAAAAATAAAATAGGGCAGCCCCGGTGGCGCAGCGGTTTAGCGCCGCCTGCAGCCTGGGGTGTGATCCTGGAGACCCGGGATCGGTATCGAGTCCCACATCGGGCTCCCTGCATGAAGCCTGCTACTCCCTCTGCCTGTGTCTCTGCCTCTCTCTTCACTCTCTCTGAATGAATGAATAAATAAATCTTAAAAAAGAAAAAAAAATATTTATTTACTTATTTTGAGAGAGTTTGCAAGAGTGAGCACACACGAGAGGGAGGGGCAGAGGGAGAGGGAGAGAGAATTCCAAGCAGACTCCACATTGATCGCAGCTTGATGTGGGGCTTAATCTCATGACCCTGAGATCACTGTCTGAACTAAGACCAAGGGTTCGATGCTTAATGGACTGTGTCATCCAGGCATCCTGAAACTACAAGTCGTCATCTTTTTTTTTTTTTTTAAGATTTTGTTTATTCATTCACGATACACACACACACACACACACACACACACACACACACACATATATATATATATAGAGAGAGAGAGAGAGAGAGAGGCAGAGACACAGGCAGAGGGAGAAGCAGGCTCCCTGCAGGGAACCCCGGCTCAGGACTTGATTCCAGGACTCCGTGATCGCGCCCTGGGCCAAAGGCAGGTGCCAAACCACTGAGCTACCCAGGGATCCCCACTACAAGTCTTCTTAAGGCCTTAAGGTTCTTGTAGTTCTTAGGAATACTAGAATGTCACTTTGGTCTCATTCTATTGACAAAAGCAAGTTATAAGACCAGTCCTAGGGAAAATAGGCTCTACCTCTTGATGAGAGGAGTGATGTGTGTACAGGGATCGGGGGAATTTTTGGTGGTCATCTTTGGAAAAGATCCACCACAAGTGTTGATTTCCCTTTTTTCCACTTGGCTGTAAGTACTACAGTCTTCTGCAGGACACTTTGAGTAGGACATTATGCTTGGTCCTCACTCTGGGTGAACCCCAAGAGTTCCTGATGGCATTGTAGTTCCTATGACTTTCTAATATATTTTACGGAAAAAAAATCCACTGAAAGGAAAGTTCATAAAAATGTATAGGGCCTTCGCAAACAGACTTTTGCCATTAAGTTACCTAAGCTTCTCTCTTTTCCTTCTTCTCAATGTTCACCAGGTTTCTTTCAGTATGTTTTTCTTCTAATGAAGTAAAGGAATTGTTATATTGTGAAATTCTATGATAACATCTTTTCCGGGTACATTGATAGCCGAGTTGGTAGTGCTGGGAGTAGAGGAGGAGGAATATGTTGAGTTATTTCAAGGGTGGGAGAGCAGGTGGTTTGGGGGACATGATCTATGTCATTAACTGGGTGTTTCAAGGGTGCCAGTCACCAGAGATGAGAGAGCAGAATGGGAGCTGAGGGCAAAGCACAAGCCAGCACCTTGCAAACCCCCCTCCCCCTGCCCCCCCCCCCCCCCATGGGATATGTGTGAAGTTCCTCAGGCACTCCTAGCTGCCCTAGAACAAAGGCAAGGGGAAAACAAATGGTCAACTGATAGAGATCACTGTCATGCAGGACATGAGTCTCCCATCAGTTTGCAACTGTCTTAATGATTTACAAGGAAAAAGCAATCTCCAGAAAACTAGAGACTCAATTTTCTTGGAGCCCTAACATCACCCTCCCCTCCATAGGATAGAAAAGCTTAGAAATGTGAGTTACTTCTCATACCCCAGTACAACTCTTTCTACCCATGGGTCCTGCCCTTGTGCTTTAATAAAAGCACCTTTTTGCACCAGAGATGTCTCACGAATTCTTTCTTGGCCACTGGCTCCAAACCCCACCCCTTCAAACCATATCAACCACTGCCCTTCTTTAGCTGTGAAGTAGATATGTACCTCCATCAGGAATCTGGAGCTTGGCCATAGCCTCAATGCTGTAGACTGCAGCTATGCTAATTACAGGTCAGCTTTATGATTATTGAAAAATAATAAAGGTGGAGTTTTGAACATTGGCATTTTTGCTGGGTGCTGAAGAACAGGCAGAGCTTGGTGGTCACATAGCTTAGGGTCAGATGAAGAATGGGAAAGAATGACTCTCAGGTGAAAGCAGGACATTCACAGCCTTTGGTCTTTTCTTTCTTGCAACAGTTTTCAAAAAGGCCCAGGTTGAGGAGGTAAAGGGGAGGGCAGAAAGAGAGAGAGAGAGAGAGAGAGAGAGAGAGAGAAGTGTAGTGGTAGAGTGGTTTGTATCACAAACTTTGTGATATTTTAGGATGTGCTATGTGTGATGGTTTGTGGAAAAGACAAATAGTCAAGGGAGCAGAATGGTGGGACTAGACAGCATGGATGAGTGACTTCTCAAGTAGGATAAGGAAAAGCTCCTGGGAAATTTGGGATGCCTCAAAATTGGAGAGGAAGGTGGGTTTTAGTAAGAGTTGTGTGGTCTGCGTAGTTGCATCCCTTTATGTACAGAGTGGGGTTCTTGGTTGGAAAATGCTTTTTTAACAGTGGTGCCTCTCGGGCTCGCTGCTTTGATGACATTGCCTATCTTAGGGAACTCTGGACCCCAAATCTGTACTTGGGAAAATTGACTCTTTTTGTGCTGTTCCTATCTTGTTGTTATTTTCTCCTGGTGGTTTCTAATATAATTTTGGAAAATGTCAGTCTATATCCACTCTGTCATAGAAATACAAAGAAAAGAATTTTCTCTGAGTTGTTCAGCTAAAGGATAGAGGGAGAAAAGTATAGGGAAAGGTAGAGGGGCTGTCAAAATGAGATAACAAAAAGGTGAATACATAGCTAGGAAGTGAGAGGGTTGGTTTCTTACCGCAGTTACCACTTTGCTGCTGTTAAATTCCAGGCAAGAGCCTTTCTCTGCCTTTAAGGGTTTTACCTGAGTGCTATTTTCTTATGGCAATAATTCTCAACTGTAGCAGGGGGGACCATGTTTAGTTTGGAAGAGTTCTGTGTATGATGGTGATACTCTGTTCTCTTCCTTCTCCCTTCCCATCCAGTTGAGGAGGATTGCACCATGGATTCTCCACCAGCTGCAGAATATTTAAACTCATGCATCAGACATTCAAGAACCTTTTTAATGTGGCTCCCCAGACCATACTTTGCACCTCCTCCTAGCTGAATGTATTACTGTGGCCAGTTCAGCATCTTGCAGACCTCATACTATTTCTCAGCTCCACTGCTTAGCACTATTGTGCTTGACTCTTCTCCTTCTCTTGCCAAAGGTTTTCCCATTCTTCAAGGCCCCACTCAGGTCCTTCTTATTTCATGAAGCCTTTCATAATGCTCCAGCCACACTGGTTGGACCTTGTTTCTGAATGGGAGTTATGTGGGGCCCCCAGTGGGAAGAGAGGACTGTGAATGCAGAGTCATAAACATTATTTACATGGAAACCTATTGATATCCTCTTATAGTTGAGTTAATCTAATGACATTAATGCTTTCGACACAGATTTCTAGTGGTATGAATAATTTTTTTCCCCTCAAATGGTTTCTGAAATCTCTTCTGCCCTCCCACCAAAACTTTCGAAGTTCCTTGATAAAGGAAATGTTATATAAATTGACCACGTGGCTACTACAACCAACAGTTAGTTTATCACTGCAAACTTGAAAATGATTGTTGGTCCCAACAACCTTGGAAAAGTGTATTTCGAAAAATGCTGTAGACTATAGCTATGCTAATTACAGGTAGACTACATATTTGGCTTTCTTTTTACTTCCATGGCGTTAATGAGTATTGTTGAAAATACTGCCTGTCCTAAGACATCTTATCTTAGATCCTTTCAATATGGTGCATCTCTAAGACTTTATTTCCAAGGGAGTCATTAACATCAGCGAATGCTACACATTTTTTGACTTTGCAACTAAATTTTAAATGGCTTATCATCTTATCATTCATTTAACAAATAATTACCGAGTGTACCACATAATCAGTATTCTGCACAATTTATCGCAGACGTGAAGATAAACAAGGCACAGTCTCTGCCTTGAAAGATTCTGTGTATAGGAATAGCCATAATATACATGTGGAAAGGAATGTAAAGGAAAATAAAAAGGAAAAGGTGCTATGAAAAAGGCTTAGCTAAAGTTTTGGGGCTGATAGTTCACTGTTGTTTGGGAGGATTATGGATGCCTTTTTTTTTTTTTTTTAAGATTTATTTATTTATTTGAGACAGAGCAAGCACTTGAAAACGAGCCTTGGGGGAAGAGTAGAGGGAGAAGGGAAAGAGAGAATCCTCAAGCGGAGGATTGCTTCTTCATCCTCTCTGCTGAGCACGGAGCCCAATGCAGAGCTCAATCCCAGGACTCTGAGGTCATGACCTGAGCCAAAATCAAAAGATGCCTAACTGACTGAGTCACCCAGGCGCCCCATGGAAGAGTTATTATTTTTTATTTCTAAGCTTTTATTTTTTTTTAAGATTTTATTTACTTATTTATTCATGAGAGAGAGAGAGAGAGAGAGGCAGAGACATAGGCAGAGGGAGAAGCAGGCTCCATGCCGGGAGCCCGACATGGGACTTGATCTCGGGACTCCAGGATTGCGCCCTGGGCCAAAGGCAGGCGCTAAACCGCTGAGCCACCCAGGGATCCCCTAAGATCTTATTTATGTTTCACAGAGAGAGAGCACAAGCAGGGGGAGTGGCAGAGGGAGAGGGAGAAGCAGGCTGCCCCCTGAGCAGGGAGCCCGATGCAGGACTAGATCCTTGGACCCCAGGATCACATCCTGAGCCAAAGGCAGATGCCTAACCACTGAGTGACCCAGGTATCCCCCTGGTTTCTTTCCAATCCAGTCTCCAGACTGAAGCCAGTATCATCTTTTCAAAATGCAAGTTTGATCACATCACCCCTCTACTTCTTGACCTTGAAGTTCTTCAGTGATTTTCCATTGTTCTATATTAAAAACCACAAAGTATTAGAGTCATGGGCTTGCTTACCTCTCCACCTCTTCTCAGAGTACTTCTTTATCATTCTGTGTCATAGCCAAACTGGCCTTTTTTCAGTTCTCTGAAAATACCATGCATTTTCTATAACAGGGTCATAGCACACATCATCCCCATCCCACCCCTCCAGTGATTCATAAATCTTACTTATATTTTATTTTTTTATTTTTTAAAGGTTTTATTTATTTATTCATGAGAGACACACAGAGAGAGAGAGAGAGGCAGAAGCAGAGGGAGAAGCAGGCTCCATGCAAGGAGCCTGATGTGGGACTCGATCCCAGGTCCCTGGGATCACTCCCTGAGCCAAAGGCAGATGCCCAACCACTGAGCCACCCGGGCATCCCTCTTACTTGTATTTTAGATCCCAGCTCAGGTGTTACTTCCACAGGAAGCCTTCTCTAGATTACTATCTTTTATAACCATTTCTTTACTTCACAGCACTCATTCCATTTGTAATCATATACTTGTGTAATTATTTGACCATGAGCCCCATGAGAGGGTGCAATGGCAGGGTACACAGCAATGCTTGTTAAATAAATGTTTGTTGATAAATGTGTAGCATTTGGATTTGGAGTAGTGGAGATTGGATGGGGGCAGGGAGAAGAGAGAAAAGGTATCTCATCCAGGTAACAAAAGATCATTAAATTTCCAGAGACAGGAAAGTGACTGGAATCCTATATGTAAGAGCAAGTAATGTTAAAATGCTATTCTTGGTAACTATTTGCTCAAATGATATCATAATCAGTACTCAAATAATTGCATGATGTTTCAGTATTTAGATATATATAATTTCCTCCACCATTTCCCTATTGAGTATTTAGGTTGTTTTCCCTGTTTCCATTAGCATGAAGAGCACTGCTATGAACTCATATATTCGTATGCTATAATTCACAGGTTTTTTTTTTTTTTTTTTTATTCCTCCCTGCTTGACTCCATGAGTACAAGTGAGCTATTCAAGACTTCTTTAGGGGCAGCCCCAAGTGGCGCAGCGGGTTTAGCGCCGCCTGCAGCCTAGGGTGTGATCCTGGAGTCCCTGGATCAAGTCCCACATAGGGCTCCCTGCATGGAGCCTGCTTCTCCCTCTGCCCGTGTCTCTGCCTCTCTCTCTGTGTCTCTCATGAATAAATAAATAAAATCTTAAAAAAAAAAAAAGACTTCTTTAGGTCCACCCTTGCTTAAAAAAAATCCCTGTAGTTCCATAAACCTAAAAATATAGTGGTTGGTTAGTAAAAACTGCTAACTTTACTGATTGATAAGGAGTTATAACACTTACACAACCATCTCTATAAATCTACTAAACCTTCCAACATTTTGAAATTGTGCCAGACTTATTTCAAGAAGTCAACTTGAAACTGCTGGGCTAAAAGCAAGAGAATGTGTGGGAAGGATGAGAAATAGCTGAGTAGGTAGAAAGAATCAGAACGAGAGAATAAGGTGGACAAAGGGCAATGGTTAATAGTAATTAGTAAATATCAAAAGCAAATAAGGGTAAGACATGCTTAATGATTGTGCTAGAGGTAAAGTAGGCAACGAGTAACTAAAGGATCCAGTTATTCTTCAAGGGCTATTTGGTCAAGTTAACTGGAAAATATGACAACAGTTTGCTCTATGAACTAAATCATAAAGACAAAGATCAAAGATGAAAGCTGTGTTTAAAATTCCCATCAATTGCATGGCCAGCAGAGGATGAGTGATCAAGTGAGCCGCCTTGGGCGATTGAACAGCTTTACTTGTCGAAACCATTAGCCATGAACCTTACTTAACAAATAAGGCAGTCACCTTTAGCAAGCTGCTTTTCCAAATGGTCATTGATTAAGTTGAACAGTATTTGACTTTTTTTTTTTTTTTTTTAAGTACTTGACTCTTCTCACAGTTGCAAGGTAAAATTCATGGAAAATGGATGAAAGCTTACTCCGCAGTTTATCAGTCCAATAGCCAACAGTTCTGGAATATGTGATATGAAAAGCCCTGGACTCTTGTTCTAGTTTTTAAAACATCGAGATTATACTGGAATGGTTAGACATACCTATTTGTACAATCTTGTTTCAGAATTTCTGGAGCCATCAGGGCAGAAGCCTGGAGCCTGGGTGGCTCACTTGGTTAAGCATCTGACTCTTGATTTCAGCTCAGGTCATGGTCTCAGGGTCCTGGGATCAAGCCCCTGTGTCAGCTTCCCTGTTCAGTGGGGAGTCTGCTTGTCTCCCTTTCCCTTTGCCCTCCCCCCCCAAATAAATGAATAAATCTTTAAAATAAATTTAATAAAAAAGAGAATTCCTGGAGCCATCAGATAAGTACAGTTTCTTTACATATTATAAACAGTATATATTTTTCCTAATTATAAAAATATTACATGGTTATTGAAAAAAATGAAGTGTATATTAAACTTCAAAGAAGCAGGATCATCCTTTATTCCACCATAATCAATCTAGTTATCTAGGGGCCATTTTTGAAGGTTTTCTTCCTGTCTTTTAAAATATATTTGTAGAACAGGGTTGAGATCATACAACATGTAACATACAAGATCTATTTTCATTCTAAAGCTATTTTATTTACCGAAGAGAAACCATGTATTATAAAAACCATGATCTGAACCAAATAGAGTCTTTGATGAAATCAGGCCAGTAAATTCTTGTTTTGTCTAAACTCTAACTTATACCTTACCTTCCTCATCCTGTTTATTAAGCTTTGCATATCCATGGCTTCTTTTTTTTTCTTCCACATCTCCTCCTTGATTGTGCCTATCTATATTGATTTTTTTGTTTATCTATTGTCCACTAAATTCAAGAACTCGTTTATTTGATGTCTTACTTCCTAAATTTTTAAGGATTTTATGTCTTATCTCACCTTACTCTTTGATGGCAGGGCACATCTATTACATAGTTTTTATACCTGTCCTAGTAAGTAGTGACCAACCAGGCATATAGTAGGTACTGAAGAAATATCTTAGAGTTAAAACCCAAAATGTTTTAGCAAATGGTTGCATGAGAAGATGTGGTGGTTGAACTGTCCTGACCTATGCAACAAAAAGTATAGCTGTACCATCCAATATGGTAGTCACTAACCAACCATATGTGACTATTAAGCACCTGAATTATGGCTAATATGAATTGATATGCTGTAAATATAAAATATACATTGTATTTTGGAGATTTAATATACAAAAGAATATAAAATATCTCAGTATTTTAAAAGTTGATTACTTGTTGAAATGACAATATTTTATTTATTTATTTATTTTTAAAGATTTTATTATTTATTCACAAGAGACACAATGAGAGGCAGAGACACAGACACAGGGAGGAGAAGCAGGCTCCATGCGGAGAGCCCGATGTGGGACTCGATCCAGTGACTCCAGGATCACACCCTGAGCCAAAGGTAGATGCTCAACCACTGAGCCACTCAGGGGTCCCAGAAATGACAATATTTTAGAATTCTGAGTTAAAATATATTATTAAAATGAATTTTAAAAAATATTTTATTTATTTATTTGACAGAGAGAGAGTAAGAGAGCACAAGCAGGGATAGGGGCAGAGGGAGAGGGAGAAGCAGACTCCCTGCTGAGCAGGGAGTCCATTGTGGGGCTTGATCAGGACTCTGGGATCATGACCTGAACGGAAGGCAGACATTTAACTGACTGAATGAATTATCTAGGTGCCGTTAAAATGATTTCATTTATTAACTTTTTACCTTTTTTAACATGCTACTAGAAAATGTGAAATTACATACATGGCTTGTGAAATATAACGAATTTCTGCCCTATAGAAAGGATGAACACAAATATATTTTATTACATGTAGGACAGCATTGTATATCACATATATGTCATAATGTCAATATAAATATAGATATAGATATAGTTCCACCAAACAAAATTAATTTGCATTTCAATCAATGGCAATAATTTGCATTACTGACAGTTTTTTACAGCTTAACTTCTAACCTTACAAAGTTGTAAAATAGCCTGATTAGTGAAAGTAGTCAAAGGTGCACACCCCTATAGAATTAAATAATCCTGAGAGGGTTAGCTGGAAAATGCCCAGCACTCCACTGAAAGGACATTCAGTAATCTTTTACCCATTTCTAAGTCTTTGACAATTTTTTTGCAAAGCGTCTTTGTATATTCTTTTGTTTACCATCCTAAGTGATTGTAATAGAATCACTTTCTCTTTTCTAGTTAATGTGGGCAAAATTTTTGTGAAATGCATACTTAAGCCAAAAACCAATGCTTTAGGAATTATGAAGTTCCTGATAAAAAGGAACATTACTGAGGGTAAAATGTTGAGGGAAATGCAAGTATTTTAAGAAATGTGTAGAATAGAATCAAACACAATTGGAATGATTGAAAATGTTAGAATTAAGTAATTGCATTTTGTCATGATTCTTTAGCTTATCACACTGTTGTTGAAAGGAATACAGTTTTAATGGAATGGAAACCAGGTTCTCTTCTACTTTTTAATTAGCTGGAAACAAAGCCTGGCTGTTGGTTGACTGGATCATACATTTTCATCCCCTATTTTGACTAATCAAAGTGCTGTTTCTTTTAAAGGAAATGCATTCTTTTTCTGTTTAAATAAAAAGACTCTGGAGACAGACTTGCAAAAAACAACGGAGCGCCTTTTTTGCAATTCTGTTTGTTTACTTTGCTATGAAGATTGACAAAAATTAATTAGTGGATGTCTGTTGTGAAATGGAACTGTTAAAAAACAAAATTTAACTGAATAAATTTGAAGATCTAATTGGCTTTATTAAATGATTCATGAATTGGGCAGCATCCAATCTAGCAAGTAAAAGAGAGCTCCTAGGGCTACAGAAAGGGAGAGGTTTTTAAAGGCAGGACAGGGAAGTCATAAACACAAAAAGGAATTATTTCAGGTGAAGTCACCTTCATTTGAGGACAGTGGGGTGTTAAGAAGTGGATTACTTCATCTTCTTTCAGGGATGAAGAGGACCATATGACAAATTACCTCATTGGTGTTTACTAGAAAATTTCTGACCAGTTAAGACTACATTTTTGGGGGGCACCTGGGTGGCTCAGTTGGTTAAGCGTCTGCCTTCAGCTCAGGTAATGATCCCAGGGTCCTGGGATGGAGCCCCTTGTAGGGTTCTCTGCTCAGCGGGGAGTCTGCTTCTCCGTCTCCCTCTGCCCCTCACCACTGCTCTGTGCATGTTTTCTCTCTCTCTGTCAAATAAAATCTTTAAAAAAAAAAGACTATATTTCTGTAGGAGGTTGAAAGTGCTAAATTAGATTTGGTGTCAGGCCCTGGTTTGGTGACTTGGCCTAAGTGATGCCATTTTAGACCTGTGGTTTTCTTTCCTTTTTTTTTTAAAGAGGGAGGGGACTCTGGAGTCATGTCCTGAGCCAAAGGCAGATGCTCACCTGCTGAGCTGCCCAGGCATCCCTGTGATTTTCTTTCAATGGAATTCACAACCACTGAAATGGGTAAGAAAAGTTGACATTGTCATTTTATTTATTTTTTAATTTTTTTATTTTTTTAATTTTTATTTATTTATGATAGTCACACAGAGAGAGAGAGAGAGAGAGAGAGAGAGAGGCAGAGACATAGGCAGAAGGAGAAGCAGGCTCCATGCACCGGGAGCCCGACGTGGGATTCGATCCTGGGTCTCCAGGATCGCGCCCTGGGCCAAAGGCAGGCGCCAAACCGCTGCGCCACCCAGGGATCCCGACATTGTCATTTTTAACACTTAAAAAAATATAACATTTAATAGCATAAAATACGGTTTATTTATTTTTTTATTTTTAAGGATTTTATTTATTCATGAGAGACAGACAGAGAGAGAGAGAGAGAGAGAGGGAGGGAGAGAGAGAGGCAGAGTGGCAGGCAGAGGGAGAAGTTGGCTTCCTGCAAGGAGCCGGATGTGGGACTCGATCCTGGATCCTGTGATCATGCCCTGAGCCGAAGGCAGATACCCAACCGCTGAGCCACCCAGACATCCCTACAGTTTATTTTTATTATCAATTTAAACACCTCTGTCTTAGTCCAAAAAGTATTAAAAATGGTCAAGAAAAGAGAGATAACAGGGATCCCTGGGTGGCGCAGCGGTTTAGCGCCTGCCTTTGGCCCAGGGCGCGATTCTGGAGACCCGGGATCGAATCCCACGTCGGGCTCCCAGTGCATGGAGCCTGCTTCTCCCTCTGCCTATGTCTCTGCCTCTCTCTCTCTCTCTGTGTGTGACTATCATTAAAAAAAAAAAAGAGAGAGAGATAACAATGAAAAATTTTAAATCATTCAAAATTTTAAGTATATGACTGCTCCTTGCAGTTGTTTCCCCCAAGCTTTTTTTTTTTTTTATTCCAAGCTTTATTTAATATTTGGTACATGTTCCCTCTCCTGCTCTGGCTCAAATCAAGGCAGTTCCCAAGGTTTGTTGGTGGTGGTGTGAAGGCAGGGAGAGACAGGTAGGTCTCAGTCTTGCCCAGTTCTTGCCCCAAGACTCCTCTTTTTTTTTTAAAGATTTTATTTGTTTATTCATGTGAGACAGAGAGAAAGACAGAGAGGTAGAGACACAGGCAGAGGGAGAAGCAGGCTTCATGCAGGGAGCCTGACATGGGACTCGATCCCAGGTCTCCAGGATCAGGCCCTGAGCTGAAGGCTGTGCTAAACGGCTGAGCCACTCGGGGCTGCCCCCAAGACTCCTCTTTTGAATGCACCGTGGATTCATCTCAGTTTCTCTTGCCCACTGTTGCCAGAATTAAAGATGAGTGTGTGAGTTATGGACACAGGTCCAAAGGACTAAAGAAGCTTTGAGGTTTTGCTTTTCCACTTATCTCTATAGCATTTACGCTTTCATGCAGGAGTTGGCCTGGAAGTTCCCCATTGTTTTCATATCTGCAGTGGTTTGGGGGTTGTTTTTTTTTGGGGGGGGGGCGGGTTGTTTAAATAACAGAAAATTCAATACAATTCTTAGAGCTTATTTTCCTTAATGTTATGACTGTACACTGAAAAGTTTTGCAGAAATTCGAATTATATATAATCACTATTAAAATTGCACAACATATTACAGGAAACAAGCATTGGTGAGGATGTGGAGAAAAAGGAACTGGTGTGCATGATTGGTAGGAACACAAACTGGATCAACCTACTGTGGAAAAACAGTATGGAGGGTCTCCCCAAAATTAAAAATAGAATTACCATATGATCCAGTAATTCTGTTACTGGATATTTACCTAACGAATATGAAAACACTAATTCACAAAGATATATGAACCCCTATCTTGATTGCCATGTTATTTACAATAGCCAGAATGTAGAAGCGACCTAAGTGTCCATCCATAGATGAATGGATAAAGAAGAAGTGATATGCGTGTATATATGTGTGTGTGTGTGTGTATATATATATGTGTATACACACACATATATATGTATCTATAATGGAATATTACTTAGCCATAAAAGGAACAAAATCTTGCTATTTGCAACAACATGGATGGATCTAGAGGGTATAATACTAAGTGAAATAAGTCAGTCAGAGAAAGACAAATGCTATATGATTTAACTTATATGTGGCATTCAAGAAACAAAACAAACAAACAAGGAAAAAAAGAGACAAACAAAAAACCAGGCTCTTAAATATAGAGAACAAACTGAAGGTTACCATAGGGGAGGTAGTGGGGATATGGCTGAAATAGGTGAAGGGGATTAAGGGTACACTCAACCATGATGAGCACTGAATAATGTATATAATTGTTTTTTAAAATATTTTATTTATGTATTAATGAGAGGCAGAGACTTAGGCAGAGAGAGAAGCAGGCTCCTCACAGGGAGCCCCATGAGGGACTGGATCCCCAGACTGGGATCACTCCCTGAGCTGAAGGCAGTCACTCAACCACTGAGCCACCCAGGTATCCCATGTATAGAATTGTTGAATCACTGTATTGTATACCTGATACTGATATGACACTGCATATTAATTATACTGGAATTATAAATAAAAGAAAAAGTTAGACAACATTGGTGGGGATAAAAGATGATAAGGTTTTTCCTAAATGTATTTGCTTAATGCACTCTCTCTTAATAGTATTTTATTGTCAATCTCTCTCCCTATTTATTTATTTCAAATATTTTAATGCTTTTTAAACATAAAATAAATAGTATGACAATCATCATCATCATTACACTAAGAAATATGTATTTGTACATCTTTGGAGAAGAAATGTCTATTTAAATCTTTTACCCACTTACAAATTGGTATATTTGTCTTTTTATTACTGCATTGTAAGAGTTCTTTACCTATTCTAGATGCCAGTCCCTTATTTGATAGATAATTTGTAAAAAATAGTCTCCCATTTTGTGTTTTTTTTTTTTTTACTTTCTTGATGGTAACATTTGCAGCACAAAAGTTTTTAATTTTGACAAAGTCCTATTTGTCTATTTTTTCTTTTGCTACTTGTGCTTTTGGTGTCAGATCTAAGAAACCACTGCCTGTTCAGATAATTAGCTTATAATGTCTCCTAAAGGCCATAGAAAAAGGCTGAGCATTTGCAGTAAGTGTGTCTGTGTGCTTTAGAGTAGACTTTATGTTTTTTTTTTTAAAGATTATATTTATTTATTCATGAGAAACACACAGAGAGAGAGGCAGAGACACAGGCAGAGGGAGAAGCAGGCCCCATGCAGGGAGCCCGACGTGGGACTCAATCCTGGGTCTCCAGGATCAGGCCCTGGGCTGAAGGTGGCACTAAACCGCTGAGCCACCGGGGCTGCCCAAGAGTAGACTTTATGTTTTAAAGCACTTTTAAGTTTATAGCAAAATTGAGCAGAAAGTACAGAGATTTCCCATACATGCCCAGCCTCCTCTACCATCAACGTCCCTCAGCAGAGTGGGACATTTGTTAAATTCAGTGAACCTGCTTTGACACCTCATTATCACCTGAAGTCCATAGTTTACATTTGGGTTCACTCTTGGTGTTGGGCATTATATGGATTTTGACAAATGACATGTATCCATCATTATAATATTACATAGAGTATTTTTACTGCTCTGAAAACCTTCTATGCTTCACCTATTCATCCCTCCCTCTTGCCCTTAACTCCTGGTAACCAATGATCTTTTCACTATCTCCATATTTTTGCCTCTTTCAGAATGTCATATAATTGGCATCATACATTATGTTGTCTTTTCAGATTGGCATCCTTCACTTAGTAGTATGCATTTATGTTTCTTCCATGTCTTTTTGTAGCTTGAAAGATCAATTTTTTTTTTAGCACAGATTAATATTCCTTTAGATGTATGACAGTTTATTCATTCACCTACTGAAAGATGTCTTGGTTGCTTCCATGTTTTGGTAATTATAAATAAAGTTGCTAGGGATGCCTGGGTGGCTCAGCAGTTTAGCACCTGCCTTTGGCTCAGGGCGTGATCCTGGAGTCCCGGGATCAAGTTCCACATCAGGCTCCCTGCATAGAGCTTGCTTCTCCCTCTGCCTATGTCTCTGCCTCTCTCTCTGTGTCTCTCATGAATAAACAAATATCTTTTTTTTTTTTTTAACAAATATCTCTAAAAAACAAATAAATAAAGCTGCTATAAACACCTGTATGTAGCTTTTTGTGTAAACATAAGTTTTCAGGTACTTTGGGTAAATACTAAGCACAATTGGTGGATTGTATAAGAAGAGTATGTTTAGGTTTTTTTTTTTTTTTTTTTTTTAGTTTTGTATGAAACTCCCAAACTATCTTTCAAGGTGGCTCTACCGCTTTGCAATATCCCCAGCAGTGAATGAGAGTTCCTGTTGCTCCACATCCTTACCAGCATTTGCTGTTGTCAGGTGTTCTTGATTTTGGCCATTCTAATAGGTATGTACTGGTATCTCACTGTTGTTGTTTCTCTGATGACATAAGATGTTGAACATCTTTTCATATTTTTGTCTCTCTAGTCTTCTTTGGTGAGGTGTTTGTGGAAATACCTTGCCCATTTTTTTATTGGGTTGTTCATTTTCTTATTGTTGGGTTTTAAGAGTCCTACGTATATTTTGGATAATAGTGTTTTTTCATAGATGTCATTTGCAAATATTTTCTCCCAGTCTGGCTTATCTTCTCATTCTCTTGACATGATTGTGTTTTGCTGAATCACTCATTTCATATTCATTTATTGAGGTTCTGTTATGGTTCAGTTTCTGTATAAGGCTCTGGAGATATAAAAGTGACTAGCTCATCATCTTGCTATTAGGTGCTTTCAGCCTAATGGAGGAGAAGTACAAATAAATAGGTGAGTAGAACATACTTCTAAGGTAAGCAGTCTCAGGTTTCTTGAAGAGGAGGCTGAGATATAAAGAAGGAAAAGGATTTGACAGCAGGCAAAGGTATACAGGGACTGTCAGGTGCAGAGAACACTTCATCACTATGACATAAATAAGTTATTGTCAATATGATCTTAAGCTATTGTTGCTATGGCACCAATTTGTCTAGGCCAGAGGTAAGCAAACTATGGCTGTGGGCCAAATCTGGCCTGCCACTTGGTTTTATAGTTAAAGTTTTATTTGAACACATTCATACCTATTTATTCACAGATTGTCTATGGCCACTTTTGCGTCACAATGGCAGAGTAATTGTAACAGACCGCCTGGCCTGCAAAGCCTCAAATATGTACTATTAGGCTCTTTATAGAAAAAGTTTGCTGACTCTGCTTTAGGCAAAAATTTATTAGGAAATGCTTGTACCTTTTCCTTTTTTTTTTTTTTAATTTTTAAATTTATTTATGATAGTCACACACATACACACACACACACACACACACACACACAGAGGCAGAGGGAGAAGCAGGCTCCATGTAGGGAGCCCGACGTGGGATTCGATCCCGGGTCTCCAGGATCACGCCCTGGGCCAAAGGCAGGCGCCAAACCGCTGCGCCACCCAGGGATCCCCTACCTTTTCCTTTTAAAAAAAAAAAACATTGCAAATTTGCATGCATCTACCTGCAAATGATTGTATCGTTTTTCAGAATTTTCCTGATTTCTGCTTTTAAAATTTCAGCTAATTAATTTTCATCCAACAATTCTGCATAATTGACTTTTAAAAAAAATATTTAAAAAAAAATTAAAAAAAATAAAAAAAATATTTATTCATGAGAGACACCAAGAGAGAGAAGCAGAGACATAGGTTCAGGGAGAAGCAGGCTCCATGTGGGGAGCCCAATGTGGGACTTCATCCTGGGTCCTGGGATCACACCCTGAGACAGAGGCAGACGCTCAACCCCTGAGCCACCCAGGCATCCCCTGCATAATTGACTAAAAATAACTACAAATGATAATAACTTGCTCAAGCCCTGAAAATAAATTTAAATATTTGCTTTTTTCTTTGAAAGTTTTATTGTTTCTTTCATAGTTTATGTTTCTCTCTCTCTTTTTAAAATTTTTATTTATTTATTTGAGAGAGAGAGAGAATGTGCACACACGGAGGGGAGGATGGGACAGAAGAAGCAGACTCCCCGCTGAGCAGGGAGCCCAGTGTGGGACTTGATCCCAGGACCCTGGGATCATGACCAGAGCCAAAGGAGACACTTAACTAACTAAGCCATCCCAGTGCCTCTGTTTCTCTTTTTATTTTTTATTTATTTATTTTTATTTTTAAGATTTTATTTATTTATTCATAGAGATGCAGAGAGAGAGGCAGAGACACAGGCAGAGGGAGAAGCAGGCTCCACGCAGAGAGCCCGACGTGGGACTTGATCCAGGGTCTTCAGATCATGCCCTGGGCTGCAGGCGGCGCTAAACCGCTGCGCCACCGGGGCTGCCCTCTGTTTCTCTTTTTAAAACTACAAACAAATCCATGTTCAGTTCAGGAAAGTCAGATATCATGGACAAGTGCTGCCCCGGTGGCTTAGTGTTCGAGCATCTGCCTTTGGCTCAGGTAGTGGTCCTGGGGTCGTGGGATCGAGTCCTGCATCGGGCTCCCCGCAGGGAGCCTGCTTCTTCCTCTGCCTATGTCTCCACTTCTCTCTGTGTGTCTCTCATGAATAAATCAATAAATAAAATCTTTAAAAAAAGTTTTTTATGTAAACCTTCCTCTGCTATCACCAAGTACCTTTAATAGGCATATACTTTCCTCATTCTTTGAGTATCTTCATGATTCATGTGGTTAGGACTGGTCTACCAATGAAAAATGCCAAGGTAGGTTACCACAGAGTTACCCACATGTTTGTATCCTTTTGGGGACAAAGAGAAAATGCTATAAGAAGTGAATTGATTGACTGCCTCATGAAACTGTTGAGTAGTCAGGTGTAAGAAAGCTGTCTTTGACTTTCTGGATACTCCAAGCATGAGAGTGGAGCTTAAAAGCTAGGAGTCTGTACCAGTTATCTATTGCCCCAGGAAAGCTGCATGATGAACAACCACAAAGCCTTAGTCTTAATGAACAATAAGATCTATTGCTCACACATTTGGGGTAGTTAGCTAGGTGGCTCTGCTGCTCTGGACTGGGCTCACTTACACGTCTGGGACTTGGCTGGCCATAGCTTCCTAAGGGCTGCTTTTGGCAGATCATAGCTTGACTCACTCATGTGTGTGAGAATCTTTGGTGGCTTTGCACTTTTATCTGGGGGTCAGCTGGCTATTGGCTTATTGAGGCTGACCTCAGCCACATTGACCGAGGCTCTGTTCCCGGACTTTCACCCTCCAGCAGGCTATCCTGGGCATGTTCTCATGACAATTTCAGAGGTATATGAGAGAGCAAGTGGGAACATGCAAGGCCTCTTGTGTTCTAAGCCTCATCTACTGGAAAAAACCTGTGGGTGAGATCAAATTGAAGGAGTGAGGAAATAGGCCCTGTGTCTTCTGTGAGGTGAACTACACAATCAGATGGCAAAAGTCACGGAAAAGGGACAGGTGGAGAATTGATGCAGTCTACTACAGATTATGTGGCTGAGGGTACTCTAGGTGAACTCTAGGTGATACATACCTTTCAGAAAGAGCAAGAGTTTCATTTGTGGCTGATCTAAGCCAGTGTCTGTCAAATGACAACTAACTTTCTTCCTGTTTGCCATATCTAAGAAGAACTATCTATAAAGGACTCATGGCAAACTACTCTGATTTCTTTCTTTTTGAATTTCTTCTTCTTCTTCTTTTTTTTTTTTTAATTATCAGGTGCAGATTAGTTTTTTTCTGGTTGTTCTGGAATAATGTGAGAGAGGACATGGCCTGTGCCACTTAAGACAGATCTGTTTTCACTAACAAAGCTGGAGAACATTTTCAGCCCTTCTAGTTTATAAGCTCATTAAAACTGGAAAGACTTCTTTCAGGTAAGGTTTTCAAGAGATTGTCTCAATTTCTTTGTGAGAAATTATTAGCCCTCTGAAAATTCTGTCTAATGCTCACATTGTATTGCCTACTTTTTAGGAGTTAACTATTTATATCATATTTTTTCATTTCTCCTTTATTTATTTATTTTTTCATTTCTCCTTTAATCTTAATAGCTGTATGCTAGGCGATGTGTGTAATTTATTTATTTATTTATTTATTTATTTATTTATTTATTTATCTATTTATCTATTTATTTAGTCAGTCAGTCAGTCAGTCAGTCGCCTGCTTGCCCTGCCCGCCCGTCAGTCCTGAGATTGGGCCAGGTTATGAGGTTGTGAAATCTGAGGTTGGTAGGAATTATCTTGGGAGGGACTTTCAGTTTGCCTTTGCTTTATCTTTTAACCAGTCCTATCATGCTGCTTTCTGTTTCTGAACTCATTTCTTCTCTGGCTTCCCCCTTTTTTCCTGGGCCCAGAGGCCTTTTGGCCTTGTCATATCCTATCAGGAAAGTATACTGTCTGATAAGTGCATTTGTATTGACATGTTAGTAAATTTATATATTATTCTTTTCAAGGTTATTGGCTTTTAAAGTGGAACATAGGAAGAGGGGCAATGTTTAATCCAAAGGTGGTTGAACTATAGACATTAGCATAGAAGACATATTAAATTTATTTTGGGAAGTTTCACAGTACTTTTCCTTTTATGCTACATAAATCATTACTCACTCTGCTGATGGTAAAATCTGCCCTTGTTTAATTAGTAGTATTTCAGTATTTATATAAAATATTAACTAATTGCTTGTATTATTAGAATAATATTATTGTCATATAAGGCTCAGAGGGTAAGCCATTCTAAAACTTTAACTCTTTGGAGAAAGTTCTATCTCTTTCATGACAGCTACAAAATGTCATTATTCAACAAATACAGTGGATGATGTACTAGCAGAAGCAATAGTTTCTAATAAACCTAGCATTTCTAATTTACACTTGGACATCTGATCCTGAGAGCAACCCAGTATAAGTATACTGCATAGATGTTATGATTTATTATTCCCATTTTACAGAAGAGGAAATAGGCTCAGAGAGTTTATTTTATTATAATAAATATTTATTTATTTATTTGAGAGAGAGAGAACATGCACATACATAAGCAGGGGGAGGGGCAACGGGAGAGAGAGAGAGAATCCACAAGCAGACACCCCGTTGAGTATGGATCCTGATATAGGACTCAATCTCAGGACCCTGAGATCATGACTTGAGCTGAAACGAAGAGTTGGCTGCCCAGGAGCCCCATGAGGCTCAGAAGGTTTAAATGCCTTGGTCAGTTCCTATGGCTAAGCCAGGGGAAGAGGTGGGATATAGCTCAACCTGGTCATTTCACTTCAAGCTGGAATCTCTTTCCTATATTGGGACCTCAAAACTACTCACACCTTCTTTGTGCTAGCCCTTTGAACTTTCCTGCCTCCACTAAAGTGTTTCAGTCTGTTTCCTCTGCCCAGGAATCAGATGGAACAGGTGTCTTGTTTGTAGGGACTCTGAAGAGCCTGGTGGCTTGGATAGTGGTGGTTCATTCAGTGGGATTAGATTTGCCTCAGTAACCACTTTACCCCCTAGTGGTGAGATAAGTGTGGGCTGCCTTTCCCCAAAGTGCAGGGTGTTGCAGGAATTGTACTTCCCTCCAGGGTTATAATGGAATGAGAATTCTTTTAAACAAATGCATTACAATCTGGCATCAGTGCTTAGACCAGGGCATGGGGGAGATGGGGTTCCTGCTCTTGGCCCTTTACCTTAGAAGGACGCCTGCACATCAGAAGCAATAAAAGGCAAGGACTTTCAGAATTTTTATGAACTCCTAAAATTTTAAAGTTTAAAAAGTTTTGTGCATTTTTAAAGTTTTAGAATCATTTTTTAAAAGTATGACAACTGGATTAAGTTACTGGGAATTACCAGAGAGAGATGCACTGGTTGATCCAAGACTTCCAGGCCAGAAAGCAACCTCCAACTCTCATCTCACCACTTTGGCCAGAGAAGATGATGATAGGTTGAGAGAGAGAGAGAGAGAGAGAGAGAGAGAGAGAGAGAGAGAGTGTGTGTGTGTGTTTGTAGGGGAAAGCACTACTTCTGCCCCAGGAAACCAGAGAATGAGTAGCTGCCTTTGTTTAAAGTTGGCCTTGCTCAATCACTCCAGAGTGGGTGATTAGGCAAATGAGGTTACCAGATAACTGTGTACCCTTCTTCCCTTCTGCTCAACTGATAGAGTTTTGGGAAGTTCTTAGAACTGTTGATAAAATGCCCTCCCCGGCTTCTTGGGGAGCTTGACCTGGTTGATTTGGGGCAGATCCAGTCAGACTCGGGTCTGGCTTTCGCTGTGCCAGACCCCGCGAGAACCATTCAGTCATTTAGACACACAGACAGTAGGGCAGCTACCAGAGGAAGCTTCAGCAGCTTTAGCCTATCTGAGGAAATGGTGGCCCCAGGGTATTGGGGTGTTGCATGGGAACAGGGGCCAGGCTGTTGTTATAGCTTGGTTTGTAAGCTCTGAATCGTTGTTATAGCTTGGTTTGTAAGCTCTGAATCGTTACATTTAGGGAATGTGAACCTTAATTTGTATTCTTGGTTTCAGGCTCTGCAAATATTGCTTTGCAAAGTCCTCATAGTTGCTTTGAGGGCTTTAGGATCTTTGCAACAGTACCTTGAATCCCTTCTCTGGATACTTTCTATTATGAATTGAATTGTGTCCCTCCAAAAGGGTAGATTGAAGTCCTAACCCCTGGTACCTGAGAATGTGAGAAATAGGATCTGGAATGTGTGGATATAGGGTCTTTGTGGATGTAATCGAGTTAAGACAGGGTCATTAGAGCAGACTCTAATCCAACAAGACTGGTGTTGTTGTGCCCAAGATTGCGAATCCGAGAAACCACCAAGGAGCTGACACCGATGCAAGCTTGAGCTTGGGTCCAAGTATCCCCAACACAGCGGAGCAAGGACTTGGACCCCGAAGTGGGTTATTTTTTTTTTTTTTACCCCCGAAGTGGGTTATAGCTGGTTTTTTTATAGGCTGGTCTAGGGGATTTTCAGAAGGGGTGGAGGAATTTCTCAAGTTCTGTTTACATCTTGATATAGGGCTTTCAAGGGCATCGAGCTCTGTTCTTATTCTAATATGGGGCTTTCTAGGACATTAAGCTGTAAGCTGTTTCCTTCCTGTGACTTAAGTAACGTAAATTTCAGCTCTTATTCGCAGGGGCCTAAGATGGCTGTACTTGTGCTAATGCTAAACTTGAGGTGGAATGGCCTTGATTTTTCTCGGCATCCACAGTGTCTTTTTTTTTTTATTTAAGATTTTATTTATTTATTCATTAGAGACAGAGAGAGAGGCAGAGACACAGGCAGAGGGAGAAACAGGCTTCCTCTCAGGGAGCCCGATGTGGGACTCAATCCCGGGACCCTGGGATCACGCCCTGAGCCAAAGGCAGACGCTCAACCTCCCGAGCCACCCAGACGTCCTGACTGGTGTCTTTATAAGAAGAGGAAAACAAGTGAAGATAGACAAGATACAGGGAGAAGATGGCCATGTGAAGATGGAGGCAGGGATAGGAATGATAATACTTCCATAAGCCAAGAAACCCCTGGGGCTCCCCCAAGCTGGAAGAGGCAAGGAAGGATTCTTTATAAACTATGGAGGGAGCGTGGCTCTGCCAACATCTTGATTTTGGACTTCTCGTCTCCAGAACTAGAAGAGAATCAATTTTTGTTTAAAGCCACCAAGTTTATGGTACTTTATTACTGCAACCCTAGAAAACTAATATACCTTCAAAGATGGTTCTGGAGCCACCTAAAAAAAAAAAAATCAGCTTCATTCTTTAGAGATAATGCCCTCTTGAAGACTTTGTCAACGCTAAACATAGTCCTGACCAAGTTGCAAACAGGTGTAGGGGTGGAAAAATTTTACCTTCTTCCGTTCTAGATTCTTTGACTGTTCTAATAATTAAGTTGATGTAAGACATTTTAACAGGAGAAAACCAAATTTAAATTTGTACGTAAAGAAACCCCATAAAAATATGAGACCAAGGGCAGTCAGGCAACTGAGGCTTATAGAACATCCTGAACTAAGAAGCTGGGTAGGGGTGTGGGGCTACAAAGGGAAGAAAGGCCCTTCACAGGAAGGTAGAGGAAGAATCTGGGAAACAGGGCCCTGTTGTATGAGTAATTTTTCTAGGTAAAAATGTATCTCTGGTAATAGCTCTCTTCCTGGTATAGATCCCCCCCCCCCCCGCTGCTTTCTGATGTAAATTTAGGCAGTTGAGCAGGAGATAAAGAGTTTTTCCTGAATCTGCTGGGTTTTGATTGCCTTCAGCTCAAAATAATTCTCATGCCAAAGTGATATATTCCCAGTGGTAAATTCTGCTTTTTTTCTGCTGGTTTCCAATAAGGAGCCCTCACATGGCTTTAAGAAGCAACTTTAGGATGAGAGTAATGTCCTCACACAGTGTTTGACTCTAATGTCATAGACAGAAACACCAAGACCAGCATGTATATTAGTATCTCCTGGGTTTAAAATGACCGCAACATTCTGCCCGTGTAGTGACATTTTACAAACATTCAGTTTCAAAGACAGAACTGGAACAGATGGGATTGCTAATAAAAAGCCAGGGTGTTGTTTTTTTGTTTTTTGTTTTTAAATTCTTGTGGGCTAACAAATTATTTCACTTTTATAGAAATATGCGCAACATTTGCCTTTCCAAGAGGAAGTTGGTAATTTATTTTGGGTGAACGAATTTCTTTAGCATAGAAGGTTACAGGTTGATGTTAGAGACTCTGAAATTGTCAACCAAGGCAGTGTGTATCTGCATTTGCATCTGTTGCTTCCAGAACATATGAATGTTTAAAGGATGTTTTAAAATTCCAATTTAGCTTCTCTGAAGTCATTTTCAGTCCTAGGAAGTGGAAATGGAACTTACACCTGTATTTCCCAAGGGACTGATGTAATGCAATTTGTATAAAATAATCATAGAGACTGAGAGGAAAGAGTGGATTTTTGCGTTAAAATAAAATCAGCCTGGAAATCACTCTTTTCAAGGTCTGCCTTTTAGGACCCCATTTAGCTTTTAAATAGACTCATCTTTCCTGACTTGCTTTGATGAACCACTCTCATCTCAGTTATTACTTCTGACATTAGCTACTTGTGCAATTAAGTGGGGCCATTCTTTTCTCTTTGAGAAGGACTCTGTGCAGCTAATATGCATTTGTAAAGTGTTCCCTTGACTTGGGAGAGTAGCTTGGATAGGCAGTTAAGATGATGCCTGGAGTAATTTAAAGTTTGTGATGGAGAACCCAAGCACTCACTCTTAGCAAAGCTGTGAGTGGTTATTAGCATATGCCCACTCTGCCTCCTTTTCATTCTCTCATTAAGACTCATGGAGTTACCAGCTAAACTGGTTTTTCTTATCTCAGGAAATGAAAAAGAAAATCTGGTGAACTTCTCTAAGGATTGAGGGAGAACTCCATATGCCATCACTACAGGTGACTGCATTTTTGGCAAACTGTTAAAAAAATAGGGAAATGACTCAGTTAAAGGATTGACTTTCTTGTGATAGGATTTTGTTTTTTATTTATTCATTTATTTTTAAAGTTTATTTTTTTTTTAGTAAGTTTATTTTTTCTCTACCCCTAATGTGGGGCTCAAACTCACAGTCCCCGAGATCAAGAGTTGCAGGCTCCTCCAACTGAGACAGCCAGGTGCCCCTGTGTTGGGATTTTAGATATAAAGATGGGAGACACTGTTCCCCCTAGGCATGAGTGTGCCTGAGCTTAAGTCTGCCCTAGCAGGTAGAACTGGAAAGGCTGGAGTAGACCAATGAGGCTATAACAGAAAATTTGCTGCCTACCAAAGATTTGGCTCCTCTTTGAGGATAGAGCTATTGTTGGGGCTACATTTCCCAGATTGTTTTGCATCTTGGTGGGGTCATGTAATATTTTGTTATGGTTTGTGAATGGAAGGAATGTGTGTCACTCCTGGTTGGAGGTGATTGAGAAGCAGGTGCAGCTTCTCATCCCTCACTTTCCTTGTCTGCTAGTCATCTTCAGAAGACTCAGACTCTGGGAAGATAGAGCCAGAAGATGAAAGGAGTCTGTGTCTGAATCACCACATGGAGGTACGTAAACTGCCCCGGACTATTTTGAGAGCAGAAATGAAGTTTGATTGATCTCTAAGTCACTGCTTTGCTTTACCTCATTAGCTTTTATTACTACCTAACATTCTATATATTGTTGTTTGTTTCTTCTTCATTAGTATATAAGTTCCATGAGGGCAAAGATTTTTGTCTGTTTTGCTTGTTGCTTTATTCTCAGGATCTAGGACATTGCCTGGCACATAGTGAATGCTTGATAATATTTGTTGAATGAATGAATGTAGGAATAAATGCAAGGAATGTGGTTGTGCTGTAATAGATTTTGGAGATCTCAGTCCTGGTTTCATCAGATATCATGACCAGAGAATTTTATTCAAGGCTTTTGTGTGTGTGTGTGTGTGTGTGTGTGCGCACGCGTGTGCATGCGCACACACACATATGCGTGTAGAGATAGAATCTCAGAGTTCAGAATGACTTATTCAGAATTATATTTATAGAACCTGTATTAGTTATCTATGGTCATGCAACACATTACCGCAAAATTTAGTGACTTAAAACAACAAAAAAGTTATCATCATCTAGTTTCTGAGGGTCAGGAATGTGGGAGTAGTTTGCTGCTAGTTCTGGCTCAGAGTCTCTTGTGAGGTTGTAGCCAAGATGTCAGCTGGGACTGTGGTCAACTGAAGACCTGACTGAGGCTGGAGGATTTGCTTCCGAGATGGTGCACTCACATGGCTGTTGGCAGGAGGTCATAGATATTCATGGCTGTTGGTCAGAGGTATCCCTCAGTTCCTGACCACTTGCATCTTTCCATAGGCCTGCTTACAATATGCCAGCTGGCTTCCCCCAGAGTAAATAAGCAGAGAGGGCTGGAATTCTGTACTTTCTATATAGGTAATTTGAATCTTTCTGGTAGCTTGGATTGCCACGTACATGTCCTTATTTTTTTATTTTTAAAAAATCTATTCATGAGAGGCACAGAGAGAGAGAGGCAGAGACACAGGCAGAGGAAGAAGCAGGCTCCATGCAGGGAGCCCGACGCAGTACTTGATCCCGAGACTCCGGGATCATGCCCCGAGCTGAAGGCATACGCTCAACCACTGAGCCACCGGTGTCCCTACATGTCCTTATTGATAGAGAAGGCAGTGGCTTAAATCTGCATAGCAAACCTTACTCTTGTTCACTGTACTTTTCCTGGTCACTTCCCCATAACTGGCCTCCCTCACACTCTTCTCTCTCTCTCTCTCTCTCTCTCTCTCTCTTGTCTTTAGCTAAAGATGGTATTTATGCCTGAATTCTAAGCCACCTCTGTGAGTTACTCGGTTTTTCCAGGCTGTCTTCCATATATACATGAGGTGCACATGTTAATAAATTTCTGTTTGCCTCTCTTGTTGGTTTGTCTTCAGTTACAGGCGCCCCAGCTGGGAATTTGAAACGGTAGAGGAAAAATCATTTTTTTCCTCCCCTACTTTGTCCAGAAGTGGGATGGAACTGGATTTTGAACCCAAGACTGAATGATGTAGGGACTGTCTCCCCATGTAGTCCATTTATGCTCACCACTTTCTTGGCTGCAGTCTGCCTTTTGCAGTGGGCATAGAATTAAACACCATTTTGATTTTTATCCATTATTTTGTGTACTTCTAGTTCCCTTAGGAACCCCCCAAAAGGGAAAATGGGGTGAGTGGCCAGGCAAAATCATAGTATTCCAGGACCTGTGACCCTAATACCATCAATTCCAGTTTTTAAAACTCCATCCTCGGTTCCATTGTACCATCAAGGGGTACTTTAAAGCAAGAACTGGGCAGACAGGAGGAGTTAGGAAATGTAGCAATGGCCAAATGCCATTCGGGGGATATTTTTAGTTACCTAAATAAACTCTATTTCCACAATGTCTGCAGAACTTATGGTTTGTGTGCAGTAAATAAAATGATGGAAATGCCATGAAGGAGCCCAGCCAGATGACTTCATTTGTGTGCATTCTGTTCCAGAGGAGTCCCTTAAACAGCAGACGGGCTCCATGTGATTCAGCGAAGGCACACAAGCTGCTCTCCAACACCGTTGCTTCTCTCCTATTCTGTTTATCGCACGCCGGTCTCACCATACCATGCTCAGAGCACTTATCCTGTGAGTGTTCTGTGGGGTGTTAATTATCAGAAGAAACAGAGTTCTGTGATCAAGTAAGTTTTGGAAATACTACTTTGAGCAGAGTTTGGTGGGGTTCTTTCCCATGGGATGTCTTAGTACTGCTAAAGCACTAATGTGTATGAGGAGGGTGGTGGTATGTTAGTGTTTTCCAAACTTATTTGAACACAAACTTTTGTATTTGAAGACCAGCTGTTAGTATCTGTGCCCATTATCAATTTTTTGTCTTTCAGCTCCAAATCCACTCTGTGTTGCTCTGATTGTGCTACTGGAATGTTTTTCCATTGCCAGCTGGCACCAGGTTAGGCTTCATAGGTAGTGGGTACTGAAGAAACTCTGGAGGAGCACGGGGCTTCTTTCCCTGGTTTCTGTATGCTTTACTTCTTCTTCCTCCTGTGGTATCGGGTTGGCATGTGAGACATCAAGTAAAGCTCACCCCAGTGAGTTTCAGTGGCACCTCTGCAGGCAGTTTTGTGGCAGCTTTAGCAGGTGCCCCAGCTGTGGTGAGCCCAGCAACAACACCTTCCATGGATGCCCTGGCTGGCTTACCTGTGAGTTCAGTAGCCTCTCTGTGGGTGGCACCCTTGTGGCTTTCCGTAGAGTCTGGCCAATGTTCTTGCCAGTTTCCCAGCAAATTCAACAATACCTTTAAGGACAGCTTTCTAATGAATTTATCAGCACCCCAGTGGACAGTTTTCTTCCCACCACTTTCCCCTGTTGGACTTCCAGTTTGCCAGCCCTGGCCTGCAGCGCTCAGCCTTAGCTCTACTTGTTTCACAGACCAGTTCTGCCCCAGAGCAATCTGGCAAACTTCTCTGCCTTCAGGTGGGTTACAGCCACACCTTCCCCAGTGAGGGCTGAATCCTAACCTTGGAGAGCCCTTTCTCCCCACCCCAGTCTAATTTTTTTTCTTCCCTGAGTGTTCTCTCTTTATGCTAGGCTTTTATTTCTCCTTCCTTTTTTTCCCTCCCTCTCTCCTTCCTTCCCTTCTTCCTTCCCTTTCTCTCTTTCCCTTCTTTCCTTTCTTTTTAAAATATGAGATATAATTCACATACCATAAAATTCACATTTTCAGGGATGCCTGGGTAGCTCAGTGGTTGAGTGTCTGCCTTTAGCTCAGGTTGTGACCCCCCCCCCCCATTGCATCCTGCATCAGGTTCCCTGCAGGGAGCCTGCTTCTCCCTCTGCCTATGTCTCTGCCTCTCTCTCTGTATCTCTCATGAATAAATAAATGAAATCTAAAAATTTCAGATTTTCAAAGTTTACAATTCATTGGTTTTTAGTATACTCAGAGTTATGCAACTATCACTACAATCTCATCCAGAAGATTTTATCACTCCAAAAAGAAACTCTGTACCCATTAGCAGTCACTCTCAATTCCCCATTCTCATCTCCCCAGCTCTGGATAGCCACTAATCTCCCTTTTGTCTCTATAGATTCACCTTTTACGGACATTTCGTATAAATACAGGCATAGGTATGTAGTCTTTTGTGTTAGTCTTCTTTCACTCAGCATAATATTTTCAGGGTTCATCCAAGTTATATATAGCATGTGTCAGATTATCATTCCTTTTTGTGGCTGAATAAAAAACTCCAATTGTGTGGAAATGCCACATTTTGTTTATCCATTCATCAATGATGGGAATTTGAGTTGTTTCCATTATTTGGCTATTGTGAATAATGCTGCAATAAGCATTTGTGTACAAGTTTTTTTGTGAACATATGTTTTCACTTTTTTTAGGTATATACCTGGGAGTGGAGTTACTAGATCATATGGTGACTGTGTTTGACTTTGAATTTGACCAACAGAGAGTATCAGGTGACTAATTGCCTTATTAAAATATTTACACCAGCCTCATTTTAACTAACAGGCAGTCTTGGTATATTTGAAACATAATCTAAAGTGTTATCGTGAAGTGCAGATAAATGTGGGCTTTAGAGCCAGTCTGGTCAGTGTCAAATCCTACCTTTACCATTTTTACCTGAGCTGTAGGATACTGAGAGGGAGAAAAAGCAGAATGTGATCTTTCTGGCTCAGAGATGATGGGTTGAGGTCAAATCCCCTCTCTACTATTGTTAGCTGGGATGTGGAACATTCTGATAGAGGAAAGAACAAAGTATGATTTTCCCTGCTGAGAGGTAGAATCAGAACAATGATTTCTCTGTGACTTGATGTACTCAACTATGTTATGCTCCATGTGACAGTGGAGTCTCCTGATTAATTAAACATTCTGGCTGAGAGAAATACAGCTTAAATCCACTATGAACATAGTGTTTTGAAAAGAATTTCATTACAAAACCCATGCACTCAACACTAAAAGTAAGTAGCCTTTTGCAACCATTTGAAGTGTATTTCCAGAAATCAGCAATGATGTAGACTGTCACAACTTGAGGGACCAGGAAGCAGAGCTAGGTACCACTGAGTAATAAGATAGCAGTTCAGCTGAAATGGGGCCGAGAGACATTTTCTTAGCCATTCCAAGATCAGGCGCATGTGTTGTTGGGTATTTTCAGTATTGTGACTTTAAAGTAATCCAAATGGGTTCCTATATCTTCTTGTCAAAGTATGCATTAATAAATTGTATATATTGGTGCTAGGGTATGTTGCACAGCCATTCATTATTTCTGATTCAGATCAAATCACTGAAAGGTTTAGGAGTAGCTTCAAAGATCATTTAGCCTTTGTGATTTCTCAGTAGTTGTCCTCCCTCAATTGAAAGGCTTTCTAGTGGTGAAGGCATTTCACATAGTAGATGCATTAAAATGCATTTTTCAGATTTTACTTTTCCAGTTAATGATTCCATTTTCTTCATAGGCTTATTGACTGAAACAAAAGTGGTTTTCAAGCAGGAGGCATGATCACACACTTAATTTCTGAGGCCTGTCAGCAGCCTGGCTCAGCATCATATCCTCTGAACTTGCAAGCTGTTAGGACCATAGCAAGTCTGTGATTGAAGCAGGTCCATCCTCTGATGCAGTTTCTCTGGTGGTGGCAACTTCTAGAACTTAACAATGTCACATGGAAAACAAGGCTCTAAGAAAGCCCACATTAATTGTGCAAGTGATAGAGAAAAGTATCACTAATCTAACTCACCTGGGATAGAAGTGCATGTGTAAAAATTACATATAATTAGAAATGCTCACACTACATTATCAGAAGATCATGCTGAATGATATCAGAAATTCAGATTATAGTGCACTTGAGTGGCTCAGTCAGTCAAGCGCCAACTCTTGGTTTTGGCACAGGTTGTGATCTCATGGGTTATAGGATTGATCCCGCATGTCGGGCTCCTTGCTTGGCAGAGTCTGCTTGAAAGATTCTCTCCCTCTGTCACTCTTCCCAATTGTGCATGTGCGCGCTCTCTCTCTCAAGATCAATCAGTCTTCAATATAGTTTAAAAAAAGAAATTCAGATTATTGTGCAATATGGGAATAATCTAAGTTGAATGGGGTAGATATTCTTACAAGTCAGTGTCTTCCCTTATATTCTTCATGTCTAAAGTTTCAGTGAAACACATTTATTTTAGAGCTCTTTCCTATGGATCATTGATCATAAACTTTAGAAACACCTGCAAGATGGAATCTACAAATGCCCAGGAGACAGTGTATATCTGCCTCACAGATATAACTTGCTTATTAGATATTATATGGTATACATCAAATAGTCAACATTATATATCAAGTATTATGTGTTATATATATTATCTTTTGATAGTTTGCAGGTTCAGAGAATGGAATAGGGCACTTGGCTGCATACTATGTAGAATGCTCAGATAGGAAATATTAAATAAACACTTATAAAATACACACTTATTCTGGTCAATACTGTCATGTACACAACAATTATTAAATGCAGTCAAAGACAACCTTAAAAGATTTTCTACTACATACATTCATACATCAGAACAAAATCTATTACTTCTAGTCTTTAGAGTTGTGATGAATGATATTGCCAAAATATTGCCAGTATCTCTTAAGAAATCATGGATAGTAGGAGAAGGTCCAGGAGAATAATAGGTGGGAAGGTCCAAATATTAAGAACAAATAAACAATATGGATCTTTCGAAAGAGAAAGGCCATGAGTTCCCCAAACTATAGACTGGTGAATTTGATACTGATTTTAAGCCAGGTGTCGGCAGACTTTTTTTCTAAAGGGTCCGATAATAAATATTTTAGGCTTTGCAGACCATGTGGTCTTCATCACAGCTACTCTCCTCTGCTGTTGAAGAATGAAGGCAGCCGATGTATACATGAATGAAGATGGCTGAGCTTCAATAAAATTTTACTTTCAAGAACGAGTGGAAGGCCAGATGCAATATTCTAGAACGAGCTTTAAAAAAAGATTGTGAGCCCTTTAAAAGAGATTGGCTAATCCTCAGGAGTTTGCATGAATGCCCTGGTCCTCAGCCCTGGCTACACATTAGAGTCACTTGGGGGAAGCTTTGAAAAATCTGGTGCTCATCAGAATCTTTCAGATGGGGTCCCAGGATTCTATATTTTTAATTTTTTTAGAGGGGGGAGGGGCAGAGGGAGAGGGAGAGAGAGAATCTTAAGCAGGCTCCATGCCCAGTGCAGAACCCAATATGGGGCTCAATCTCACAACTCTGAGATCACAACCTGAGCCAAAATCAACAGTCAGATGCTTAACCGGCTGAGCCACCCAGGTGTCCCCCACCCCCTGGGAGTCTGTCTTTTATAGAGAATTCCCAGGTGATTCCAAAGTGAAGTCAAGGTTGGGAACCACTGCATGAAGTCATGAAGTGTATGGTGCTAAATTAACCTCATTTCTTTTTCTTCCTCTTATTCTTCCTCCTGCTCCTCTTCTCCTTCTCCTTGTGGATGAGGTAGCCACATAGCTCTATTAGGGCAAAATAGCAGACACAGTTCATCTGGGTTTCTGCTAGCAATTTGCCAGTCTTTCATAATTGTCCTGATGGACAAATTAGAACAATGTGGGTGGATGACAGAGTCAGTTTCTGATGAATGGAGTGGACGTTACTTGGAATTCTTTGAGCCCCTCCTGAATGGTGACTGTACAGTAGGCCTCCAGTACATCTTTGTTGGGAGGGGACTGGCATCCCACCCTATAAGAAATGGTTACAAATGAACAGAGATGTGAAACTTGGAAAAGAAAAAGATTTGCAGTGGGGGTTGGGAACACAATAGTTGATAGTTGTCTTAAAATATTTGCTGGGCTGCTTCAGTGAAGAAAAACAGCCCTCTTTTGAATATTTCAGTGTAGAAATAGAATCATCATGGGAAGTCACCAGGAGGCATTCATTCATTTAACAACTATTTTTTGAGTGGCTACTCTGTGCCAGGTACTATTTAGGCACTTGGGACATCAGTGAACAACACAGGCTAAGATCTATGCTCTGTGGAGCTTACAGTCTAGAGACTTATTTTAATGTGTCTGGTTATTAACAGAAAATAGAATGGGCGGCTTCAGGAGGCATTACTCACAGGTTGGATAACCACCAACCTGTCATTTGAAGTCATTGTGAGCCACAAAACTCCAATAAGAACCTTCAGCCCCGAGATCCTCTGTGTCCAGGAAAGTACCTTGCTTCCTTCTCTTTGGAGTCACCCTTCCTTTTCTTGCCACTCTCCTAATCCCAGCACTCATTTCCAAGATAACACTGTCAGAAGCTTACAGCTTGATTCTGTAATGGTGAGGGTTTCTGGGACTCTTTTCATGCATATGCAACCTAGCATAATCCATACAATAGGAAAATGACAGCCTAGTGTTTGGGGCTGTAAGATTTTGAATTATGTGTCTTTGCATCTTGAGGTCTCAAAGATCAATGACTGGTTGTTTGATACATGGTACTGATATGAAGTGTCCTGTTTTGTTTGTGGCCATATACTTGCTGTTTTTTTAACTCTCTGTCACAACCATAAAGTAAGAATGGGTAGAGGTGATAGGGAAGCTGTGGAGGTTGGAGGAAAGGATCTTCTGTTTTCTTTCATTAATCACAATGTTAAACATACACCTAGGGGTACCTGGGTGGCTCAGTGGTTGAGCATCTGCCTTTGGCTCAGGTCATGATCCTGGGGTCCTGGGATGGAGTCCTGCATCAGGCTTCCCGCAGGGAGCCTGCCTCTCTCTCTGCCTACGTCTCTGCCAGTGATACTACCTCATACTCACAAGTTTTAGCCATAATAAAAATAGAAAATAACAAGAGTTGGTGAAGATACGGAGAAACTGGAAAACTTGTTTCTCAAAAATTCAACCACAACCTTTGACATTAGATACTTCCAGGAAAATTATTTTACATCTTCAGGTATAGTTTGAGAGCTTGCCCAAGAAAATTTTTCACTAGTATCTTAAAACCACGCCATTTCCCAGAAGCAACCAAACACAAGGTTACAGCTTCACAAGGCACTGAAGTGACAAGTACAAGGTAAGTAAGTTATTTTGTTAATACTGATGTTGTCAATCTAAAGAAAATCCTTGTTCTTTGAAAGCATCATCCTAAAGCTATTTTTTGTTCAATTAAACTGTAGTGGAAAATTACTTCCAGAGCAGTAGTATAAGGACCTCTGAAAATTCACTCTTAAAAACATCAACAATGCCATAAACCAGCTAGACCTAACATACATCCATAAAACACTACCCAACAAGAGCAGAATACATGTTCATGTCAAGTGCACGTGGAGCATTCTCTAGGATAGACCATTCATTGGGCCACAAAAACACATCTTGATAAATTTTTAAAATTTTGTAATTCTCCAATTACAATGGAAGGAAATTAGAAATCAGAAACAGAAGGAAATTGCTAATAAATACTTCTGATATGAGTGGATTTTTATTTTTATGACTTCCCTTTGAGGCCCACAGTTTGATCCCAGTTTTCCAGATAAGAAAAATGGGAGCCTGGAGTGCTACACTATCTCCTTCCTGGATTCTTGCATGCTGTAGGAGAGGAATTGTAGGGTTTATGCCAAATCCTGTCATCTACTTTCTGTTCTATCTGAATGCATAAGTCACATTTCAAACACATAGCCTTCACTTTTGTGCCGCATTTTCACTTTTCAGCCCAAAGATTATATATTAAGTTTGAGTGATAAAACGGGGTTATATTTGTGCTCAAAGAAAACAAACTTCAATCTACCTCTGTTGAAATTTTCTCCCTTTTTCACTATGGTTCAATAGCAGAAGACTGATGCCTAAGGATGCAGAGAAATAAAAGGAGCATATATCATGTAAGCTTCTATAAGGACACAAATCAGCAGTACTCAAGGAATTGTGAAGTATTTGAACCCATCGGGAATTCTGTTGGTGTGCTCTCAGCGTTTGCTGGACTAAATGGTTAGTGATGGTTCTCTCTGCCCTTTGAAATACAATAGACATTCAGAAAGGGGGCTCCCTCCAGAACAAACGCCATGTTTAGATGTTGTAACCACTTTGTGGAGTCCAGGATCTCATTTCTTGAAGCAGTGCTGATGTTCATCCAGTGATGGGGGCCCATTCCTTACCAGAGGCCTCAAGATACAGCAAGGTGCGATAGCTTGGCACTGCTCCAGCAGTGGGAATCTCAGAAGGGGCACCAAGAAACTGATGCTTTACTTCTGCCAGTATCAGTTCAGGTAAGTGGGTGTTCAAGCGAGAGCTCGAGTTCTTTTTATTTTTTATTTTTTATTAAAAAAAATTTTTTTTTAATTTATTTATGATAGTCACACAGAGAGAGAGAGAGAGAGGCAGAGACATAGGCAGAGGGAGAAGCAGGCTCCATGCACCGGGAGCCCGATGTGGGATTCGATCCTGGGTCTCCAGGATCGCGTCCTGGGCCAAAGGCAGGCGCCAAACCGCTGTGCCACCCAGGGATCCCTCGAGTTCTTTTTAGACAAGGCCATGCCATTGTATTTGTTATCTGAGTGTCAGTACCTGTTTTATTAGCAAAAATTATAGTAGTAGTAATAACTACTGTGTATTTAATACCTACTGTTATGGACTGAATGTTTGTGTCACCCCAAAATTCATATGTTGAAGCCCTACCTCCCAATGTGACAGTATTTGGAGATGGGAGTCGGTCCATCCTTCCTTGTGCATGTGCACTGAAGAAAGGCCATGTGAGAACATATTGAGGGGGTTGACTATCTGCAACTCAAGTCAGAGAGTTCTCACCAGGAACTGAATCAGCTGGCCCTTTGATCTTGGACTTCCCAGCTTCCAGAACTGTGAGAAAGTAAATTTCTGTTGTTTAACCCACTTAGTCTATGGTATTTTGTTATGGCAGCCTGAGCTGACTAGTATAGCTAACCATGTGCCAGGAACTTTCCACATTATTTCAACTAATTCTTAAAATAGCTCTGTAAAATAGCTATTTGTACCTGGTAAAGGAAACAGAAACAGAGGTTAACCACCTTGCCCAAGTTCTCACAGCTAACCTGTGAGGAAATGTATATAAAGTGCTTAGTGCAGTGTCTAGTACAGAATATGCGCTTACAAAGAACCTTATGACTCAAAAGCTTATGTTTTTTTTCAGTGTACTTTTTCAGTGTTTTTTTCACCCTTTTGTTCTAGCTGTCTCTGTCCTTTACACTCCAGAGCTACCACTCAACACAGAGATTATGACCCTATTGTGATGGAAGGGAAATTAATGAATTTCAGCCAAAGGTGGTTCCCTGCCTGGATAGAGAACCCAGCTTCATGGTTCCTTAAAGTTTCTCCTCTGAAGTTAGAAGCCTCTGGAATAAGAACCAGTAGTGATGGAATCCTAATCAGGAACCAGATAGGGGACTTTTTCTGAGAAACTCTTCTGCCAAGGCCTGTTCCTGAGCACACTTGATTGGTGTTCCACAGCTTACTTGGAGGTATCTAGGCATTCACAGTAGCAGCCAGCTTAGAGGATGCTGGAGGATGAGGTCCATAATAGGAAGCTGAGTTCATAATGCACGTGGTTGGGAATAGACTCCTAGCTCTTCCTTGGATGGCATTGCACAAGGAGAATGACCTATAGGAGAGGGCCTTTTGTTCTAAATCTGTATTGTGCCGTGCAGCAAATCCAGATGGGTACAGAAGGAGTGAAGCACATTTTTCTTCAACATTGGTATTCCAGGCATGATGTGGAGATATGGCCAATGTTGGGGGCAGAGGTACAGAGATCAGGAGGAAGAAAAGAGGAGGTGGGAATGGACGGCAGGGAGAAGAAAATGTTCAGACACTTCAGAATCTGGGAAGAAGTGAAGAAAGGATTTCAAAGTAAAGCAACGAACAGCTGGAGCCAGGGACCCTTCACTTCCTTCTTGCTCTTCCTGCGTCGCTCTTGAATGAGGAACTCCACGTGATGAATGAGGAGGATGTTCCTGGCTACTAGCATGAAGGAGAATAAGAAAGTGAACAAATATGGAATAAAATCCAGGGTTAATAAAAAGCACCTTTACGATTGAATTCTTCCGAGAAATTTTCAGAAGTAAGTTTCCTGGGTATATTTTAGTTTATCTTCCATGTTAGGGAAATGTCAGCTCCTCTCTTCTGATTAACACTGTTAAAACTTCATGGTAGGATGGGTGACTAGAATCAAGGCTTTTATTTCTTGTTGCTTTTGTACTTGGAGCTGTCATAGCAATCAATGTCTGTGTAGCTTTCATTCCCTCGGTGCTTGGTGTTCTCTCTGACAGTAAGAAATTCTCTTCCTCAATGAAACAACTGTCATTTTGTTAAAACTGAATGCCTGTCATTTATTCCTTGCAACTAATGTGCATTTTATCAAAGGGTTTGGATGGTTCACAGGGAAGTCCCACAATGCAGTTCTCCACTGGAAGCCATTTTTACTTCCTGAAGCTATTAACTAGCT
This sequence comes from Canis lupus familiaris, assembly GCF_011100685.1. Lineage (NCBI taxonomy): Eukaryota > Metazoa > Chordata > Mammalia > Carnivora > Canidae > Canis > Canis lupus. The sequence goes on along the minus strand of NC_049260.1, from coordinate 12,700,163 downwards.
TACAATAAAAACTGTTAAGCACTCCTCTTTTCTCAGAAAATTGCTCCCAGAATCACTAGGACCGAGCATAGATTCTAAAAGAAAGGGACGATAAGATCATCTCGCATGTAACCAAGTTCCTATTGAGAACTTAATTTGTCTGTCTAACCTATGGAATTGTAGGGTGCCACACGAATTGTTCCTGAGATTTAAGTTGCACAGAGAGAATTTAAGGTTGTTGACTAAAGACTGATTCTTTCCAAAGGGAGTGATTCATCCAGCTATGTCATAACCCCGGGTGGGGCAGTGGGTTCATCTGTAGGGTGAATGAAGACTCATTCTGAATCTAAGGCAGTTTCTCAACTATGGCACTTGTGACATTTTGAACCGGATAAGTGTGCGTGGGGGCTGTCCTGTGCATTGTAGGATGTTTAGCAGCAGCTCTGGCCTCTACTCATTAGATGACAGCACTTTTCTCCCAGTTGGAACAACCAAAAATCCCCTCAGACACTACTGAATGTCCCCTGGGGGAAAATAGCACCCCCTCTTGAAAACTACTGATCTAAAGCACACACAACTGTTTTTTCTGGTATAGTTGTAGAATGAATGATTTAACATCTTTCCTAAAATGGCTGCACAACTTTAAGGAGCCACTAGAGGGTGACCAGGGATGCTAATTGGAGCAGCTTTATAGAGGTGTCCCTGATGGGACCCCACAGATGCTGTGTGAGAAGGGGCAATCCCTTGGGAGTCTTGAGGGAATCATTGATAGGATCAAGTTCTGGGATTCTAAGAGCTTGGGAAGCAGCCTTCAGCAAGAACACACTCCTCACCCCAGGAGCTGAGAAGACCCTGTGTTAGGTGGTGACTGTCCAATGATAAGCCCCATCACCCACCGTGAAGTGTTCCTCTGGGAGGAGGTGTTAGTCAGACTCTTCCATATGCTTGATGTGGTGTCCTTAGTGGAGAGAAGGAAGAGATTGTTGGTCTTATCTTGGTTTTTCATGAAGGGGAAACAGCATTCAGTTCACTAAACATTTTGTGCCTAATACTTATTAGGTTCTGTGTTGGGTTATAGAAATGTTGGTAGATTGTGTAAATGGTCACCAATTTACACCTTTGTATTTATGCCTTTGGGGTAGTCCCTTCCCACACTGATTCTGGGCTTGGCCATATGATTTGCTTTTACTTTGGGTCAGTAGCAAATACAATACAAGTAGAGACCTGAAGAACTGTTGTTCACTGGGGCTTATCTATCCACTCATCAGGCTCTTGGGACGCTGCCACTACTGTCATATGAAGAAGGTCAGACTAGTTTGCTGGATGAGGAGAGACCAGTTGCCCTGGGGCTCCTGTTGCTCCAGCTGATTGCCAGTGTGTGGAAACAGAGATACCTTGCAGACCAACAGCTGACTGGTGTTTCTCAGTTAAGCACAGCAGAAGACCAGCAAAAGAAAACCCAGCCCAAATGCCAGTCCACAGAACGGTGAGTAAAATTGATGGTTGTAGTTTTCAGGTACTTAAGTTTTAGACTTGTTTCTTATGCGGCAAGAGCTAACTGGTACACAAGCAGATAGATAACATAGTTCTCAGTTTTGGGATTCCCACAGTCTAGTAGACCACTAATTTTTCCCCAAGAGAGCCTACTTGTGCAATTGGACCCTTAGAGCCATGGTAGATGGTAATGCTAGTCACTAGGTAAAATACTAGTTAAAAGCACAAACTCTGACACCAAAGTATTTGAGTTCTGTTAAAAAACAAAAATTCAGCTGAGTAAATTTGAACATCTAATTGGCTTCATTAAGAGATTAATGAATTGGGCAGCATCCCATCTAGCAAGAGGGAAGCTAGACCAAGGGGGACTCTGAGGAGTTGTACAGAAAGGAAGTATTTTATAGGAAGGAGGAAAGGGTAAGGAAGTCATTAGCAAAAGAATAGAAGGTATTGTTTTAGGTAAAATCACCTTAGGGGGAAGGAGAGGGAGTCTTAGGTGGATTACCTCATCTTCCTTGGGCACAGGGAGGGAATGGAAAGAGCACATGTGACAGGTTACCTCATTTTTGCTGATCAGAAAAGTCCTGACTGAGCAGTTAAGACTACATTTCTCAGGGAGATTGGAACTGCAGTTAGGTTAGGTATTAAGTCCTGGTTTAGTGACTTGGGCTAAGTGATTTCATTTTGGGTCTGTGTTTTTTTTTTTTTTTAAAGATTTTATTTATTTATTCATGAGACGTACACACACACACACACACAGAGGCAGAGACACAGGCAGAGGGAGAAGCAGGCTCCATGCAGGGAGCCTGATGCGGGACTCAATCCTGGGACTCCAGGATCACACCCTGGGCCAAAAGCAGGCACTAAACCACTGAGCCACCCAGGGATCCCCTCTGGTTTCTTTTTAACAGTTCAAATCCCAGCTCCATCCCTTACTAGTTGTATGATGCTGGGTAGTTGCTTAATTTTGGGGTCTCTATTTCCTTATCCTTAAAAAGGAGTAAAATAATTATACTTCATAGAGTTGTCTAGATGATTAATACATACAAAGTTCTTATAACAAAACCTAGTACTTTGAAAGTGTTCTGAAAGTTTTAGCTATATGGTGGCTTAGTCAGTTAAACGTCAACTCTTGATCTCAGCCCAGGTCTTGATCTCGGGGTTGTGAGTTCAAGCCTGAGCATTGGGTTGTGAGCATTGGGCTCCACACTGGGCATGGAGCCTACTAAGAAAGAAAGAGAGAAAGAGAGAGAGAGAAAGAGAAAGAGAGAAAATTTTAGCTATATATGGTTGATCTAAAATAGAATCAGCATTAAAGTTTTTTCTTTTTCTTTTTAAACAACACTTTCCCCTAAACAGCAATGTATATTTTTTTTGCTGGAAAATTGAAAAAAATGCAGGGAAACCATAAAGAAGGGAACAAATGTCATCTCTCAGATTTTGGGCCAACTTTAGCAATAACACACTGATTTAAAATCAGCTGCTAAGATCAGCAGTTGGAGAAAGGTCGTTTAAGACACTCAGAGAATAAATGTATCAAGCACTTAGCCAGGTGGTGTCCCTGTATATATAGACTTTTCTCAGTGTACATTTCTCAAGTTGGATTGAAGGGGATCAGGTAGTTCCTTGTACTACAGCAACTCGGGGATAATTTGCAGATCCCAATGGACTAACTGAAACAGTAGGGCAAAGTGCAAAAGAAAAACGGTGAGGAAAGCAATGATTAGCAACTTCAGACTTGTGGAGCATTTTCAACTGCAGAGCACATTTTTATATGCTGTCTCTCTTGATGTGCAGGGCTGCTTGGTAAGTTCAAAAGGGCAGTTGTTATTAAACCTGCTTTTGCAGAAGCAGAAGCTGCATCTTAGAATGATACAGCAGCTTCCTCTGGTCACACAGGCAGTGATTGGTGGAGCTGGGCTTATGCCCAGGGCCACTGACCTAAAATCCAATGCTTTCCCTGTAGTATCTCACCCAATCTGGAGACAATGCCTGCTTAGTGGGCAAGACTTAGAGCCAATATTTGTTTTAGGGGCTTGACAGTGAAGTTAGTATGACCTCATTAGGACAACATAGCTAAGTATGAGAACATAGTATAGTTTCCAAGCCATGGTGAAACCTGCAGGGCAGGGCAGCCCTGGTGGCTCCGCGGTTTAGGGCCACCTTCAGCCCAGGGCCTGATCCTGGGGTCCTGGGATTGAGTCCCACATCGGGCACCCTGCATGGAGGCTGCTTCCCCCTCTGCCTATGTCTCTGCCACTCTCTCTCTCTGTCTCTCATGAATAAATAAATCAAAAAAAATTTGGTTATTTGTCTTCTTTCAAATTATTTGTCGTATAAAAACCCAAGGGTGGGCATAGACTTGACCATGTAGAGCTGCACTGTCTAATATAGTGCCCCCTAATCACATGGGGCTATAGAGCATGTGAAATGTGGCCCATCCAATTTGAGATGGGCTGCCAAGATAAAACATATAGTAGACTTCAAACACTTAGAATGAAAAACTGAATGTAAAGTATCCCCAGCTTTATGGAGATATAGGTGATATGTAACACTGTATACGCTTAAGATGTACAATGTGATGACTTGATACATGCATATATTGTGAAATGATTACCACAGTGAAGTCAGTTAACACATCTATCACCTCACTTAACTACTATTGCTTTTTGCAAATTTATTTTTTATTTTTATTATTTTTAAAAAAGATTTTTATTTAATTATTAGAGAGAAAGAAAGTGAGAGACAGAGCATGAGCAGAAGGGGAGGGGCCAAGGGTGAGGAAGAAGCACGTACCCCACTGAGCAGGGAGCCCTACAAGGGGCTCGATCCCAGGACCCTGGGATCACAACCTGAACTGAAGGGAGACACATAACCAACTGACCCACTCAGTTCCCCTTACTGTTGGTTTTTGAAGTGAGAATATTTATTTATTTATTTATTTTTAAAAAGATTTTTATTTATTTATTCATGAGAGATAGAGATAGAGAGAGAGAGAGGCAGAGACACAGGCAGAGGGAGAAGCAGGCCCCACGCAGGGAGCCTGATGCAAGACTCGATCTTGGGTCTCCAGGATCACTCCCTGAGCTGAAGGCAGCACTAAACCGCTAAGCCACCGGGGCTGCCCTGAAGTAAGAATATCTAATATCTGCCTGACTTATTAAATATATACTGAGATGATAATTTTTTTTTAAGATTTTATTTATTTATTCATGAGAGACACACAGAGAGAGAGAGGCAGAGACACAGGCAGAGGGAGAAGCAGGCTCCATGCAGGGAGCCCGACTTGGGAATCGATCCTGGGTCTCCAGGATCACGCCCTGGGCTGCAGGTGGCGCTAAACCACTGAACCACCGGGGCTGCCCTGAGATGATAATTATTTTGGATAGCTTGAGTAAAATGAAATTTAGTGTTTACCATTTTGAAGTTTTTTGAAAAAATTATGGCTACTATAAAATTTAAAATTACATACATGGTTCATAATGTATTTCCATTGTATGTCACTATTTTAGAACCTTGACCATCAGAAATTTGGATTTTCATCTGTAGAGAAATGGGAAGGCATTGATGGGTTTTAAGTGTGGGTAAATTATGACCACTTTTTTTTAAAAAAAAAAAAGGTTTTTTTCCAAATTTTTATTTAAATTCTAGTTAGTTAACATGCAGTGCAATATTGGTTTCAGGAGTAGATAGAATTCAGTGATTTATCACTTATATACAATACCAGTGCTCAACATGACAGGTGCCCTCCTTAATACCCATCACCCATGTAGCCCATCCCCCACCTCCCTCCCTTCATCAACCTTCAGTTTATTCTCTGTCTTTGAGAGTCTCTTATGGTTTGTTTCCCTCTTTCTCTCTTTTTCCTCCCATCCCATATGTTCATCTGTTTGTTTTCTTTAATTCTGCATATCAGTGAAATCTTAGGTATTTGTCTTTTTCTAATGGACTTTTTCCACTTAGCATAATATGCTCTAGCTCCATCCACATCCTTGCAAATGGCAAGATTTCATTCTTTTTGATGGCTGAGTAATATTCCATTGCATAGATATCTTCTTTCTCCATTTATCAGTCAGTGGACATTTGGGCTTTTCCCATAGTTTGGCTGTTGTTGATAATGCTGCTATAAGCATCAGGGTACATGTACCCCTTAAAATCTGTATTTTTGTATCCTTTGGGTAAATACCTAGTAGTACAACTGCTGGATCATACGGTAGTTCTATTTTCAACTTTCTGAGGAACTTACATAGTATTTTCCAAAGTGGCTGCACCAGTTTGCCTTCCCACCAACAGTGCGTTCCCCTTTCTCCACATCCTTGCCAACCCCTGTTGTTTCCTATGTAATTGTTTTTAGCCATTTTGACAGCTGTGAGGTGGTATCTCATTGTAGTTTTGATTTGTATTTCCCTGATGATGAGTGATGTTGAGTATCTTTTCATATGTCAGCCATCTGGATGTCTTCTTTGGAAAAGTGTCCATTCATGTCTTGTGCCCAAAAAAGAGATTGCTTTGAACCTAGCTAGTGTAGAGAATAGATCAGGGGGATAGGGGTGACTGTCAAGAAACGGAGTATGTGTTTTTGCAGTAGTCCAGGTGAGAGATGATAGTCACTTGATGCTTATTGGGAAAAATGGCTTTCTGTTCAGTATCTATTATATAATTACATTTCTGGAGAAAAATGTGAAAAAATTATGTAGCAGGGTGTCTATCAAGGCAAATATCCAATGGAATGTTCTTCACAAGGGAGCTGCTTAAGACTTTTCTGCATCTGAGGTGAAGACCACAGGTTACCTGGAGCACATACACTTGTTTAGGGAAGAGCCACATTTATTTTATTTTATTTTATTATTTTTTATTTTATTTTATTTTATTTATATTTTATTTATTATTTTTTAAAGATTTAATTTATTTATTCATGAGAATATACAGAGAGGAGAGAGAGGAGAGAGGCAGAGACACAGGCAGAGGGAGAAGCAGGCACCATTCAGGGAGCCCGACATGGGACTTGATCCCTGGTCTCCAGGATCCCACCCCGGGCTGAAGGTGGCGCTAAACTGCTGAGCCACCGGGGCTGCCCTATTTTATTTTTTATTTAAGATTTATTTATTTATTTTAGAGAGGGAGGGGCACGGATGGGAGGGAGAAAGAATCTCAAGCAGACTCCATACTGAGCCTAGAGCCTGATGTGGCGCTTGATCTCAGAACCCTGAGATCATGACCTGAGCCAAAACCAAGAGTCAGATATGCTCAACTGACTGAGCCTCTCCAGTGCCCAGGGAAGAGCTACTTTTTTTTTTTTTTTTTTTTTATGATAGTCATACAGAGAGAGAGAGAGAGAGAGGCAGAGACACAGGCAGAGGGAGAAGCAGGCTCCATGCACAGGGAGCCTGATGTGGGATTCGATCCCGGGTCTCCAGGATCGCGCCCTGGGCCAAAGGCAGGCGCCAAACCGCTGCGCCACCCAGGGATCCCCAGGAAGAGCTACTTTTTAAGTGGCATCTCTAGACCATACAAAATGTGGCACTAGACCATGATAAAGATTTGGATTTGACCCTGAGCAAGGGGAAGGCTGACCATTGGAGGCTTTTGAACATAGGAGTGACATAACCATCAAGTCATTGCAGTTTTTTGGAAGGATTTTATTTATTCATTTGAGAGAGCACACATACGAGTGGGGAGAAGGGCAGAGGGCAAGGGAGAGGGACAGAGAATCTGAAGTAGACTCCAGACTCCATGCTGAGTGTAGAGCCTGATGTGAGGCTTGATCTCACAACTGTGAGATCATGAGCTGAGCCAAAGCCAAGAGTTGGACACCCAACTGACTGAGCCACCCAGGTGCCTCAAGTCACTGTACTTTAATTAGATGATGCTGGCCACTGTGTTGAGAATAGACTGAAGGGAGTAGGCAAGGGTGGGAGAAGAAAGACCCATTTATGGAAATCATTCTTTATTGGTAGGCATTTTCATTGTTTTCAATTTTCTCTAACTTTAAGCAACCAAGAAATCAATGTGCAATATTTTATTACAAGATCATTCCTTTATTTTCTTAAGATAAATTCCAAGAAGTGAAAGTCGTGGTCAGTGAGGACATCTGTTATTATGGCTTTTGCCAAGTTGCCTTCCAGAAAGTTGGACCTAGTTTATAATGCTGCCAACTGTGTGTAAGAGCACGTTTCCCCTCTACTTGTGCCAGCCCTTGGCAATATTACTCTTTCTTAAACTTAATCAATCGGGAATTCCACGTAGGCCTTTAAAATAATTTTTATATAAATTAGATCATTTTTATTCCCTGTGAAACCCCTTTCTCCACTGTATCCTAGTTCAGCTATTCCATTAAACTTTTGCTCAATTAGATATTCAGTCCTTTCTGGTTGGTGCCAACATATATCATTTTTCCTGTACCTGAAGGGAAAACCTTGTCAAATTGGCATGTTACTTGATTTCCACTTTAATATTTTTAATAGAAATTAAATGAGAAACCCAAAATAAACATAGAAAAGCAAGTCTGAATATTTTTGGAACTTATAATTGGATATTAAACTTTTGGTGAATTTTTAATCAAGAATCTCCTAACTGCTAAAACTCTAAAGAAAACTTATTGCAAATTGGCTTAAATATGAAGGCAGAGTGAATTTTACATTTTTTTGTTAAGTTTTTTTCAGTCCTTCAAGATTGACCACTGATCTTTGAATATTTCAGTAGCAAGCCTCTTTCCAAAGGTTTTTTTCAAGCTAAGGAGCATTAATCAACAATTTAGAATTCTTTGTTGGGAGAAAAAAACAAGGAATAAACTACAGTATGTATGTTTATAAATATGCATGCTTATGTTTCAGTTTCTTTTTTTCTTAAAGGTTTATTTATTTATTTTTGGAGAGAGAGAGAAGTGGGTGGAGGAGCAGAGGGAGAGAATCTTAAGCAGACTCTCCACTAAGTGTGGAGCCTAACACAGGGCTCGATCCCAGGACCCCTAGATCACAACCTGAGCAAAACCAAGAGTTGGACACTTAATGGATTGAGTCACCCAGATGGACCTGTTTAAGTATAAGTTCTATTCCTTTTTCTTCTCTGAAGTATCACTAGGTGAAATTAATTTTAAAGAAACATTGAGGGATCCCTGGGTGGCGCATCGGTTTGGCGCCTGCCTTTGGCCCAGGGCGCGATCCTGGAGACCCGGGATCGAATCCCACGTCGGGCTCCCGGTGCATGGAGCCTGTTTCTCCCTCTGCCTGTGTCTCTGCCTCTCTCTCTCTCTCTCTCTCTCTGTGACTATCATAAAAAAATAAAAAATAAAAAAAATAAAGAAACATTGACTAGGCCCCTCAAAAGTTGAATTAGATAGAGGAGGGCTCCTGCAATTTGATTATGTTTCATCTTTCGAATTAGTCATAGGTTCAAACCCTAGTTTCATAGGCTGAAGAGAACACCTAACTGGCTTGTTCAAAATTTTCATTTTTTCCCTTATGAATAATTTATCTCGAAAGGTAGCCTTTGTCTTCTATGGGCATTATAGAAGTGTTTACATAGAAATAGCAAGGGGAAATTATTATATTTTGTGATATTTTGAGTCGTAAAATAGAATGATGCTTCTATACTCCACAGCTGAGCTTTTCTCTTTCCCAACGTGGAGGTTTAGAAGAGGATTGACCTGCTATTGTGGTTGTATAGGAGGGAGAATAACAGGGCTCCTGTTAGATAGGAGGAAGGGGTGCCCACAGGCATGGAGAGGGTTAGAGCTAGTCAAGAACCAAAAAAATAGGGCAGCCCAGGTGGCACAGTGGTTTAGCGCCGCCTGCAGCCCAGGGTGTGATCCTGGAGACCTGGGATCGAGTCCCACGTCAGGCTCCCTGCATGGAGCCTGCTTCTCCCTCTGCCTGTGTCTCTGCCTCTCTCTCTCTGTGTCTCTATGAATAAATAAATAAATAATTAAAAAAAAAGAAAAGAATCACAGTACCTTATAAAAAAAAAAAGAACCAAAAAAATAAAAATTTTAAAAAACCACAAACCTGCCCCTCATAGCTCAGATTTCTGAGATTAGACCATTCCTTTTTTTTTTTTTTTTAATTTTTATTTATTTATGATAGTCACACAGGGAGAGAGAGAGAGAGGCAGAGACACAGGCAGAGGGAGAAGCAGGCTCCATGCACCGGGAGCCCGATGTGGGATTCGACCCAGGTCTCCAGGATCGCACCCTGGGCCAAAGGCAGGTGCCAAACTGCTGCGCCACCCAGGGATCCCTAGACCATTCCTTATGTTTAATTGGTCCTCAGTGATTCTTCCAGAAATTTCATTCTCCCTTGTAAAATCCTCCAGCTTTGCATCTTATGCCATCAGATTTTGCCACCTTCTACTCTTTGTTGTAGTCATCTCCAGATGCCTGGGTCACTCTTCTTCCTTGAAAAAATGTATTTCAGGCTTCTGTCATTTTTTTTTCTAGCACTACTTCTGCATAATTATTGGCGATTTAAATAAAGTTGATCCTCCTTATTTGTGGTACTATGTTCTTTTTTTTTTTAAAGATTTTATTTATTTATTAATGAGAGACAGAGAGAGACCGACAGAGAGAGAGAGAGAGAGAGAGAGAGAGAGAGAGAGAGGCAGAGACACAGGCAGAGGGAGAAGCAGGCTCCATGCAGGGAGCCCGACGTGGGACTCGATCCCGGGTTTCCAGGATCACGCCCTGGGCCAAAGGCAGGCGCTAAACCGCTGAGCCACCCAGGGATCCCCAGGTACTTATGTTCTATAAAGTAACAATGAACACTGAATCTGTGAATACTGAACCACTACCCTTTAGGGGAAGTATAGATGTAGGTAACATTTGCCTCAACTGATCAGTATGTAACCTTGTTTTATTTTTGTTTCTGTTTAAAGACACACTATTTAATATGTATTATTGATTCATTAACATTGAACTCACAGCCAGCAGCACTATAACTTAGGCCTGAAAGAAGCTTATCTAACATGGATTTTCCCCATAAGGTACATCATAGCCTTCTTGCACTTAGGAACACTAGATAGCACTTCAGCCTGACGCTTAGGCCATTTTAAACAGCGAAGTTACCAACAAAAATGCAGAAAACACAGCACTAAGTAGGCTGTGAAAAGGACACTTGTTTATAGTATGAAGGCCAAAGCAATTGTGAATACTACATCGTACTGAGCAGAAAGCCTAGGTTCAAATCCTAACTCTACCGCTTTCTAGCTGTGTGAATTTGGGCAGGTTACTTAACTTCTCTGTGCCTCCATTTTCTTCTCCATAAAATGTAAGTCAAATTTCCTGCATACCAAATTGTGGGATAGAAAAGGCCTGTGACACGTCTGTAAGGTGGTCTATCCCTGCCAGGTAAAAGCAAAATGCTTCTGGGTGTTTATCTGAAAAGACAAAGGTATTTGATCTAAAACTCCTTAAGGATAAGGATGGGCATTTTTGTTTGTTTTGTTCACTGTAATATCTCTAGCGTCTACAAATTACTTGGGACACTAGATGCTCAATGCATATTTGTTTAATAGATGAATAAATATCAGATATCGGCGACTGGGTTAAATTTCCTTAGTAAGAAGGCCACAGCTAGAAAAGCAGCCGCAGTTGGCATCACTCCCCGGTGAAGCTTATGTCAACCCACCATCATCCTCTAAGAAGCCTCTGTCCTCTGCACTGGACAAAGCAGAAAGTTAAGTGGAGATGTACTGCTTTTCTTAGGAATTTCAGGGTCATGCTAATTGTTATAATTCCCTCAGATATGATATTGCTCTTTATTTTTCATTTTAAGTGGATGAGGTAAAAAAAAAAAAAAGTGGATGAGGTAACTTGAGGGCTTCCATTTGGCTCATTTTCCCTGTGTATCAGAGACAATATGGGGATTCTGTCAGTGATAGATAAATCCTTAGAAAACAGGTAAACCAGCATGGCCTGAGTCCAGAGTGTCATTATGTCCACTTCAAAGCAGACTTCGACTTAGACGCAAACTCTGTCACCTGAATCTTCTAAGCCTCCACTGATTAGTGAGTGGCAGTGGTGTAAACTCAGATCCAATGTTCAGTAATCTCTAAAAAGGTCTTTTCCTTTGCCCAATATGCAGTTTCTTTGGTAAATAGTCACAGGTCCCTTTGGGAAAGGATAGAAAGAAGATTGCCAGTATGTTTTCATGAAGTAATTTTAGGACTCTTCTCTGGCTTCCCCTCATTCAGGGGCTTCAGGGCCTGTGAACTGGTACAGGCTCCCGATGTAGGGCAGCTCTAGCAAGGATGGAGAGTTACAAAGTCTTCAGGTAAGATATGAATGGCCTCATGAGCTGTGGGAGGAAGGGTGGCTTGAACTGAAGATTGGGTTTGGGATTTGGGTGTTTGAGTTCTTGAAATCCTTCCACAATTGCAATTCTCAAGATATATACTCTTTCTTTATCAATACCCTAACTTTCATATAAGGGATTTAATGAGGCTGAGTTTCAATTGACATTAAAGATTAACTCCCGGGGGATCCCTGGGTGGCTCAGCGGTTTGGCGCCTGCCTTTGGCCCAGGGCGCAATCCTAGAGACCCGGGATCGAATCCCACGTTGGGCTCCCGGTGCATGGAGCCTGCTTCTCCCTCTGCCTATGTCTCTGCCTCTCTCTCTCTGTGTGACTATCATAAAAAATTTAAAAAAATTAAAAAAAATTAAAAAAAGATGAACTCTCCATTAAAGTGGGGGTTTGATTTTAGGTAGTTTTATACTGCTACTACAAAAAATAAGACCTTCTTTCTTTAGCACAGACATAAAAAGTCCTTACTTTACTTTCATTCAAGAATTCGGGACTTCAATGTGTCATTTTCTTTCTTTAACTTTTCTAATATTAGCTGTGTGACTCTTCAGTTTTGATTTCTCATGCTGTTATATATAGCATTACCAATGTGGTCCCCCAAGGCTTTCTTTCTATTTTTTTTTTTAAGATTTTATTTATTTATTCACAAGAGACACACAGATAGAGAGGCAGAGACACAGGCAGAGGGAGAAGCAGGCTCCATGCAGGGAGCCCGACGTGGGACTCGATCCCGGGTCTCCAGGATCAGGTCCTGGGCTGAAGGCGCTAAACCGCTGAGCCACCAGGGCTGCCCCCAATGCTTGCTTTCAAGCAGATACTGGAAAACCTGTAATTTGATTAGTTCCTTTTCTACTCTGATCCACAAGTTACCAGATCTCTATTCTTGAAGGTTCATTGCCTTTATCCCAACTAGGTTATATAATCAAGCCTCGATTCCTCTCAATTCCAGATCTGCCACCTGAAGTCCCCTCATTGTAACAGTTGCTAATCCAGTGTTTCATGACATAAAGTGATTTTATTTATCTTTTTTTTTTTTTTTAATTTTTATTTATTTATGATAGTCACACACAGAGAGAGAGAGAGAGGCAGAGACACAGGCAGAGGGAGAAGCAGGCTCCATGCACCGGGAGCCCGACGTGGGATTCGATCCTGGGTCTCCAGGATCACGCCCCGGGCCAAAGGCAGGCGCCAAACCGCTGCGCCACCCGGGGATCCCTGATTTTATTTATCTTAAGAAGAAAGGGAATTGGTTAGAAAGATATCAAATATTTCATAGAATTGATGGGAAAGCTGTTGAACTAGACTCAGAAGATGGACCAGAACTAAGGAAATCTGGGCAGGAGGAACCACAGAAGATGTCATGGGCCAGGCCCTTTGGGTTCCACTGCTCCTCTCACTGGGCATTGAATGCTACTGTGCCTGATGATATTGGAAGAGATCCCAGACTTGCTTCTTACCATTTTGTTTGGCTGAGCATAGGTCATGTGCTATGTCCTTCCTAGTTGCCCGTATCCAGGGAAAGCACGTACTTGGCTTTTGGTGTCTGTGGCCCTATTTGTACCCAAGATTTGAACAATGACAGATTCCTCACATTTAGAATGTGAACATATAGAATGACATTGGGGTCACAACTTTGAGTAAAGGGTTAACTCTGCACTGAGCTGATCCAGGTCTGCCTATAAAGAATGACCTCAGAGTCCTGTTTCTTTGGAAACTGCAGTGATGGATAAACATGGAATGTTGTACCTGTTCTGTTGTGAAGTCTTGATCTGTGGGACTGCATCTGGACTGGGGCTACTGGGGGCTAGCATGCAGGTTTGGGGTCTGTGTCACTAGAACCATATAAGAGATTGTTGGGAAGCTAAAGCTGTGGTTTCTCTGTGTCAAGATGACCTTGGATATCATTCTGTGGCAGCCTTGCATTTCTTGCATGGGTGTAAGGGCAAAAGAAGCCGTGTACTCGGGTAGCTGTTAAGCGTTGTTTTTGTTTCCTATGGGTGCCATACCAAATTTCCACAAACTTAGTGACTTAACATAAATGTATCTATAATTTCATAGGATAGAAGTATGACCTGGATCTTAATGAGCTAGATCAAGGTGTCAGCAGGTCTGTGTTCCTTTCTGGAGGCTCTAATGGAACATCTGTTTCCTGGCTTTTTCTAGATTCTAGAGGCTGCCTGTATTCTTTGCCCTGGGGTCTTTCCTCCATCTTTAGAGTCAGCAATGGGGATAGAGTTCTTGTCACATGCCATCACTCTGGTCTCCTCTTGTTTCCCTCTTTCACTTTTAAGGACTCGTATGATTGATTACTTTAGGCCCATCTGGACAATCCAGAATAATCTATTTTAAGGTCAGCTGATTATCAACTTTAATTTCACCTGCAACTTTAATTCCCTTTCTCCATTTAATATAATGTTTTCATAGGTTCTGGGGATTAGGATGTGGACATCTTTGGGGGACTATGATCCTGCTTGCCACAGATATCCCGAGGCAATGAATGTGCTGTTTCTTGTCCTCTATGCTTCTACAAAGCTATGTACATGGATACTAAAACCTGTAATGTGTTCTAAATCTAATTGCCAGTCTGAATCTGCAACTGCTGCTATGTTGATGCCCATTAGAACCAGTTTTGAGAGGGCAGACCTTTATTGGGAGCATTTTCACATGTTCAAGCACAATTTATTAAATCTCTATAGGAGTCTACTATTGTTATGAAAATGGACTAATTTCTTAATTGTGTAGCTCCCAGGGTGTCTTTCCTTTTCCAAACCTCTGAAAATAATTCTCAGATAGGATTCTGGGCAATAGGTTTCTGGGACTCTGCTAACTATTCAGATCTCCAAAGCTTTAGGACATTTTTTGGCCAACAAAATGAATTGAAAGCTACTGTTTTCTTTTAGAGGAAAAGTGCTTTAAAAAAAACCTGTCTGATATAAATTTTAAATGAAGCCAATATGCTAGGCTGGGCTGTCGTAAAATTATTTTCATCATTGCATTCATTGTGTTAACCAGATCTTTGGCTCCAAATATGCTGTTCTTGTAAAAAATTCATTTCAGCTGTCAGGGTAATCAAAATGGTTTCAGAAGCTTTCCTTGAATACTGAATTGAAATAAAATAATAAAATACACTATCAAATGCCAGATACTACAGAAGGAAGATACCAGATATAGGCAGGTTTTGCTTTTTTAAAAAGTTGATTTTATTAACTTCTTTACTTTGATATAATTTTGAAGTAACTATTCCTGACATACACAATTTCAGCATAATTCAAGTGGCTTTTCAGTCCAAAATCATATTTGGGACTACACACAAATTAAACACATAAAATGCAGAATAATATTTCACTTATTTACGTCATCTTTTGATGTCACAGTTTATGTCGTGTAATGATATTTTTATAATGTGTAATTTTGTATAATGGTAATTTATAATGCATGGGTAAGGAAACAAAATGATGGTTACAAGTGTTATCTTTTAAGATTTTGATACTACATGTCTGTGTTTCTAAAAAACCGCAAGCTACAAATGTTTGTAAGCTACATGATCTTATTATTCTATTATAGGAATAAAAATGTTGAGGTTGTAGATAACATAAATGTGGAAATGAGGAATAAATTTTGGAGAGAACTCATTGAAATAATCAAAAGTCTATGCAAAATATTATTTCAAAAAGAAGCTTCTGTTTCAAAACGTTACCTCGCTTAGTCACAGTTGAAAAACAAAATAACCCAGGAACAGCAGGCCGGATCTTTCTGGAGACATTGTAAGGATAAAAGTACCAGTTTTGCTATTGTGTGAGTCTGCTGCTACAGAGCAGCAGAGTTTGAATATTTTTTTTTTTTTTTAAGATTTTATTTATTTATTCATGAGGCAGAGAGAGGGAGAGAGACAGAGACACAGGCAGAGGGAGAAGCAGGCTCCATGCAGGGAGCCTGATGTGGGACTTGATCCCAGGACTCCAGGGTCACTCCCTGAGCTGAAGGCAGATGCTCAACTGCTGAGCCACTCAGGCGTCCCACAGTGTTGCTTTTTAAAAAAACAGCATTGTGGCAGAAAAACATAATTGACAGTAATTCCTCTGTATTCAGTCTCTTGAAAAAAAAAAAAAGCCAACAGGAGAGTACATTCTTAGTGCCAACGAAGCTTAAAAAGCATCTTCTTTAGACATCTTTATTGGTCTCAATTTTTCTAGTATGTTCTGCAGCGGCATGCCTATGAACTCTGTTTCTGGAAGTGGCTTATAAAAATATAAAATGTTCTTTTCCTATTTTCTCTTTAATCTTTGAAAACTCTTCCCTGAAACCAAAACGCATGGCTCTTCTGTCTTTTGACTCCCCGCTCAAGTATATAGTGAAAAACCTTGGTTTTGTCCTCTCATCTAAACTCTCCTCTCACCCCTGTGACGGTCCCTCAATTCACTTCCTCTTTGCCATTCCTTGTGTTGTTCATGCACAATGAGACCTTCCTCAAAAGCAAGAGTCCCAGGGATCCCTGGGTGGTGCAGTGGTTTGGCGCCTGCCTTTGGCCCAGGGCGCGATCCTGGAGACCCGGGGTCGAATCCCACAGCGGGCTCCCGGTGCATGGAGCTCTGCCTCTCTCTCTTTCTCTCTCTGTGACTATCATAAATAAATAAAAATTTAAAAAAATTAAAAAAAGCAAGAGTCCCTGCATCTGCCCCTCCATGATACCCATGGGGTGGGTAATCTGTTTTTATTTCTCTTAGAATCATCTCATTATCCAGATTCCACTCACCACAGATAAGACTTGGCACTTAACTCCCAAGTTCAGATTTCTTCTCCTTTGGAAATGGAGGGGGGTGGAGGAGTGGGAAGGACTGAAATATTCATACATTAATATAGCCTTATGTGAATTTGGATTATTTAGGTATGAAATAATGTGATACAAATATGCTTACAAAATCTCATTTCTGGAACAAAATTTGAAATAGTGTGAACTTCCTCCAAAAAACAGTGATTACATATGTTTAAAGCTGGTTTGGACTGAGTGAATTAGGAACTCTATGTATCTATTGCTGTGATAGCTGATAAACACAACTACATGATACCATTCTTTGTCAGTCTTATGAAAAAGTTATTCTTGAATTATAGGAGTTTGAATTTTGAAAGGTGTTCTGTAAAACACCCTACCATAAATTAACTTTGATAGTATGCCCTGTTATTTGCTTTCGTGCCTGAGGCAAAGGGATGGGCACTGGGAAAAACTTAGAAAGGAGGGTCAAATTTTGAACTCTCACGAGGAAGGGGAGAAGCAGACACTGGATGAGCTGCTTCAGGATCCAGGTGACAATAGGCATCACTGTGAAGGACTGAGAGCCAGTTCCTACTTCTTTATGGCACTCAGGACTGCCCTGGCATTTTCAAAATTGGCAACTCTGGGACCACAGGGACACATGATCAAGGATGTTCCAAGATGTCCATCAGCTGTGTGAGCATTGAGGCTTCCCATAGTGGCTGCATTAGCAAGGATGTTGATGGAGTGAACTGGAAGGAAGAGAAAGGACCGTGAAGATGCCAGGTACTGACTGTGGCTGACAAACTGGTCCATGGGCACAGGAGAGGCATCCTTTAAGACTTTCAGTAATATTTTGGGGTGGGAGGATTTTCTTGGAGGGCTTGTATCTGTAGAAAGAGTTAAATGGGAAACTTTGAGATACTGATGATAGTCAATCTGAATTTATGCACAGGTGGCTTCGACTTTGGGATTCTTATTATACCTACACATACCAGTATGGTGGCTTTGTTCCTTTATCTCTTTATGGGTTTAGGCTATTTACTTAACTCCCTAAACCTCTAGTTCCTTCTTTGTAGAATGGAAGCAGTAGTGTCACGGCACTTTAAAAAAAATTTTTTTAAAAATTAATTTAGAGAGCATATGCACAAGCCAGGGGCAGGGGCAAAGGGAGAGAATCCTTAAAGCAGACTCCCCACTGAGCAAGGAGCCCAACTCCGGGCTCTATCCCACAACCCATGAGATCGTGACCTGAGCTGAAACTAAGAGTTGTATGTTCAACTGACGGAGCCACCCAGGTACCCCAATGGCACTTAACTTTTATGAGATTTTTGTGAGGATTCAATGAGCAAGAAAGAGCTTAGCTGGTGTGTAGCCAACATGGTAAATGCTCAGTAAATGAACTGTCATTGTTTTGTTAACACATTCACTGTCTTTGAAGCATACATTCTCAGTTTCATAGAACCCTTGGAATTGCTAATACGGTTTGTTGACCACACTACTTCAATTTCATCGGTAACTTCTGGATCTTAGATCCCTCCTGATCTTTGATGACTGATGGGGCAGGAGGACCCAGGTAATGATTCCTTCTTAGTCTCAGACCCTCTGTAAAGGGAACTGTCATTGAAGCTGGCATTTTTGAATTTTCTGCTACATGCTCTGGGAAAACAGTAACTTCTTACTTAGGAGAGATGGCATTTTATCAAGCAAGATCAAGCCATTCTGAGAGAGGAGAAATTACCCATATGTTCTCATTCACTGACAGTTTTTGAAAATTACTATAGTTTGCTATCTTCTTTATTAAATGGTAGAAAAATTCTGTAAAAGGAATTAGTGGAAGGATTTAATTCTAACTATATTAAAGCCAGTTTTTCTGTCTCTATTGCACACAAAATGGCAGGTCAAATGAATCCCTGAAAGTATGACTAGGGGTTTCCATGGCAACGAGATGGAAATAAGGGAGAAGACCAAGTTCTGGGCCATAGTTCTCCCATTCATTGGGGACCCTAGCAAATCTATTTGTGAATGGAACCTTGCCATGGCTCTCAGTGCATCCAAGTCTAGAGCTCCAAATGCCCCTTTGTATCCAAGGTAGGGCCAATGGGGTTGGAGTGACTGCTCATAGTGAAAGGACCCCAATGAAAATAATAATACCATAGATGGGTTTATAATTTTCATTCCATAAATTTTTTTTTACATTATTTCATTTGATCATATTATTACTCTAAGGTAAATTATCACCATTCTTTTTTTTTTAACTTTTTTTTTTAATTTTTATTTATTTATGATAGTCACACACAGAGAGAGAGAGAGGCAGAAACACAGGCAGAGGGAGAAGCAGGCTCCATGCACCGGGAGCCCGACGTGGGATTCGATCCCGGGTCTCCAGGATCGCGCCCTGGGCCAAAGGCAGGCGCCAAACCGCTGCGCCACCCAGGGGTCCCTTTTTTTTTTTTTAAAGATTTTATTTATTTATTCATGAGAGACACAGAGAGAGAGGCAGAGACACAGGCAGAGGGAGAAGCGGGTTCCACGCAGGTGAGCCCGATGCAGGACTCAATCCCGGGACTCCAGGATCACACCCCAGGCTGAAGGCAGGTGCCAAACTGCTGAGCCACCCAGGGATCCCCAGTTATCACCATTCTAAAGGTGAGGAGAACAGGTTAAGAAAGGTGAAATGTTTTGCTAGAGTCAAGTGGCAAAGTCAGGGTCTGATCATTCAACTTGAAGACCAGTGTCCATTCCTTTGGGCCATGGTATGGGTCAGAACCTTTGCAGAGTCTTCCTTGTTCACTGTAACAGAGTGGGTGGTTGGAGAAAGTGAGGCTTTACTTGAGGCTTCACTGGGGGCTGTGATGGAGAATAGGACCCAGCTTTTTTTTTTTTTTTTTTTTAAAGATTTTATTTATTTATTCATGAGAGACACACAGAGAGAGACACAGGCAGAGGGAGAAGCAGGCTCCACGGAGGGAGCCCGATGTGGGACTCGATCCCGGGACCCCAGGATCATGCCCTGGGTTGAAAGCAGACACTCAACCACTGAGCCACCCAGGTGTCCCTAGGACCCAGCTTTACGTATTTCCATGAATGGCTCAGTTGCCAGAATGGAAGATTAATACTTTGCGAAGAAAATACACATTGCATTTCTTCCGTGATTCCTGATTCTTTGCCTGCTGAAGTGTGGAGCCATTCATTGATTGCAGTAATGAAAGACACTGTCTTATCGCATCTATTAACACATCCTTCCACGGTTTTCTTCAATTACACTGATGATTTCCCATTATGAGTTTATTCTTTTCTGAGTTTTTTCCTCAAGAAGCTTCTGTAATTTCATTCCCCAGTATTCTGTTATTGTAAGAAGTGGCTCTCTAGTGGCACAATGGGTCATTTCGACTTCTCACATGAAGCAGCTTCTAATTTTTGTGTGGAAAGAACTGGTTGCTGATTGGAGTCAGATGGACTATATGAATATGCTAGATCTTTGACTATTACAAAAGCTTATTTAACAAAAAAGTTCAATATGAAAATGTACACAACCCAATTTTTACATTTGATAAAATAGGTGCTGTGGAGAGCAGACATGTAGAAGCAGTTGATTTCTCTGGTGAACACAGAAATTGTTTATACTCCTGCCAAGGTTTATGACATGGTGATACTATTTTCTCATAATACCACCATTGCAATATTGTCCTATTGTCCACTAGTTGCCATCTCCACACATTTATCTATCAGGAGTTTCATAAAGGGATCGAATCCCTGCAGTATTCCTTGGACAGGGCTGCCATCATATAATTTCTTTTCTTTTTTTTTTTTTAAGATTTTTTTATTTGACAGAGAAATAGAGGAGAGTGGGAGAAACAATCTCTCAGCTGAGCAGGGAGCTCGATGTGGGGCTCGATCCTGGGAGCCTTGGACCATGGCCCGAGCTGAAGGCAGATGCTTTAACCAACTGGGCCGCCCAGGTACCCTACCGTCTAATTTCAATGATAACTTCTCGTCCATAAATTTTTCAACTTGTGGGAGAGTGAGCTTTGCTCACCCTGTCTACTCGGAGAGCTCAAAGATGCTTTGAAACAGAATTTGTGGCCTCCCTCATGCTCCCACAAGTAGGCCTGGCATTTTCCCTAGATCTTTAATTATGAAATAACATTGTCATTATTTCCCAACTTTAGAATTATAGCCCTCTTTTACTTTCTGCTTCAAGTTTGCCACTAAGCAATTTTTCCTCTGGAAACTCCTGACTCTCCTGCTTCCTTTTCACTCCCACCATAATCCCTTAATAATCAGTGGCCATCTTGGATCCACAGTGCATCACCTGCCTCCTTTCTGGCTTCTTAGTTTCTTATCGTTATTCTAATGCATCCTACGCATAGCAGCATGAATACTTTCTTCAGCTTTTGTTTGGTTTAGGCCACCCCCATTTTAAGAAGCCCAGAAGAACTCTAAATCACCTCTTGAATAAAATTAAACCTCCTAATTATATACTCTAAAGTCCTCAGCCTATAAGCACTTCCACTTAATGGCCCCCTTGCCTGGCACACTCCACTTGGCCATCTTACTCCAGGTACACAAGCCCATTTATCCCTCCCACGTGGCGTGTACATTTATACCCTTCTGTTAACCCATTAGTCTTTGACTATCCCAGCTCTCTTGTTCAGAGTGCCTCTCCTCTTCATTTTACTAGGAAAGTAATGGTTTAACTTTGTTTAACGCAGTGTATTTCAAATTCATTTTACCACAGAATACGTTTGCTCACAACATAGCTATTAAAACTGGGCTGCATAGCTTCTGTCTACTCTGCTCCTCCAGGTCCACCCTCCCTGAACCCTTCTCTACTCTGCTGTGTGTTCATGAGGGACGCCAGCCTGTAATAACTATATCAACAGGTCCTTATTTTTTTTAAGATTTTATTTATTTATTCATAAGAGAGAGAGAGAGAGAGAGGGAGGGAGAGAGAGAGGTAGAGACATAGGCAGAGACACAGGCAGAGGGAGAAGCAGGCTCCATGCAGGGAGCCCGATGTGGGACTCGATCCCGGGTCTCCAGGATCCCGCCCTGGGCTGCTAAACTGCTGACCCACTAGGGCTGCCCCTCAACAGGTCCTTCTTAACCTCTGTCGTGGCTAGTTTTATGCCTCAACTGTGGCTGAACTATGTTACCCACTTACTTAATTAAACACAAATCTAGGTGTTCCTGTAAAGATACTTTGTAGTTGTGGCTAACATCTATACTCAGTATACTTTAAGTAAAGCAGATTACTCTGCTTAATAATTAGAACCTTGAGTTCTAGCTTAAGGTTCCAACATTTAACCACCCCAATTGCAGGAACCAATTTCTTAAAATTAATTTCTCTCTCCTCCCCCTATATAGATTCTGTTTATCTGGAAAACCCTGCCTAATACACCCTTTAATTTTCGAGTTGGTTTGCCAGAGAGGCCTATTTACAGGTGATGAGAGGGAGGAAGGAGACTGGGGTTATGGTATTCATTCTGTGGGTTGCACTCTGCTGGATCACTTATAGTTGGCTGTGTCTATGGACAGAAATCCCAGCTCTGGAGCCTTCTCCCTGTGATTGTTTTCTTCTTGATTCTGGGTTCAGTAAACCAGCCCATCCTCTACTTTCTTTCCCCTTGGGGCCTAGGGATGGTTCCAGCTCTTTGCTGTTACTAGACATGGGGACCTGTGCTATCTTTTGTGGCTTCCTTGTACTCCGTCCTCATGTTTGTGAATAGCCCACTGTTAAAATTTCCTCAAATTGCTCCATTTGAATTTATCATTTGTTTCCTGACGTGACCTTGACAGATATACTGTCTCATGGACTTGAGTCCCAAGAAACATACTTTAGGAAACTATGCTTCAACTTAATTAGGATGGTAAAGTTGTAGGGTTCACTGTTTCCCAAAACAGCCTGGGAGAAGTCAGGACAGACTTCATAGAAAAAGAGATTTATGGGTTAAGAGTGGAACTACAGATACATTTAATTCAGCTGGAGAGAAGGTGGACATGCAACAGAGAGCGAGAACTTAAATTTGTGGAC
This sequence comes from Canis lupus familiaris, assembly GCF_011100685.1. Classification (NCBI taxonomy): domain Eukaryota; kingdom Metazoa; phylum Chordata; class Mammalia; order Carnivora; family Canidae; genus Canis; species Canis lupus. Next base: position 12,677,606 of record NC_049260.1, on the reverse strand, counting down.
TTGACAGTTAGAAAATGCTTCTGCACATTTTATCTCATTTGATCCTCTCGACAATCCTGTGAGGGAGGCAATTATCCTGTGTCACAGATAATCAAGGAGATGAGCAAATGAGCAGTGTGTGTTCAGGGATACAGGAGAAATTTGTCTAATTGAAGTGGAGAGTTCTTGGTGAAAAGTAGGGAAGAATAAGGTTTCCATAGGTCAGGCAGGCTCAAATTACGTGTGATCCTGAGAGTGGAGGTGAGTTTGATTTGATGTAAGAAGCTGTAGAGAGCTTTTGAAGGATCATTAAAAAATTTTTACTTTACTATACAAATAATGCATGTTCATAGTAGAATATTTAGTAATATAAAGTATAAAGAAGAAAATAAATATAATCTATAATTTTAGCATCAGGTAAGATCCTCATTTTTGCTCTTAAACCTTGAGATCAGTGTTTGAGTATTGTGCTGTGTTTTAGTCATCTGACTCAGAGTCTCTCAGCTGTGGCACACTGACTTTGAGCAGGTAATTCTTCGTTGTTGGAGGCAAGGGTTGCCTGTGTGTTGTGTAACAACAGCCCTGGCCCCTTCCCACTAGATGCCAGTAGCACCTCCTCCTCCAAGCTGTGACAGCCAAAAATGTCTCCCAGACATTGCTGAATATCTGTTGGTAGACCGAATAATCCCCAGTTGAGAATCTGTGATCTAACTTTATATTGGGAATATTTTCTCCCATATCATTAACAATCATTGAAAAATCCACGTAACAGATAATACCATACTTTATTTACTCATGGCTTTTTTGCTGGATGTTTAGTCTGTTACAAATATATTACCATTACGAATAACACAGTGATGAGTATCCTTTCACGTAAATCTTTAGTTGGATCTCTGCTTATCTCTTGAGGACCGATTCCTAGAAGCGTGTTTCTGAGTAAAGGGGCAGGAACATTTCAGGGCTCCTGGTACATTTTCCTGAAAAGTACCTTCCAGAATGATTATAGAGATACACATACCTACTAGCCAGTGATGCATGAGTGTTTCCATTTTACCAATTCTCATAGGCACTGAGGGTTACTCTTAGAAACACTCTTGGTATGTTTACAGGTTTAAAAAATGATATCCTGATATTTTAATTTGTACTTTTTGATCTTTAGTAAAGTTTTCTCATGTGTTGTTTAGAGATCTGTTCACTTCCCTTTACCTTACTTGTAAATTGTGTGTTTTAATCATTATGAGAGCAAAGTTTAGAAAAATATCTGCTGCCCTGTGTTTAGGGGGGACTGTATTGATTTTAACTTTTTCTCAGATGTCTTATTTTCCTAATTTTCAGCTCAGATTCAGTTTCCTGACTGTCAGAAAGTCATTTTCTTCTTTGTGAGGAAAGTCTAACTCCTTCCTTAAAAGAAGCATGGAAAGAAAGAAAGAAAAGGACTTGCTAATAGACTTTTCAGTTTTCTTGTTTACAAACCTCAAAGTTGCCCTTTATGTAGCTGAGTCTGCCAGTGTTTTCTCATTAGTATTATAAAATCAATTGTTATTCACTGTTGTTTTCTCTTGGGGATATAAAACTAGAACTGGAATCTAGTCCAACTCTGCCCCCAGCTACTTCTGTAATCTTGGGCAAATTGCTTCATCTTTCTCAACCTAACTTTTCTCATTTGCAAAATAACGTGAGAGAAGATGATCTCTCGGGGGTCTTTATTTTTATTTGTTGTTTTATTTATTTAAGTAATCTTTATACTCAACATGGGGCTCAAACTCACCACCCCAAGATCAAGAGTCACATGCTCTTCTGATTGAATCAGCCAGGCACTCCACCAGGGCCTTTAGAATTCTATAAATTTGTGTTCATGTGATGAAAAGAAAATAAATAACATCAACAACTTGGGACCCTGGAGTCTTGTTCTGGGAAGGGAAGGAGGAAGGATGCAATTCTGAAATAATATATATATTTTTAATGGCAAGATACAACACTTGTATTTGTATTTCAGTTATTAATGGACTTCTTTATTTTTTATTATTCTGTACCCTTTTTTAAAAAAGATTTTATTTATTTATTCATGAGAGAGAGAGAGAGAAAGAGAGAGAGAGAGGCAGAGACACAGGCATAGGGAGAAGCAGGCTCCATTCAGGGAGCCCAATGTGGGACTTGATCTCGGGACTCCAGGATCATGCTCTGAGCCAAAGACAGACGCTCAACCACGGAGCCATCCAGGCATCCCATATTCTGCACCCTTTTTGTTCACCACCAATGAGAATTTTCCCAAAGTATAAAATGTTACAAGGGCAGAGGTAGAACGTGAGTGTTTACATAGGGCTGTTACTGGAACAGGAAGTCACAAAATTGGCTTTGCCAATGATATAATATATATAATTGTTATGTATAGATGTTACAACAAATGTATGTCTAAATTTAGAAAATATAATAAATATATGTTATATATCCAGATCTATCTATCTCTATCTATCCATCACTCATCTGTATATGTTTTCTCCACTGGAGTGAAAGTTCCACGAGATTTTGTCTATCTTATCTATCACAGAATCCTCTCAGCACCTAAGACAGTGCCTAGCACATGGTATCTGCTCAGTAGGTAAGTAAAGAATGGGTGCATAAATGAATAAATGAGGATGTCTGTTTATCAAAAAGACAAGAGATAAATAAATGTTGGCGAGGATATGGACAACAGAGAACCCTCGTGGTCTGTTGGTGGGAATATAAACTGATGTAGCCACTATGGAAAACAGTATGGAAGTTCCTCAAAAAATTAAGGATAGAACTGCCTCTATATGATCCAGTGATCTCACTTTTGGGTATATATCTAGAGGAAAGGAAATCACAATTTTGAAGAGCTATCTACACCCCCATGTTCATTGCAGCATTATTCATAATAGCTAAATGATGGAAACAACTTAAGTGTCCATTGATGGATGAATGGATATAGAAACTGTGGTATATATATAAATATATATAGTGGAACACCCCCCCCCCCACATATACACAATGGTATATTATTCAGCCATGAAAAAGAAGAAAATCCTATTTGCAACAACACGGATAAAACTAGAGAGTATTAGGCTAAGTGAAACAAACCAGACACAGAAAGACAAATACTGTATGGTATCGCTTATTTTGTGAAATCTGAAAGAAAAAAAAGATGAAATCATAGAAACAGAATAGAATGTGGTTGCCGTGGGCTAGGGATATGGGGGAAATGGGTCAAAGGGTATACACTTTGGATTATAAGATGAATAAATTCTGAGAATCTAATGTACAGCATGGTACTATAGTTAATAATTCTGTATTGTATACTTGAAATCTTCTGAGAGTATATCTTAAGTGTTCTCTTGAAATAAAAAAGGGAAAAAAGGTTAACTATGCAAGGTGATAGCTGTGTTAATTAACTTGGTTGTGGTAATCATTTCACAATGCATATGTATATCAAATCATTTTTAAATATATTACATTTTTGTCAAATATACCTCGAAGCTAAAAAAATGAAGGAATGAGCTGGATTTCTCTACAACATGTACAAATATAACTCATGAATGCAACTCACAGTCAAAGAGCTCTCTGCTCATTATTTTGTGTCCACAGAGCTTGAACCCTAATCATGTTTCTCAAAATGTGTCTTCTGCAAAGAACCCCAGCATATGTAGTTATTTTTAAGTTAACTAAAAAGATGAAATTAATCATATTTATGAATGATTGACTGAAGGAATGAATAGAGAAATGAAAACAATGAAGAACAAATAAGCAAACATGGGTAAAATGAACTTGGTTAAAAAATTAATTTAAAAACCGATTTGGGGATCCCTGGGTGGCTCAGTGGTTTAGCGCCTGCCTTTGGCCCAGGGCGCGATCCTGGAGTCCCGGGATCGAGTCCCACGTCGGGCTCTCTGCGTGGAGCCTGCTTCTCCCTCTGCCTCTCTCTCTCTCTTTCTCTCTCTGTCTATCATAAATAAATAAATAAATCTTTAAAAAAATAAAAAAAAAATAAAAACCAGTTTGGATTATCTGATTTTCCTTTGCCATCATTTAAATGCTTTTATGGAAACAATTTTTAGAAATAAGCTCTACCAATATGATTATCATTTATTAAGGCAGAGGTTCATGAAAACAGATTCTATCAATTTTTTTATCACTCAAGATATAACTTAATACACGTTCACAAATACGTTAGCAAGAAAAATGATGAAACTACAGATGTAGCTGTATCTATATCTACATATCTCTGTCTATATATCATCTACGTCTATATCTCTCTGTATGTCTATGTCTATTCTACATCTATATCTATATCTATGTCTATAACTATATCATCTATATTTATATCTTTATCTACAGCTATAGATACAGAAGAGGGAGCCCAGTTCAGGACTGCAAAATAATGAGAACCTTTGAGCTCCATTTACTGCCTCGCTTGTAAAATGAGAATGGAAATTTTGTCAAAGATGGTGAAGGAATAGCTATGATTGCAGTGATTGCAAGGCATTTGCAAAATACAAATAGATTTTGTGAAATTATCATTGCAGTAGCAAGCAGTTTCAGATTTATGTTAGAGAGCTCCATTTTGCTATGAAGTTATAGACAAGCAATTTGAAAGAGCACCAACTTTTGACTATGTAATTATGTGTAAAATTTATTTCAGAAGTTCAGCAAGGCTGGCACATAGGACTGTAAGTTTTCCCAAATTGTTTTCAAATGGACAGTAAAAGTGCGTGGGCAGTCAGATACCCAAAAGTAGTAAGATAAAGGGGAATGAATTTGAATCACACATTTTCTTCAGAGACAAACTTCTTCAGCCCTTAAACAAGTTATGTTACTACTTCTTGAAATGAAGTACCATTTCCCCTAGTAATTGATGGCAATTTGAGCATTTAACAATCACTCAAAATGTGTATTTGGCAGTGAGCTTATACTTTAAGATTTATTCCTCAAAAAGCTTTCATTCAGCTTATTTTGCGGTTCTAATGTCTGCAGTGATTGTGTCTCATTAGTTTGTGGCAGAGGCTAGTGAGTTGTTCACCACACTTGTTTTCTTTCCTGCTTACCATATAGTTGGACTACATTTGCCAGCTTGTAGTTAGGTATAGTTAGGTGTGACTGAGCCCTGGCCAGTGGATTGTAGGTGGAAACTATGGAGGTCACTTTCAGGCTTGACTCATTATGACTTCCCAAAGGATCCTCTACTCTAAGTGGCCAAGTCTCTGTTACTCTGAGTCCCTGGGAGACTCTGTGGAACAGAGACCCAACCCACATCCCTAACCTACAGCTGACTGGACTTTATGTGAGAGAGCAGTTGGCTTTGATTGTTTAAACCACTGAGATTTTAGGGCAACTAGCATTACCCTAACCAAAGTATAGGATAGAAAATGGAAACATTTTAGAACAGAAGCAACAGAAACACAAAAATGATCATTACAATTCTAAAAATAGAAACAACAAAAGTATGAAGGCATGCTGACTTCTCCTATTTTTTTTAAAAAAGATTTTATTTATTCATGAGAGGCAGAGAGAGAGAGAGAGGCAGAGGCACAGGCAGAGGGAGAAGCAGGCTCCATGGAGGGAGCCCGATGTGGGACTCGATATTCTCAGCTAAACCGCTGAGCCACCCGGGCTGCCCTGACTTCTCCCATTGTAGTGATTTGGGCCAGTCACTTTTTAAAATATTTGCAGCAGCTGCCCACATCCTGGGAAATAATTGAAGTGGGGCCTTAATAAGAACAAACAAAAATAATAACCAATCTGAATGTAAAAAATTTGAGTTCAAAAATTACATGGATGGGGCACCTGGCTGGCTCAGTCAGTGAGTGGAGCATGCAAGTCTTAACCTCAGGGTTGTAGGTTTGAGCCCCACATTGGGTAAAGAGATGACTTAAAAATAAAATCTTCTAAAAAAACAAAAAAAACCAACAGGGGTGCCTGGGTGGCTTAGTTGGTTAAGTAACTGACTATTGATTTTGGCTTAGGTCGTGATCGCAGGGTTGTAGGATTAAACCCTGCATTCGGCTCCATGGAGTCTGCTTCTCTCCCTTTCTCTCTCCCCCTTCCCCTGTTCACACTCTCTCTCAAATAAATAAATAAATCTTTTAAAAAAACTACATGGAAAAAAATTAAAATGAAAGTACAATGGTACAAAATCTTTGCGATGCAGAAAAAGTTGTTCTAAGAGGGAAGTTTAAAGCAGTATAGGCCTATCTCAGGAAGCAAGAAAAAATCTCAAATAGACAACCTAAACTTACACCTAAAGGAGCTAGAAAAAAAGCAGCAAATAAAGCCTAAAGCCAGCAGAAGGAAGGAAATAATAAAGATTAGAGCAGAAATAAGTGATATAGAAACTAAAAAAAGCAATAGAACAGATCAATGAAACCAGGAGCTGCTTCTTTGAAAAGACAAATAAAATTGATAAATGTCTGGAGCCAGACTCATGAGAGGGGGTGGGGGAGATGCAAATAAAAACAAATGAAAAGAGAAGAAATAATAACCACACTACAGATATAAAAACAATTGTAAGAAAATCTTTTGAGGGGTGCCTGGGTGGCTTAGTCGGTTAAGTGTCTGCCTTTGGTTCAGGTCATGATCTCAGGGTCCTGGGATCAAGCCCCACATGGGCTCCCTGCTCGGTGGGGAGTCTGCTTCTCCTTCTCCCCATGCCCCTCCCTCTGCTCATGTGCTCTCTCTCTCTCAAATAAATAAATAAAATGTTTAAAAAAATTCTTTTGAAAACTTGGACAACCTAGAAGAAATGGATAAATTCCTAGAACACATAACCTCTCGAAAATGAGTCAGGAAGAAGTAGAAAACTCGAACAGACTGATTACCAGCAATGAAATTGAATTAGTCATCCAAAAACTCCCAACAAACAAATGTCCAGGACCAGATGGCTTCACAGGCGAATTCTATGAAACGTTTAAAGAAGAGTTAATGCCTATTCTCAGCCTTTCCAAAAAATAGAAGAGGAAGGAAAACTTCCCAATTTATTCTGTGAGGCCAGTATTACTCTGATGCTAAAACCAGATAAAGATACCACAAAAAAAACAGAACTAAATGCCAATATCTCTGCTGAACATAGATGCAAAAATCCTCAACAAAATATTAGAAAACAGAATCCAATAATACATTAAAAAAAATCATACACCACAATCAAGTGAGATTTATTCCTGGGAAGCAAGGGTGCTTCAATATTCACAAATCAATATGATACATCACATCAATAAGAGAAAGGATAGAAACCATATGATCATTTGAATAGATGCAGAATAAGAATTTGACAAACTACAGCATCCATTCGTGATGAAAACTCCCAACAAAGTAGATCTAGAAGGAACATACCTCAATATAATAAAGGCTTTATATGAAAAACCCAGAGCTAACATCATACTCAATGGTGAAAAACTGAGAGCTTTCCCCCTAAGGTCAGGAATAAGACAAGGATGTTCACTTTAAACACTTTGATTCAACATAGTACTAGAAGTCCTAGCCATAGCAATCGGGCAACAAAAAGAAATAAAAAGGCATCCAAATTGGTAAGGAAAAAGTAAAGCTTACACTATTTGCTGATGACATGATACTATATACAGAAAACCCTAAAGACTCTAAAAAACTACTAGAACTGATAACTCAGTAAGGTCAGAGGCTACAAAATCAATGTACAGAATGTTGCATTCCTTTACATTAATGACAAAACAGAAAGTGAAATTAAGAAAATCCCATTTACAGTTGCACCAAAAACAATAAAATATTTAGGAATAAACTTAAGAAAAAAGGTGAAAGACCTGTACCCTGGAAACTATAAAATACTGATGAAAGAAATTGAAGAGGACTGAAAGAAATAGACATTCTGTGCTCATGGGTTGAAAGAATGAATATTGTTAGAATGTTTATACTACTCAAAGCACTTCACAGATTTAATGCAATCCTTATCAAAATACTAACAGCATTTTCCACAAAACTAGAACAAACAATCCTAAAATTTGTATGAAACCACCAAAGTCCCTGAATAGCCAAAGCAATCTTGAAAAATAAAAATAAAATTGGAGTTTTCACAATTCCAGACTTTGTCATATTACAAAACTGTAGTAATCAAAATAGTATGGTACTGGCATAAAAATAGATACATAGATCAATGGAACAGAATAAAATACCCAGAAATAAGGCTGTAATTATATGGTCAAATAATCTTAAGCAAAAGAGGAAAGAAAATGGGAAAAAGTCTCAAACAAATGATGTTGGGAAAACTGGACAGCTACATGCAAAAGAATGAAGCTGGACCATTTTCATAGACTATACACGAAAATAAACTAAAAATGGTTTAAAGACCTAAACGTGAGACCTGAAACCCTAAAGAAGAGAACACAGGTGGTAATGTCTCTGACATGGCCATAGTAATATTTTTCTAGCTATGTCTCCTGAGGCAAGGGAAACAAAAGCAAAAATAAACTATTGGGACTATATCAAAATCTTCTGCACAGCAAAAGAAATAATCAGCAAAATTAAAAGAGAACCTTCTGAATGGAAGAGGATATTTGCAAATGACATATCCCATAAAGGGTCAGTATTCAAAATATATAAAGAAGTTATAGAATTCAACATCCAAAAAACAAAAAATCCAATTTACAAAATGGCAGAAGGCGGGATCCCTGGGTGGCGCAGCGGTTTGGCGCCTGCCTTTGGCCCAGGGCGCGATCCTGGAGACCCGGGATCGAATCCCACATCGGGCTCCCTGCATGGAGCCTGCTTCTCCCTCTGCCTGTGTCTCTGCCTCTCTCTCTCTCTCTGTGAGACTATCATAAATAAATAAAAATTAAAAAAAAAAATTTAAAAAACAAAATGGCAGAAGGCATGAGCAGACATTTCTCCAAAGAAGACCTACAGATGTCCAATGGACACAGGAAAAGATGCTCAACATAACTCATCCTCAGGAAAATGCAAATCACAAGTACAGTGCGATGTCACCTCACACCTGTCAGAATGGCTGAAATCAACAACACAAGAAATAAGTGTTGGTGCGGATATAGAGGAGTAGGAACACTCATGTACCGTTAGTAGGAATGCAAACTGGTGCGGCCACTGCGGAAAACAATACAGAGGTTCCTCAAAAAGTTAAAAATAGAACTACCTGTGACCCAGTAATTGCATTACTGGTGTACCCCAAGAGTACAAAAACCAAATTCAACGGGATACATGCACCCCTATGTTTATATGTGACATTATTTACAATAGCCAAATTATGAAAGCAGCCTGAGTGTCCATTGATAGATGAGTGGATAAAGTGGTATATATATATATATATTTTTTATATATTATATATATAATATATATACACATACACTGGAATGTTATTCAGCTATAAAAGAGAATGAAATCTTGCCATTTGCAACAATATGGATGGAGCTAGAGAATATAATACTAAGTGATATGTCAGACAAAGATAAATGCCATATGATTTCACTCATTTGGAATTTAAGAAACAAAACAGATGAGCAAAGGAAAGAGAGAGACAAACCAAGAAACAGACTCTTAATTATGGAGAACAAACTGATGGTTATGAGAAGGGAAGAGGATGGGGGATGGGTGAAATAGATGATGGGGATTAAAGAGTACACTTACTACGATGAGCACTGACAAATGTATAGAATTGCTGAATCATTGTATTGTACACTTGAGACTAATATAATACTGTATGTTGGGACGCCTGGGTGGCTCAGCAGTTGAGCGTCTGCCTTTGGCTCAGGGCATGATCCTGGAGTCCCGGGATCGAGTCCTGCATCCAGCTCCCTCCCTGCATGGAGCCTGCCTCTCCCTCTGCCTATGTCTCTGCCTCTCTCTGTGTCTCTCATGACTAAATAAATAAAATCTTAAAAAAAAAAAAATATATATATATATAACACTATATGTGAAGTATATTGAAATTAAAATTAAAAAATTATAAAAGAAAAATATTGTTTGAAACCATTGATGAAGAAGGACAATTTGCCATTTATAATTCAATGACCAAAATATTTTATTTTTTTTACCTACTGTGGTAACTTATTAAGGGTGGTGAGGTCAGGGAGAGGGAAGAGAAAGAAAGGGGAGATGTAAGGGAATAGCTATTGACTTTCTGTACCTGGCTTTTCTAGTTCAAAACTTAAGCCAAATAAGGTTGAGTGGGTCTTGCTGGGTGTGACCAACTTGGGAAAGGGGCCTTGTGTTAGCCTAGGGCAGATATCCTTGGCAACCTTCATAAGAGGAGTCTTGAGTACAAGGTACTCTGGAGTGAGAAGCCTTCATTGAGCATCACTAAGATGAAGCATAGGGGAAAGTATAAGAAATATAATCTAAAAAATGGTATAACATCAAAACCTCCCCAAAGCTATTAGGCAAAAAAGAGGGGAAAAAAAAGATCGTTTGTGCTGAGTGAAATCTTTTCTGCCCTTATTGTGATAGCTTCAAAGCTTCTTTTATTTTAACAAACTGAAGTGTAGGCATGCCTAGGTGGCTCAGCAGTTGAGCATCTGCCTTTGGCTCCGGGCGTGATCCTGGAGTCCCGGGATTGAGTCCCACATCGGGCTCCCTGCATGGAGCCTGCTTCTCCCTCTGCCTGTACCTCTGCCTCTCTCTGTGCGTCTCTCATGAATAAATAAATAAAATCTTTGCAAATAAATTAAGGGCAGCCCCAGTGGCGCAGTGGTTTAGCGCCGCCTTCAGCCTGGGGTGTGATCCCGGAGACCGGGGATCGAGTCCCACGTCGGGCTCCCTGCATGGAGCCTGCTTCTCCCTCTGCCTGCGTCTCTGCCTCTCTCTCCTCTCTGTGCCTCTCATGAATAAATAAAATAAAATCTTAAAAAAAAATAAAAATAAAATAAAACCTGAAGTGTAGTCGACACACAATGTTACGTTAGTTTCAGGTGTACAATATAGTGATTTAACATCTCTGTACATTATGCTATGCTCATGACAAATGTAGCCATCTGTCGTCATATAACGCTATTACAACACCATTGACTATGTTTCCTAGCTGTACCTTTCATTATTGTGACCTATGCATTCTATAACTTGAAACCTATACCTCTCACTCCTCTTCACCCATTTTATTCATCCCTTCATCTCCCATCCCTCTGGCAACCATCAGTTTGTTCTCTGTTTATATGGGCCTGTTCCTACTATTTTTGTTTTATTTTTTAGATTCCACATATGAATGAAATAGTATGGTATTTTTCTTTTTCTGTATGACATATTCCACCTAGCATAATACCTTCCAGGTCCATCTGTGTTTTTGCAAATAGCAAGATCTCATTCGTTTTTTTTTATGCTGACTAATATTTCATTGTATACCACATCTTCTTTATCCATTCATCTATTGATGGACACTTAGGTTGCTTCCATATCTAGGCTATTGAAAATAATGCTGCAACAAACATAGAAGTGCATATATCTTTTTGAATTATTATTTTTGTTTTCTTTGGGTAAATTCCCAGGAGTAGAATTGGGTTATATGGTATTTCTAGGTTTCTAAGGAACTTCTATACTCTCTTCCACAATGGCTGAACCAATTTACCACCCCACCAATAGTACTCAAGAATTCCTTTTTCTCCATTCTTGCCAACAGTTATTATTATTATTATTATTATTATTTTTTTTTTTTTAAGAAGGTTCCATGCCCAACATGGGGCTTGAACTCATGACACTGAGAATAAGAGGGATCCCTGGGTGGCGCAGCGGTTTGGCGCCTGCCTTTGGCCCAGGGCACGATCCTGGAGACCCGGGATCGAATCCCACGTCGGGCTCCCGGTGCATGGGGCCTGCTTCTCCCTCTTCCTGTGTCTCTGCCTCTCTCTGTCTCTCTCTCTCTGTGACTATCATAAATTAAAAAAAAAAAAAAAAGAGAATAAGAGACACATGCTTTACTGACTGAGCCAGCCAGGTGCCCGTATTACTGTCTTTTTGATACTAGCCATCTGACTAGTGTGAGGTAATATCTCATTGTGGTGGTGATTTGCATTTCCTTAATGATGAGTGGTGTTAAATATCTTTTCATGTGTCTGTTGGCCATCTCTATGTCTTCTTCAGAAAAATGTCTATTCAGGTCCTCTGCCTATTTTAAAAACTGGATCGTGTGTGTGTGTGTTGAGTTGTATAAGGTTTTCTTTTTTTATGTATTTTGGGCATTAACCCCTTATTGGATATATCATTTACAAATATTTTCTCCCATTCAGTAGGTTGTCCTTTTATTTTATTGATGGTTTTCTTTGCTGTGCAAAAGCTTTCAATTTTGATGTACTCTCACTAGTTTACTTTTGCTTTTGTTTCCTTTCTGTTAGGAGACATATCTAGAAAAATGTTGCTTTGTTGCTAAGGCTGACATCAAAGAAATTACTGCCCATTATTTCTTCTAAGAATTTTATGGCTTCAATTTTCACAGTTAGGTCTTAATTCATTTTGAATTTATTTCTGCATATTGTGTAAGAAAGTGGTCCAATTTCATTATTTTGCAAAAGACTTTAGAATGTCACCAAATTTAGATGCTACAAAATTGTAAGCTTTATCAATTTGAATTCATTTAATGAAGAATACATGGATGTATCCAATTAATAATAGGAGTGCCATCCAGAGAGTGTTCCCACAACAAGATATCTCAAAACACAATAGCAAAATCTCAAAGTCAAACAATTTACATGAACCAAGGTGTCATAATTTATTTTATTTAGTTTCTCTCTTCATTTGTACGGATTTTTAAAAAATTTTTATTTAAATTCCAGTTAACACTGTATGGATATGTTTTAATGATTTCCATATGTAGGCATTATTTCAATGACTATAGTTTATGAAAAACTTAAATATTTTGGTTCTCCATTAGTTGAATGCTTTGATTAAAGATATTCCATACATTTTGGAAAAATGTAACCAAAATTTCAAGAACTCTGCACACTCACAAAAGCCCTATATCATGGAAAGACTCAAAAGCTCAAACATTTATAGAATCTAATGGATGAGGGTAGCAAGTATATTTTGTCATTGTAATTATTATTACTGTTCTTTGCATTCAGCATGGTCTTTGTCACACAGAGTTTGTAGTTCAGGTACTCTGTGTATAAATAGAAACATATTTGAAATTTTGACAGCTACAGCTTCTGTTTTGATTGGTGGAATACTCCTGTTTGTTTAAGCACAATCATCAGTAATGTATGCAGCAAGCCAATTTTAAGAACCTATTTTCTCCATAGGTTTCTTAATGAAATGATGCCACTCTTTGTACCATGTCACCATCCTCCATGAAATAAAAAGTACAGGGACGCCTGGGTGGCTCAGTGGTTGAGCGTCTGCCTTTAGCCCAGGGTGTGATCCTGGGTCCAGGGATTGAGTCCTGCATCGGGCTCCCTGCATGGAGCCTGCTTCTCCCTCTGCCTATGTCTCTGCTTCCCTCTTTCTCTCTCTGTGTCTCTCATGAATAAATAATAAAATCTTTTTAAAAAAATAAAAAGTACATGTATTTCACATAAAAACAAATACTTTTATTTTCCATGTTGAACATTACAGCCAAATTTCTAAGAGCATTAACAACATCAAATGTTTCACCTTCAGCACAATGAATGCCCAAGCTTTAATGTCATGAAATAGATGGAAAAATAAAGTCATCATTGGTATTAACTCATTTTCCATTTGAAACGTCTGAAATCATTGGTATAAATCTGGCATCATTTAACTGTGAAGTTCTTTTCTGCTAATTGACCTGACACATTAGCTGTAATGTTAGGTGCACCAAACATTTGGAATTGAAAGTGACCAAAGAAGAATAGTCTTTTGATCAAAATGCACAGATAGCTTTGCTGCATAAGTGCTCATACCTTTGGCAGCTGTTTCTGTTATATCATTACCTTCATCTCAGACTTTTAAAAATGACAAATTTTGAAGCAGATACGTATGCTTCTTTAGTGGGTTTGGTCTTCTGGTTTTCGGGTGGAAAATGATACATAAGGACCCTTATTATAGATGGTGAAAGTTAAATATTTTGTGCAAATTATACATTCATCAATACCTCTCTTGAGGAAAGGGAAGTACTTATTTTTTCATTAAATATGAACTTTTTATGAGCTCACTGCTCTAAGAGTTTATTGCTTCAAATGTAAAGTAAAAAAAATAACTTTACCAAATAATAAAATAAATGGTTGGGATTTGCCCTGTACCATAAATGACAAGAACACTATAAAAAGAACATTCAGACTATTTTCCACATACTCCATATTCGCCACAATAAAAGATTATTGTTTGGTCTCTATTTTACACACATATTTCACATGGTCTAAATTTAAATTATCTTGGGTTTCCACCAGCACCACTAACTGGTGCCCCAACTTGTTTGTGTATTTATCAGGCTGATAATGGACCATGCACTACTAGATGGCTCAGCATGTGACTAGCTAGGTTAACAGCAGCAAATACTTGTCTTATCACCACTCAGTTCTGGAAGGGGTCAGCTATCTGAAGGACATTGCAAAAAAGGCTGCATCTTTATACTTCTCCCAATAAGAGGTGGAGTCTGTGTCCTCTCCCTTTGTTTTTTTTTTTTTTTTTTTAAGATTTATTTATTTATTCATGACAGAGAGAGGCAGAGACACAGGCAGAGGGAGAAGCAGGCTCCATGCATTCAGGGAGCCCAACATGCAGGGAGCCCAACGTGGGACTCCATCCCAGGTCTCCAGGATCACACCCCAAGCCGAAGGCGGCGCTAAACTGCTGAGCCACCGGGGCTGCCCTGTCTTCTCCCTTTGAATCCGGAGTAGTCCTGTGGCTTGTTTTGATTAAAAGAAAGTAGTGGAAGCATCCTTGTGGGATTTCTGACTAAGGCATCAAGACCCTTTGCAGCTTCCTCTTTTGTTCTCTTGTTGCCCTGAGATCACCACGGCCAGGCTAGCTTCCTTGTAGATTAGAGGCTATGTATAGAGAGAGGCCCAGCTATCAGCCAGTACCAATTGTCAGACATGTGAATGATACCGTCTTAGGCCAGCAGTTCTCAAAATGCAGTCAGGTGACTCTTGGTGGTTCCTGAGTCCTAACCCAAGGAGTCCATCTAAAGATAAAAAGCATAATGTATGTAATACATTGAAAACAGTGCTTGGTCAATAGTAAGTATTTAGTACATGTTTATTATTGTCTTTAGGCTCTTGAGATAAATATTAGTGAATACAGTGTGTGATAGCCTAGACTAGAAAAACCATAGGTCACACCCAGTATAGCATTTTTTGTAGTTCAGGTGACTTATTCTTTTAGGTTATATGGTCCGTTAAACAGTAATAATGAACGGTCACTGCCATTAAGGGTGGATTGGCACGTCACTAAAACATCAACACATTTGGTGAAAATAACCAAACAGACAAGCTGTAATCATTGATTGGGTACACAAAGCAACCAATCAACTTATAATATATGAGTTATAGAAAGTGTCTAAGTCAGTGGCTTAAGCAAATAATTATTTAATATTTTTCACATAATAAAGAATCCAGAGTTAAACAATTTAGGGCTGGTGGTTCCATAATGACAGCAAGGTTGTGGGCTCCATTTCTTTCCTCCGCCATCCTCAGTGTGATTGCTGCTCAGGCCATAGTCAGCTGCTTCTCCTCCAGCACTGTGCCCACACTGCAGGCAAGAAGAAGGGCAGAGCAGATAATCAGGGTGGAATGTGCCCTATCTGAGTCTACTCTTGTGTAGGAGCTCTTTTAGAAGCCCTGTACAATTTCCACCTGCACCTCACTGGCCTGATCTGGGTCATCTGGTTATCCCATGTGCAAGAGAGGTTGAGGACTCTAGTTATTGGCTGAGCATATTGCCTTTTCCAGCAAAAGTAGACTTCTGTTAATAAGGGGAAAGTAGAGATAGAGATTGGATTGTTAAAGATAGAATTCTGTTTGCTGTCTTTAGGTCTCACTTGCTATTGCACAAGGTCATTTTGAATCTGAAATTACAAAGTAGATGTCTACTGAACCCACCCCAGCCACATATCATGTTTTTCATTTTCCATCCAGTTGTCATGAAGTCACACTGATACATTGATTAAGGGACTGGAGGAATTTTTAAGCACCTGGTAGTCCCATCTCTCAGAATGTTTATTTGAAAGACCATTTAGCCAATTCAAAAGATTGCATTGTGAACAACAATTTGTCTTTTTAAAGGAGTATGGGGAAGTTAAGCCATAATGCTTTATTTGGGGGAATTTATATCATCCCATCCCTGGATAGATTTTAACACTACTGGCAGGAAATAAGCACAAGTCTTTTTTCTTCTCAGAGCCTTTTGAGGATGATAATATCTTCAAGACCAGGTTTGGGTTGGTTTTCTCTAGTCCCTTTGCAACTGTCAGCAAAAGCCTATTGTGATAACAATATATATTTCTCTCTGAGAAAAATGATTACAAAACGCAGCAGGGTAATATCCTATGTAGGAATCCCACCACCACCTAAAAATCCTCCTAAAAATAAAATCCAGTTCTAACTCTTTGTTCCTCTACTCTTCTGTCTCAGTCACTCTGCCTTCTGTTTGTTACTTTGGATCTATTTCTTCTCCCCATTTCTCTCTATACTATACTAAAATAATTTTAAAGACCATATACTAAGATATTCATTTTTTTATCCCTCATAGCTTCTAGGCCAGGACTGCCCAGTAGAAATAGAATGAGTCACTAAATTTTTTTCACATTAAATGTTCTCATACATACATTTAAAAAGTAAAAAGAAATGGGTAAAGTGGGAAACCCGGGTGGCTCAACGGTTAGTGCCGCCTTCAGCCCAGGGTGTGATCCTGGAGACCCGGGATCAAGTCCCACATCAGGCTCCCTGCATGGAGCCTGCTTCTCCCTCTGCCTGTGACTCTGCCTCTTTCTCTCTCTCCTCTCTGTGTATTCTCATGAATGAATGAATGAATGAATGAATAAATAAATAAATCTTTTTAAAAAAATGGGTAAAGTTTTTTTTTTTTAAAGATTTTATTTATTTATTCAGGAGAGACACACAGAGAGAGGCAGAGACATAGGCAGAGGGAGAAGCAGGCTCCCTGTGGAAAGCCTGATGCAGGACTCGATCCCAGGACCCCAGAATCATGACCCGAGGCAAAAGCAGATGCTCAACCACTGAGCCACTCAGGTGCCCCAGAAATAGGTAAAGTTAATTTTAATAATTTATATAGCCCAGTATATTAAAAATATGATTTCAACATGTAATCAATATAATTAATGAGAAATTTTACATTTTTTATATTAAACTTTCGAAATATGGTGTGTACCTTATACTTACTTTATATCTCATTTTGGACTAGACACATTTCAGGCACCCAATAACCACATGGGACTAGTGGCTATTGTATTGCACAAGCATAGGTCTAGACAATGTCTTGGGCAATGAGAGTCTATCATGATCATTGGTAGAATTTTACATAGGCCCAAAAGAGGCTGTTGAATGCCAGGATTTTAGGAGATACTCTAGTTATAGTTTTTTTTTTTTTTTTTTTTTTTTTTTTCTAGTTATAGTTTAAATGTGGTCCACAAAGATTTGATTGTTTTCTTAATGTGGGCAGCTTTATGCTGTATTAACACGGCTTATGAGATTGGTGAATGGGAAGAAGTTTTGATTATCTCCATTCATATAATATCTTGACCTCAGAGAATATTGACTTCTCTCATATTACAGATGCAGGTAAAGTATGGCTCAGACTTGTTAACTGATTGGTCCAAAGTCACACATCTAATCAGTGGCAGAGCCAGTACTAGACTCAACCATTAGATCCACCATTGATTTCGCAAAGTTATCAAGAGTCTTCTCTGTAGAAGGTACTATGCTAAATGCTTGGGATACAAAGCTAATAAGACACAGTTCCTGTTTGTGAGGAGTTTACATAAAATGGGGAAACAGAGATAGGGACCATGCCCTAGAGCATTCTGGATATTATAATCCGTGTACAGTAGAGCCCAAAGGAGGAAGAAGTGGTGGAAAGGATGGGAGTGAGGGAAGATTTATGTGTTGCCTATATTAGTGCTGCCTTCTAGCTCCTGGATTAAAAACATGGAGGCCACTTAATACTTGATTAAGCAACACACCATTATATGTGGAATTTCTTTCCTTTAGAATATAGTTAGGGATTTTCCTCCAACATCTTTGGGGCATGTCTTAGCTTGTGTTTCCTCAAAAGCATACCCCAAGAGAAGGACCTGGGTACAGATAATTTAATTAGGAGGTTACCCCAGGATGCACAAGTGAGGCAGTGAGGCAAGGAAGAAAGAAAAATGGATAAAGGGTGAGCTAGTGTATGCATTACAACTGTGGGCAGCTGGGACTCAATCTTGCTGGAGATGGTGGGAGACAATGTAGAACACCCCTCAGGAGAAGCTGGGGCTTTTAGCCACTAACTCCTGTCCTTTGGCTGATTTCATCTGGAGGTATTGAGTCAAGGCTGCCCAGTACACAGGCTGAACAAGTTTCTTCAGTTGCAGAGAGACATGAATGCTTGAGGCAGGGACCTATCGGGTCCAGGAACCATCACTGTAGCTGCAAGTGGACTCTGAAGTGGGTGGAGGTGAAACAGAGCAGAGCATCAATAGTGTCTTACCCTTAGTTATGCAGAACCAGTGTTATGTCTTAATATCATAAATGCAGGAATGTTTTCTTCTACTGTATCTTGATGTTTATGGTTTGCTCCCATTGTCCTGGTTCCCCCTCTGCAGTGCCTATTTACAGAAGCTTACCTCTTTGTCTTCATAGCTATAATCTTCTCTCTCATTTTCATCCTTTTGTTCTTTTCCCTTACTATATTTGGAATGCAGTTCAATTTTGCCTTATCCTTTTAAAAAAATTTTTTTTTTTAAGATTTTATTTATTCATGAGAAACACATAGAGAAAGGCAGAGACCTAGAGGGAGAAGCAGGCTCCTTGTGGGGAGCCCGATGCGGGACTCGATCCCTGGACCCAGGATCACACCCTGAGCTAAAGGCAGACGTTCAACCACTGAGCCCTAGGCATCCCTTAAAATTAAAGATTTTGGTTTTTTTGAGTAATCTCTATACCTAAGGGGGCTCAAACCCACAACTGGGAGACGAAGAGTTGCTTGCTCCACTGACTGAGCCAGCCAGGTGCCCCCTGCCTTATCCATTTTTTTATTTGTTTGTTCTCTAATATAGATTCTGTTCTTTTGTTTGCTTCCATGGGTGCTTTACTTCTGCCTTTGTTTGTAGTTTCCTTGGATTCTTTTCAATTGTTTCCCCACTCTTACTCATCCTCGCCTTCTCAGTGTATTCTGTTTTCATGCCAGCCTTTTGTGCTTTCATTTCACCTTTCATTGCTTACTTCATAGAGTTCACATTTTCTTATATACTTTTTGAGAGGCCAGTTTTCTTCTGTTTTCCCTTAGTAGCATGTTTCTTAAATCTTTGACACTCAGACTGTGGTCTGAGCACCAGCAGCATCAGTATCACCAGGGAACTTGTTAGAAATGTAGATTTTCAGGCCCCCATCTGCCTTACACCATACCAGACTACTGAATCAGAGTCTCCATTTTAACAGTGCCACCAGGTGATTTGTAGATATAACAGGATGGGAGTGGTGGTGATGAAGAGTGTTGAGAAGCACAGATCCATGGTTCCCTGGAAGATGGTCTGAGGCTGGGATTAGGAGCACAGATGTTCAGTTTTTTTTTTTTTTTTTTAAGATTTTATTTATGTATTTGAGAGAGAGAGAGACAGATAGCAACAGAGAGCATAAGCAGGGAGGTAAGGGAGAAGCAGGCTCCCCACTGAGCAAGGAGCCTGCCTATGAGGCTTGACTGGGATCATGACCTGAGCTCAAGGCAGACACTTAACCCATTGACTTACCCAGGTGCCCCCAGACTTTCAATTTTTATTTGAATCTCGGCCTTGCCACCAACCAACCACAAGACTTTGAGATTTAGCTATCTTTCCAAAACTTAGTTTCCTCATCTCCAGAATGGGAACCACAATTTCTATCTTAAAAGGAGACACTGAAAAATTAAGTATGTAAAGTACTAAGCACAGTACCTGGAACATGGTCATTTTAAAAATAGCTGCTATATAATCAATTTTTAATATTGCAGAATGTTTTATTGACTCTTTCATGTTAAATTCTTTTATTCTTGCTCCTGTTAGTTCATCCTTGAAAGAAACCTAGCTTGCAATAGTCAAGGTGATGCTACTACTCCCCCTGGTTATGTTCACAGACTAAATGAGGCTTGTCACAATTTCTGACTCAGATTTTAATCTTGGGGGAGCCAAATTTCTGACATCTGCAAGCCTAAGGGTCTCAAGAAATGATTTTCCTGCAGAAAAGGTGTGGCTCAGGCCTATTCTCTTTGAGGTAAGGGTGGATATTGGGGCCAGTTTTATCCCACTCCCACCTGCTTCCTTTTTGACTTTCCTGTTTCAAAGGACTGGGACATGGTTTGTTTCTCAGTTGGGCTCATTTCCACTATAGCCCCCAGAATATTTCTAGGTGAGTGGCAAGTTATTGATTGCTTTGCTCAGCTTCCAGTGCTACTGTGAATTTATATACTCTGTATATCAGTGGGCATTCTGTAGGAATAATGGAAAGAGAGAATCAGACAGTGCAGCTGATGGGGTTCAGGGCAGGCCACCCCAAGATATGCCACTTTGGCATATTGATAATTTTGAATTCAAGTTACTTAAGAAACAACCGGTGCAAAAAAGACACTCTGACCCTCCTTTGTCTCCCTGAAAGCAGGAAATAAATTTCCCATGTGAAAGGTACTTCCCTGTATCAGGAGTTAAAGAGACATCCTTATTGCCAGAAATAAGAAACTCAGAGTCAAGAACGCCGTATAAACAAAACTTGTTACTTCTTCACTAATTTACTACCCCAAGACCAAACTTCTTTGTCTTGTCAATTCCTAACAAATTTATTGTTTCTTTGGCTAAAAGTTATAAAAGTTGCCCGCTTTGGTCACTTCTCTGAGACTCCTATTTCTATGAGCTCCTGTACGTATATGAATTACATTTGTTTTTCTTCTGTTAATCTGTTTCATGTCCATTTAATTCTTAGACCAGTCAGAAGAAACTTGAAGAGTAGAAAATAATTTTTCCTCCCCAACACTACCATCACACCTGGGAAGTTCAGTATTATTTTACATTTGGGCTGTGCTGATCTTTGAAATTTAAGTTTTATATATCCCGCAGGTTAATATTCACTAGGAAATCCTTAAACTACCTTTTAAAAGCCAAAGTGAAATTTTATTTTATTTTATTTATTTATTTTTAATTCTTTTTTTTTTTTTTACAAAGTGAAATTTTCATGCATCAGGTGATGAATGAGTATTTTAAGTCATTGCATATTGGCACTACCTGTCATTCACCAGTAAGTTTTGAAAACATCTCTATTTTTGCATAACAGTGCTTATGTCATTATTTGCATGTTTTATTACATTTTGTCTTTATTATTTTATAAAAATGTCAGAAAGGTCTAGGTTTCAAACTCAATATAGATTTTTTTTTTTTTTTTAAGATTTTATTTATTCATGAGAGACAGAGAGAAAAAGAAGCAGAGGCACAGGCAGAGGAAGAAGCAGGCTCCATGCAGGGAGCCCGACCTGGGACTCAATCCTGAGTCTCCAGGATCATGCCCTGGGCTGAAGGCGGCGCTAAACCACTGAGCCACCCAGGCTGCCCTCAATATAGATTCTTAAGCATGCTGAAAGCTGATAATCTTTATTTGGATGTGTGTCAGACTCATACAGGTGGACTATGTTAATTGTGAAGAAAATGAATAAAAATAATACATATCTCCAAAATGCTGAAAATATATAATTAAAAAAAAACTATTTATTTATGTAATCTCTATACCCAGTGTGGGGCTTGAGCTCATGACCCCCCTGAGATCAAGATTTGCATGCTCCTCTGACGGGGCCAGCCAGGCACCCTTAAAAATATATTATTGCAGAGTGTGTCAAAATGATCAATGTATTTTGAGTTTTTAAAAAATATTTTTAATATCTCTGGGAATTACGTCTTCTTGTAGAGGAGGAAATATAATTTTTCCTCTACTTTCCTAGGCTTTTGGCTGAGATCCCCCTGTAATAAAACACAGATTAACAGGAGAAAAGTAAACAGAAGTTTAATAATATGTATACCTCCTGTACACATTGGAGAAACCCAGGAAAATTGAATAAGTCGCTGAAATAGCTCAAGCCATCACTTTAAGTGCCACCTCCAGCTAAAGACAAAAAATGATGGGCAGGGGAAGAGCCAGGTTTTTAAGCAAAGCACAGTAAACAAGGGTAAGGTTGTTATGCAGATTTAAGTTCATGCCTTTCCCATTGACTAGAGTTTCTAGAAATTTGGTCCTGCTCCTCTTCTGGATACATAGAGGGAGACACTCTTACAGATGGAGTTTTTTTTTTTTTTTTTCTTTAACAGAAGGGTAACTTCTTTTTTTTATTTTATTTATTTATTTATGATAGTCAGAGAGAGAGAGAGAGAGAGAGAGAGAGAGAGGCAAAGACATAGGCAGAGAGAGAAGCAGGCTCCATGCACCAGGAGCCTGATGTGGGATTCAATCCTGGGTCTCCAGAGGCAGGCGCCAAACCGCTGCGCCACCCAGGGATCCCCAGAAAGGTAACTTCTAATTGTTTTTCAGACCTTCTCCATGTTTTGTTTTGCTTTTTTCTTTAAATAACCAGGTCAAAATAGTCTTTATGCCAAAGAAGTGTATTTTGGGTGGCAAATTCTTTCTTTCCTTCTTATGTAATCCTATTTGACTTTCTCACATTGCAATTTATACACATAGTTAGGAAGATATTTTGTATCAAGCTATTGGACTGTTATACTGTGATATTTATGATGCAAACATAATTATATATTTTCTATCTTTTTCTCTAAGTTTAAAGGTAGGCTAAAAATTCAAAGAATGGAGATTCCTGTTAATTAATGTTCTTTTTTTCCTTATAAATATAAATATGTGAGGTGCCTTAAATAATTGTTGTGAGTTCTTTTGCTGGGATATTGCTGGCACTAAATAAATGACTGAGGGCTACAGGTTATCATTCATAAATTATTAATCTCATAGCAATCAGAGTACCACCAAAATAGTTTTATGATAACCCAGAGGCTAATTCATCATTGAATAACTTTTACAAATGCCATAGTTTATTTTTTCCCATTCCATTTGGGAAAAGGCCTTTTTAGGTCTGCAGTTCTTTGCTAGAGAGTGGTTATGATGGGGGAACACAGGGCTAGCTGAGGACAAGGCACGAGCTTGAGGCAGCACATTGATAAGTCCTTGAAACAGGCAAAGGGACATTCCTCTACGGACTCAACTGCCTTGATATTCATACCTTTTTTTTTTTTTATTTTTATTTATTTATTTATGAGAGACACAGAGAGAGAGAGAGAGAGAGAGGCAGAGACCCGGGCTGCCCTCGATGTTCATACTAAGGACAGAAGGCAATCTTAGCCCAATCCCCAGGAGCCTTAAGTCTACTTTAACATATAAAAATTCCTTTAAAGGCAGCCCAGGTGGCTCAGGGTTTAGCGTGCTGCCTTCAGCCTGGGGTGTGATCCTGGAGACCCCAGATCAAGTCCCTCGTCGGGCTCCCTGCATGGAGCCTAATTCTCCCTCTGCCTGTGTCTCTGCCTCTCGTGCTCTCTCTGTGTCTCTCATGAATAAATATATAAAATCTTAAAAAAAAATTCCTTTAGAAATTTCCTTTATCTCTAAACCCCCAGGATAACATGTTGGCAATCATCCTCCAAGCACATGGCCCACCAAAACACATCTGAAGAGTCTCATGACTCAGGTTTTATTAGATGGTAATAAATGACCTTTTCCCAACAATAGCTAGCCCCTTCAAGGTCCTGGAAACCTTGCTTCCAAAATTCCTTAGAGAGTAAGCTATCCTCAAACCCCTCCCAACTCCCAGGAATATAATCAGCCACCCTCACAGGCCCGGGGCAGCAGCCCTTCCTGCCCAAGGGTCCTGTCCCCTGTGCTTTAAATAAAACCACCATTTTGCACCAAACACATCTCAAGAATTCTTTCCTGGTTGTCAGCTCTGGACCCCACATGTATTCCAAAACTTCATCAGTTATTTTAGAAAAAATATGTAGTGTTATCATTTAATGGGCTCAGATCCCAAATCAAAGTCTCTCTCTCTCTTTTTTTTTTTTTTTTTATGATAGTCACAGAGAGAGAGAGAGAGGCAGAGACACAGGCAGAGGGAGAAGCAGGCTCCATGCACCGGGAGCCCGACCTGGGACTCGACCCCGGGTCTCCAGGATCGCGCCCTGGGCCAAAGGCAGGCGCCAAACCGCTGCGCCACCCAGGGATCCCCCAAAGTCTCTTGTTATGAACCTCTGAAAGTCCCTAGTTTCCAAGAATATTTTAATGTCTACAGGTGATCAGAAGAATCCTGTTTATACATTTTGGGGTTACATTTGGAGTGAGACAGATGTGAGTTTTGCCATAAACTTGCTGGGTGATCTTGGGAGGTTTATTTACCCTATAAGAGTCCTGATTTTCTCATATATAAAGAGGAACCTAACAAGATTAATTAGGTATTAATCTAATAGGCTGATGATTGAACTAAACCAGTTGTACCTTGTCTACTGTTAAGTTTTTTAGTAACTAGATGGAAATGAGACCGCCAAGGCAAGCGAGGGTCCAAGAACAGATTTTATTGCAGGCACCCTCGGGCGAGGTTCCACGACTCACGGGGGAAAGAGAGTGAGTCGAGGAAGTCGCGCCAAGACAAGGTGGTGGGGGGTTTACGTACCGTTGTAAGGCAGAACGGTTTCCTATTGGTTGGCTCATATGCAAAGGGAGGATTGCAATGCGACCAGTCAAAGGTGACTTCCTCCTCTGGGGTTTGAAGGGCATTGGGTTCGGTTGGGGGAAGTCCAAAGGAGAGGTGTAAGGGTCTGCTCAAGCTGTCGTCCCAAGTGGAGGTGGTGACAGGAACCTCAGCCATTTTGGCGTATCCGCCATCTTGAGGAGTTTCCCTTCCCGCCTGGCCCCAACATCTACTATGCTCTTTTAGTAGCTCTTAGTAGTCATTCATTAAGTATTAACGCATTTTATTTATTTATTCATAAACTTCATCATCAATATCATTAATAACTTTATTCTTCTCAGAAAACACACTCGATTAGTTTAATAACTGAATGTTCCAGAGCACAATGATAGAATGTCTGTGACTAAATATAGACTGTGTTGGGTATGAGTGAGTTCTGTGAAAAAAAAAAAAAACCTATCCATGTGTCAGGTCCTGAAGGGCACTCAAGATTATATTTTTCTGCACTGCATTTTCTTCAAAATAGGTGAATCATTTTTGATATTATAGTCTGTGGACATTCTATGATTGCTTTCCAAATGATTAAGTAAATAGAAATTTAAAAATACGTACAATTCTAATTTGTTTGTGCACGTTGCGCCCAAGATTGCGAATCCGAGAAACCACCAAGGAGCCAACACCGATGCAAGCGCACAAGGGTTTATTAGCAAGCTCGAGCTTGGGTCCAAATATACCTGACACAGTGGAGCAGAGACTTGGACCCCGAAGTGGGTTACAGCTGGGTTTTTTATGGGCTGGTCTAGGGGATTTTCAGAAGGGATGGAGGAATTTCTCAAGTTCTGTTTACATTCTGATACGGGGCTTTCAAGGGCATTGAGCTCTGTTCTCATTCTATTATGAGACTTTCTGCCACTGACTTGGGCTCTGTTGTCTTTCTGATATGGGATTCCCTGCTGAGGACATTCTGCAGTTTTTCCTGTAAAGTTCAGCTCTTATTCGCAGGGGCCTAAGATGGCTGTACTTGTGCTAATGCTAAACTTGAGGTGGAATGGCCTTAATTTTTCTCGGCCTCCACAGTGCATTTATGCTTACTTAGGGAAACTAGAATGATCCTATGAAAATCTTTTTGGGTCATTTTGATGTAGTTTTGGGGTATAGGTGAGGTTTGGTGGGGTGAGGTCCAGAGCTGACAACCAAGAAGGAATTCTTGAGATATCTTTGGTACAAAATGGTGGCTTTATTGAAGCACAGGGACAGGACCGGTGGGCAGGAAGAGCTGCTGCCCTAGGGTTGTGAGGAGTGACTGGTTATATACTTGGGACTTGGGGGAGGTAAGGAAAAGGGAGGTTTTGTGTGCTAAAGAGACCTACAAAATATTGGAGGCCTTGCCATTGTCAAGTAAAGTTGGTTTTTCCCTCTAGTGGAGTATTAACATTAAGATAGTTAGGAGTTTCCTTCTGAAAGTTAGGTTATTGATAAGAATACCTTTTTTCTTGTAAATCACTAAGACATTTTGTAAACTGAGGGAGACTCTTGTCTATAGGACTACAATCTCTATAAGTTAACTATTTGTTTTTCCTTTCCCTTAGCTGTAGGGCAGCCAGGAGTGCCTGAGGAATGTCACACATATCTCACTTGCCGAGGGGGGTCGTTTGTGGAGTGTCAGCCTGTGCTTTGTCCTCAGCTAGCCTTCTGTTCACTCATCATTTTGTTTGTTGAATTCTCCATAAGTGTCTTGATTTCTGCACATCTCCTGAGCAGAGATATCAGATTTGCATTTCAGACTATCTTTTCAAGGCTGTATAATGAAAGGCCTTAGAAGATAGAGTATCTACCTCCAAAACAGAGAGGCAAATTGCCTGCTTTCAGGGATAGTAATGATAACGTCTCTCTTCAGGGCAGGTTTAGTAGCAGTCTGCTTATCAAAGTTTGGCATTTCCAAGGCATCGAGTTCCTCACTGCAAATTCCAGCATCACTGGGCTTTCACTGCATTACCCCATGGTTATTGACGCTTGAGGGACCAGTGCAAGTGATCTAATTCTGACTACTGCTATTGCTGTCTTCTGTCCTTTGTCTAACCCAAGAGAGTTCAATCATTTTCTATGCATACAACATAGAGGATGAGGCTGGTGCCTGAGGGATTTTTATCTGGTTACTTCCAACCTTTGCATCCTCTCCCCTCCCCATCTCCCCAACAGGTGGTTGGGAGACAGGGACGGAGGAGACAAAAGGCTAAAGATAGGACTTACTTTTTAGAGTTGTGTGAAGACTAAAGTCTAGAATGTTTATAAAGCATTATGTGCAGGTCTGGCACAGAGTAAATGTTCAATAAAGCATGGCTATTTATATTTTCTTCTGTCTGTTAAAGAGCTTTGGATACATTTCCTCAAGGTTCATCTAAGTATGGCTTTGGTTTTTAAATTGGTGGATGCTTGTGTCTCCATTGATTTGAGTGGTCATGTGAAAATCAGGCCTAAACTTTTCTTTGGGGAAACATCTCTAAATATTTTATATATGAAGATGACATGAGAGAGAGAGAGGGAGGGAGAGGGAGAGGGAGAGAGAGAGGGAGAGGGAGAGGGAGAGAGGCAGAGACACAGGCAGAGGGAAAGTAGGCTCCATACAAGGAGCCCAGTGTGGGACTTGATCCCAGATTCCGGGATCATGCCCTGAGCTGAAGGGAGACTCTCAACCGCTGAGCCACTCAGGCATCCCTCTTTTTTTAACTTTTCAATTTATTTTTATTATATTTTAATTTTTTTGTCTCACATCTTATTCTTGTTGTGCCCAAGATTGCGAATCCGAGAAACCACCAAGGAGATGACACCGATGCAAGTACATGAGGGTTTATTAACAAGCTCGAGCTTGAGTCCAAGTATACCCCACACAGCGACACAGCCAGCGGAGCAGGGACTTGGACCCCCGAGGTGGGTTCCAGCTGAGTTTTATGGACTGGCCTAAGGGACCTCCAGATGCGGGGGGAGGAATTTCTCAAGTTGTGTTTACATTCTGATGTGGGGCTTTCAAGGGCATTGAGCTCAGTTCTCATTCTAATATGGGGCTTAACTGAAGTAAGGTAAAGTTCAGCTCTTATTCACAGGGACCTCAGATGGCTGTACTTGTGCTAACACTGAACTTAAGGTGGAATGGCCTTAATTTTCTCGGCCTCCACAATTCTGTTGCTCAGCCTAGCTCTTCTCCACCTGCTTGTTATATGTACAATTTAAAGTTCCAGAAACAAGCAAACAAACTAAATAAATAAATAAATAAATAAATAAAGTTCCAGAAACAAAATATTCAGAGAACTTAAAGAATTAAAAATGTGAAAGATCCTGTGCATTTGGGGTTGCATGGTTGTCATTTTGTCTTGTATTTATTGCTTTATCTGATAATGTCAAATAAGGAAACAAAATGGTGAAGACAGAAATTAAATGATCTTGGTTTAAGTTTCAGCTTTATTATTTAATAAGTTTCCTTAATCTCTGTGCCTCAGTTTTCTCATCTGAAAAATGTAAAACATGTATTTACATGTATTGACCTCAAGGAATTATTGTGAACATTAAATGAATTAATACTTCAAGAACACTTACAACAGTGCTTTTTTTATGATGACCACTCAAGAAATGTTAAGTATTACTAATACATTATTACCTATTGTTTAGGAGAGCAGGAGAGAGGTTTTTTATTGATCGTGGTGCTGATGTTAGCAAAAATGTATTTCAGCAACTCATGGGATTTAAAGCAAAGGAGACCTATTGGGGAGAAACTCTTCCTTATTATTTCTTTTGAAACCAATCACTTTCTATGGTATTGTGTTAAGACTAAATTTGGCAATAAGTAATATAAAGTGCAACTTTTATGACTTAAATAGGGAGTTTTACATCTCTGGAAGCAGGAAGCTCCTGGCATTGACTTGGCAACTCAACTATGTCAAGGCCAATATCTCTTAATTCTGTAGGCCTTTCCCTGGCCACAAGAAGGGTGCTACAGCTCTAGGCATTGGGCAGCATCCAAGGCAGAAAGAAGGAGGAAAGAGTGATGCTAGCCATATTTGCCTATTTTATCAAGAAAGCAAAATCTTTCCTGGAAACCTTTTAAACAAATTTTTATTTGTCTCATTGGTCGGCATTATGTTACATGGCTACTACTGGTAGCGAGGGAAGCTGAAAAAGCTGATTAGTAGAGTTTCCAGTATTTAAGTTTGAAAGCAGCAAGGGATAAGGGAATGATTGTTAGGTCAGCCAATTAATTGCATTTGTTTCAGGTAGTATTTGGACTTTTTCTCAAAGTGAGCATTTGATCTAGCAAACTTCAGATTCTTTTTTTTTTTTTTTTTTTTTTTTTTTTTTAATTTTTATTTATTTATGATAGTCACACAGAGAGAGAGAGAGAGGCAGAGACACAGGCAGAGGGAGAAGCAGGCTCCATGCACCGGGAGCCCGATGTGGGATTCGATCCCGGGTCTCCAGGATCGCGCCCTGGGCCAAAGGCAGGCGCCAAACCGCTGCGCCACCCAGGGACCCCCAAACTTCAGATTCTATTGAAAGAATAGTCTGACAGATTCTGTGATTGTCCATGAAAATCAAATGTTATTTCTGGAAGGAGCATTTTGTCCAACTCTTTCATCTTAATACTGCCTGACATATCAGGCAGTAAATATTTGTTGACTGAATAAAAATAACCAGAGAAATGGAAACCTAGAATGACTCTTCCTACTGGATCATTGTATTAGTCATTTATTGTTATGCAAAGTTACTCCAAAATTTAATTGCTTAAGAAAATAAATATTTATTATGCCATAGTTTCCATGGGTCAGGGATTTGTGAACTATTTAGGTGACGGTTCTGGCTTAGAATCTCTCATGAGGTTGCAATCAAGATGTCAGCCAAGACTGCAGTCATCAGAAGGCTTGATTGGGATTGGAAGATCTTTCTAGCTCTCTGAAGTTACTGTTGGTCATAAACCTTTGTTACTTATTGTGTAGATGTCTCCATAGGGCTGTTTGAGTGTTCTCATAACATATCAACTGGCTTCCCTGAGTGAGTGATCCAAGAAAGAGAAAAGTAGAGAAGCCACAGTATCATTTATGATCTAGGCTTGGAAGTGTTAAACATCACGTCTACCATATTCTATTGGTCACAAAGACCAAGTCTGATTTAATGTGAGAGGAGACTATACAAGGGGCATAAATACCAGAAGGAAGAGACCATTGGATACCATCATGGAAGCTAACTACTATAGTCATAGAGCCAGTTAGCTGTGAAATGAGAACTGAAAGTCCAGCTTTTCTGATTATCAACCTGTGGCCCTTGTCACATTCTTATTTTTATTTTTAGGTATGTTTTAAAAGCTAGAACTAACAATAAAGGGAAAATTTTGTTAAAAACAATCATCACTTAAGCTATAGCTTCCTCTATGTTTTGTACACACCCACACAGACTCATTGACCCAAACATATAAACAAAAATACACAGATATTTTGCTATGGGTCAATTCCTGTCAATATACCTTAGAGAGGATAAAAAACACAGAAGTCAGGATCCCTGGGTGGCGCAGTGGTTTGGCGCCTGCCTTTGGCCCAGGGCGCAATCCTGGAGACCCGGGATCAAATCCCACGTCGGGCTCCCAGTGCATGGAGCCTGCTTCTCCCTCTGCCTCTCTCTCTTTCTCTCTCTGTGTGACTATCATAAATAAATAAAAATTAAACAAAACAAAACAAAACAAAACACAGAAGTCTTGCCTAATGTAGCTAAACCCCACAATTGGAAAATTATGATAGCTGTGTCATTGACAGGGTATAGATGTACCATCAGAATTATGTAGCTGGTTTACTCTTCCATCAGTGAGACGGAGAACAATCAAGAGAAAAGAAAAACCATCTGTAAGAAGGGAACGAAGCAAAAGGTAATTGAAAGATTTTTATTTTTTTGAAAGATTTCTAAATGAAAAGAGCAGTTTTTATTTTTTATTGTGTGGCAAACCAGGTTCCCAAGCTATTTTTGCATGTGACTATGTTTGTACAGAAATACTGATTGGTAGAAAATTGTTTGCTGTAGTTGGGTCTTATTGGGAAAGGAGCCCACACTGAGTTTCAGCTTATAACAGTGATATTATTTTCCAACTAGAACTTAAAGTAAGTATAAGTTTGTTTTCAGAATGGCCAGTCCGTTAACAGCTTGCAGAAATAAGCAGTTTTCAGTTTTATTCATTCTAGTTTGGGAACTAAAAATAATAGTGAGCATTTGCTTTATTTTAATAGTGTCCTTTTGTTCCTATGCCTCTGAAGCTCATCAAAACCATTTCTGGGTTTATGTCAATAATTTGACACCTCTTGGAATAATGAAGAGGGAAGGAACAAAGAAAGGATATTTTTGGTCTGGCCTCTTCTTTATAGAAATATATATTTCAAGTATCTTACGTTAAAATTGAAATGGATTCCTTTTTGGCTCATATATTTATGTTTTTAAAACAAGTGTTCAAATCCAATTGAATATAGCTACTTAGTGATTTAATCTGAGTGTATGAAATAGATCATACTGCAGGGCCATTTTTTATTCATTGAAAATACCGGTTGTTGAGAAAGGAAAGAAACTAACATTTATTGGAGCAGCAATATTGAATTAAAACCTATGCTAGGCAATGCTTATATGTTTTTGGTTTGAAATATCTTGATATAGTGAGCCAGTTATGTGCCCATTTTATAGCTGGGAGAACTGAGGCTCAGAGAGGGTAACATTCTCACCTGTTCAGTGGCTTTTCCTTGAGTTCTTGCTTTAAGTGACATGTACTATACTGGATGGTGTAATTATCCAGTGGTAAATCGTGTTGCCAAGATTGCAAATCCCAGAAACCACCAAGGAGCCGACACTGATGCAAGCGCACAAGGGTTTATTAGCAAGCTTGAGCTTGGGTCCAAGTATCCCTGACACAGTGGAGCAGGGACTTGGACCCCGAAGTAGGTTACAGCTGGGTTTTTTATGGGCTGGTCTAGGGGATTTTCAGAAGGGGTGGAGGAATTTCTCAAGTTCTGTTTACATTCTGATACGGGGCTTTCAAGGGCATTGAGCTCTGTTCTCATTCTATTATGAGACTTTCTGCCACTGGCTTGGGCTCTGTTCTCATTCTATTATAGGATTCTCTGCCGAGGGCAATTCTGAGCTCTGTTGTCTTTCTGATATGGGATTCCCTGCTGAGGACATTCTGCAGTTTTTCCTGTAAAGTTCAGCTCTTATTCAGCTCTTATTCTTAGGCAAGATGGCTGTACTTGTGCTAATGCTAAACTTGAGGTGGAATGGCCTTAATTTTTCTCGGCCTCCACAATAGGACAAGGCCACAGAGCTAATAAGTGGAAAAGCTATGAGTAGGACCATGATGGTTTCAAACTCCAGCATCCCTTCATTTCACCTCTGTGTTCTTATACACAAATAACTACAACACAAGGAGGGATGTATGGTTGGTTGCAGAGAGGTATATATTTATAAGTTCATCTGGACATTCTGGTCAGGAGGCTTCCATAATTGCTCTTCTCCTGACACAGGCTTCTTCCTCAGTTGTGTAGACCTGAAGTTTCTTTTTTCTTTTTTTTTTTTTTTATTTAAATTCAATTTATTAACATATAGTGTATTACTAGTTTCAGAGGTAGAGTTAGTGACTCATCAGTCTTTATAACACCCAGTGTTCATTACATCATGTGCCTTCCTTAAAGTCCATCACCCATTACCTCCCCCTCCACACTCTCCCCTCCAGCAACCCTCAGTTTGTTTCCTATGATTAAGAGTCTCTTATGGTTTGTTCCCCTCTCTGATTTTATATTGTTTTATTTTTCCCTCTCTTTCCCTATGATCTTCTTTCTGTTTTGTTTCTTAAATTCCACGTAGGAGTGAAATAATAAGATAATTGTCTTTCTCTGATTGAGTTATTTCACTCAGTATCAAGTTCCATACACGTTGTTGCAAATGGCAAGATTTCAATTTTTGATGGCTGAGTAGTATTTCCTGTGTGTGTGTGTGTGTGTGTGTCTATGGTTCCTTTTTTATATGAGTGCATGTCAGTAGTTATTTCTGACCATTCCTGTTCCAACCTGTGTATTCTGAGCTATTTATCACCTATTCCAACCTTCTCTTAGCTTATAGTCTTTTTTTTTTTTATATAGTCTTTAACAATAGAGGCTACAAAGCTAAGAATTTATATCTCCAGCCTCCTATTGATATGAGAGAGCTTGGTTCTTGTCTCACATAGTTGAAGAATGAATCTCATGGATACAGAAGAATGAGTAAAGGAATATAAGTTTATCAAGTAAAAATACAGAGAAAGCTCTCAGAAGTGAGAGGGGTTCTAACAGGGTTGCCACTGAGGGTTTGTAGGGTTGGTCTTTTATTGAGAGCCTAATCAGGGAACCTAAATCCTTTTAACATTATCTATTGACATCACCATTGAGTAAGGACTATTGATAACATCTTTTTTTTTTTTTTTATAAAGATTTTATTTATTTATTCATGAGAAACACAGAAAGAGAGGTAGAGACACAGGCAGAGGGGAGGAGAAGCAGGCTTCATGCAAGGAGCCCGATGTGGGACTTGATCCTGATCCCGGGGAATCCGGGATCATGCCCTAAGCCAAAGGCAGACACCCAACTGCTGAGCCACCCAGGCTCAGATGTTATCAGTAAGGACTATTGATAACATCTTTAATGGCTAACTTCTTCTTTGGGTTTGGTTATTCTTTGTTGGTCACCAGTAGCTGTTATAACAAGATACCCTCCCCACCCACACCTTAGGGCAGGGTGGTCTGGCTTGTTCTTTTATCTCTGGTTTCCTTACACCTCAACATTTTTGGGGTTTTTGTGAGCCTGCTACTGTGGCCCCCTACCTAGCCATGCTAGCCCTGTTTGTCCCTAACTCACTATCTAGCTAATGTTGGACATATGACTTAGTCCTGGCCAATGAGACATAAACAGAACCTGCTGGGCTGCCACTTCTGTATCTTCCTTCTTGCTTGGAACACCTATGATGCTTAGGGATGTCAGCCCTATTGCTAAGGATGGGAGAGACAGAAGGAGCTGTTTCTTCTGCCATCTGTGAGCTGCTGAAACATCCTTGGCTACCTGTTCCCAGAATTCTTGATGCCTGAAATAAATACATTTCTATTTGGATAAATTACTATCAGTGGATTCCCAGACATCCTTAACCAAAACACTGGCTTCTCCAGGTTATCTTATTATGCACCAAAGCCCTTCTGAAATATGTTTGAATTTTGATTTATTAACTCAGAAGATATGCAGTGCTGGCTTTCAACCTTGAGGGTCCAAGCCATTTCCAAGGAAATAGTGGAGTTTAGTGGTGAGAAGCAGAGCCAGTCTCACAGGGGTGCAACCTGCACAGGACCCCATGCATAGCAGGACTTTATGCTTGGTTTGATGCTCTGCTGTCTCTGTCTTTAAAATTCTTAATTTATGAACAAGGGGCCACACATTTTCATTTCCATTTAGCCCCACAAATTATATAGCTGGTCCAGGTGACAAACCAGTGTTTTCCATAAAAGGAATTTGTTGTTTAGAATAGAATTTTACCTGATAGTTCATCTTGCCTAAACAAACAGCAGGAATTCCTTTCTGTCTTAGTTACTATGACAATTCGATACCATTGCCTTTAAAATACTGCATTTCAAACTCCAACCATGATAACTTCCATGTAAGGTTGTTAGCATGGATTTTTAAATTCCTTAATTTTATTTATTAGTTTACTATGCCAAAGGTTATCAAAGGTTATATCTTTCTGAGATCTAGATCAGTTATCTTTGGTGGCTCTGTCAGCATATATTATACTTTCCTTCCAATTCAAAAAGCAATCTGATTTTTGGGGGAAATGATATATCCCTTAGAAATATTTGTTCACAGACACTTTATGTACTACAGTCTTCAACTTATAGTCATCTCATTCTTTAGTAGAAATAAACAGAAGTCCTGTGTGGTTTATAGAAATGCAGCCACAAAGAAGTCTCATTCTTCATGAGGTTTTATCCAGTTTAAGGAGTTATCCAATGCAGATATGTAATCAGCAGCTCAGAGACTTTGCTACCTAAGGAACCACTATTTTGTTTTTTCAGGCACTCCCCCATTTTAGCATTAATCCCAGCTTCTGTTGAGACTAATCTTCATATGAAATGCAATTGTTTGCATTATTCTGATCTAAGACTGTAATGAGATGATTAGATTTTTTTAGTCAAAAGACTAGTTTTGAGCAATGTCTCCTTTTCCTCAGTTGCAGTACATCTTAGTCAGTTGTGTTTATTTTGAGGAATACATATGGCCTTGGGAAAGGGCTGACAAAAACTGAGGGGGCAATATTGCATTTCTTTGTTCTATACTTAAGTAAATCAGATACTTTGTTCTCTCCTTTTCCCCAAGGTGTCTTAGTTTGAAATAAATGTAATTCATTTCCAGTTATAGAGAGACTGTAAATTGGCCTTGGGTTTAACAATGTAAAGCATATGATGAATGAAGAACACAAAGCCAGAGAAAAATGCATTTTGGAGGCCATTTTGGACTTAATTGGTAATCGTTGAAAAGACCTTCTCCTAGAGATTGTTGTTGTTGTTGTTGTTTTTAAGATTTGTTTATTTATTTGAGAGAGAATGAGCAAGGAGAGAGGGAGAAGTAGATTCCCCACTGAGCAGGGAGCCCAACGCAGATCTCGATCCTAGGACCCTGGGATCATGACCTGAACCAAAGGCAGAAACTTAACTGACTGAGCCATCCAGGTATCCCTAGAGATAGTGAAATATGAAAAACAAGAGAGAGAAAGTTACTTAGTCAAACCTAGGAAGGACTTTGCTAAATTTGAGATTGTTACATGTAATCAAATACTGTTTGACAATTTCTAAAACCTCTTTTTTGGGCCATTTACCACAAAGGCGTTTATTTTTAAAGACTTATGTATTGGGTAATAATCCTTCCCCAAATGATTCTTCATCTAGCTTGAGTTCCCCCTCAGCACCACATCTAGAAATGTGGCATGAAGTTATGATAGGCCAGTGCTTTCAGTAGGGAAGTGCTTTGAAAATGGGCACATAGTGTGTGCAAATGATGAAGGAGGAATTCTGACTCTCATTCTCAAATGTTTAAGCCTGTGCTCTTTCACTGCACTGCTTCATGAAGAAATAAGAAAGGGATTGTCAAAGACAGTTTGTTGCCCTCTGAATTCCTTCTCCTCTTCTCCCAGGCACTAGCATCTGTTCTCCCAGATCCCCTTGGGATTAAGTGTGTTGATGTGAACAGGTTCTCCTCAATGCCATTTGAAAATGTGCAGCTTTCAGCTGCCTTGCTCAGTCCCTCTTACTGCTAGCCAGAATGCCAGACTTGTCAACAAACCGGCTTTGCCCATGGACATTAGGACTAAGCCTTGGGGGTCTTAGAGCCCCAGATGGAGGGACCCACAATCCCTGAATGACTTCATTCCCAGGACCAGGACCTCCTACCAAGGAATGTAGTCCATTGAAGTCCTGGGATAATTAAAAGAGGCCAAGGACCAATTACATTTGAAGGTTAGAACCCTCATGCAATGAGAGGACTACATAGAACCCATATAATAATTTAATCGTATCTACAGGGTGTGAGAGTCCTTTATGGGTACTTATAGAGTGCTCAAGAATCTTCTAAAGCAAGAACTTTGGGGAAGATGATGGAGTAAGAGGATCCTACCTTGTCCGATGGATACACTGGTGTGGGTGTTATTTAGTTGTAAATAACCCAGAAAATGATCAAAGCTGGAAGAATAGACTCTCCACGGCTAAATGTGGAGAAGAGGCCACATTGAAGAGGGTAGGAAGGGCAGAGACATGGTTAGGAGCTAGAAAGAGAAACAGACCCTCACACCAAGCATCCCTAGCATGGGGAACTTACAGGAGGAAGACAAATCTCCATAAGATTTGGCTTTGAAAACCAAAGGGGCTTAACTTCATGAGTTCAGTCAGTGGGGCTTAACACCTGGAACTTTAAAAATCGGGGGTTTGGCTCTGGAGAGCCGAAGGGTGAGAGGAAACTGAGTCACCACCCTTAAAGAGCACAATAAATAGCCCTGCTGAGATACAACATAGCAGCAGTTTGAAAAATGCCTGGGTATATGGGAGAGAGATTTGTTTTTTAATCTTAAAGTGTGTACTAGAGGGGCAGGGATCTTTGGGAGACTTCTCCAAGAACAAAAGAGCTGGTGGATGCCATTTGGCTTCCCCACCCCTCACCTTTCCAGACTAAATACAAATACCTGCAGAAACTAGTGCAGTGCCAACACTTTCCATGCAACTTGCTAACAGTATGCCCTACCCTCACTCTCTCCTGTGGACACCTCTCCTCAAACCTGGCTGGCCACAGTCCTGTTCAGCTCTATGTACCCTCCGACAGCAGACCTACAGAAATCTTGCTAACACTGTGCCCCTTGCCCCCACATTTTCCTGCAAACTTGCCCCCTCCAATATGTACTTGGTTGGAGTTCCCACAACCCTGGGCAGTGTGCAAGCAGCCATGGTAGGACCAGCAATACTCCCAAGTGACTCCTGCCCTAGGGAAAGGGGAAGATAACCACATACACCAATATGACTGTGGACCCAACAGTGGGTTGATCTGACCAGACATTGGTCTGACTGCAGGCCCTGCCTACCAAGAAAGCTTCTCGGGGGGACAACATAGGGAAAACACCCTGCAGCTTAGAGCTACTACATCTCTGGCAAACACCTGGTCTGACTGAACTCAGGCCCAAAGCAGCCACAGACTGTACCAGTATAAGGACCAAATTTGGCCAACATGCAAAGAGAGCCATGGTAGATGATGACTGAAGGCAAAAGTGGCCCAGCCACAACAAAAGGCACATGCAACACACATGGGAGACATGCCTGAAGTGCCTTGGTGAACAGGGGACATGGCACTGCAGGGCACTATGGGACCTCTTCTTCATAATGACCCTACTTTCAAAAGCAGGAGATGTAGCTTACCTCCCTAATACATAGAAACAGACACAGAGAGACAAAAATGAGGAAAAAGAAATATGTCCCAAATGAAAGAATAGGACGAAACATAGCAAAAGAGCTAAACAAAACAGAGATAAGTAATATGCTTGATAGAGAATTTAAAGTAATGGTCAGGGCGTCCCTGGTGGCTCAGAGGTTTAGCAGTGCCTTCAGCCCAGGGCGTGATTCTGGAGACCCGGGATCGAGTCCCACATCGGGCTACCTGCATGGAGCCTGCTTCTCCCTCTGCTTCTCTCTCTCTCTCTCTCTCTCTCTCATGAATAATAAATAAAGTCTTTAAAAAATTTTAAAAAATAAAGTAATGGTCAGAAAGATACTCATTGGACTTAAGAAAAGAGTGGAGGACCTTGGCGAGACCCTCAACAAAGATAGAAAACAAAGAACAAAGAAGAGATAAGAACTCAATAACTAAAATTAAAAATACACTAGATGGAATAAATAGTAGACTGGAGAAAGCAGATGAATAGATCAGAGACCTGGAGGACAGAATAATGGAAGGCAATCACACTGAAGAGAATAGAGAAAAATAAAGAATAAAAAATGAAATAGGGGGTACCTGAGTAGTGCAGTCAGTTAAGGTGTCCAACTCTTGGTTTCAGCTCAGGCTCATTGTCTCAGGGTCATGAGATTGAGCCCCGTGTTGGTCTCTGTGCTTGGCGCAGAGCCTGCTTGGGACTCTCTCTCCCTTTCTCTCCACCCCACCCCCCTGTGCTTGCTCTTTCTACCAAAATAAATAGATAAATCTTTTTTTTTAAAGTTTAAAAAATAGGATCCCTGGGTGGCGCAGCTGGTTTGGCGCCTGCCTTTGGCCCAGGGCGCGATCCTGGAGACCCGGGATCGAATCCCACGTCGGGCTCCCGGTGCATGGAGCCTGCTTCTCCCTCTGCGTATGTCTCTGCCTCTCACTCTCTCTCTCTGTGTGACTATCATAAATAAATAAAAATTAAAAAAAATAAAGTTTAAAAAATAAAATAGTCTTAGGGAACTGAGTGACACCATGAAGCATAATAACATTCCCATTATAGGGATCTCAAAAGGAGGAGAGAGGGAAAAGGGATCAAAAAACTTATTTGAAGAAATAATAGCTGAAAACTTACTGAATCTGGGGAAGGAAACAGAAATCCAGATCCAGGAGGCACAGAGAGACCCCAACAAAATTAACCCAAGGAGGTTCAAACCAAGGCACATAGTAATTAAAATGGCAGAGTAGTGATAGAGAAATTTGAAAGCAGCAAGAGAAAATAAAACAGTTGCAAACGGGGGAAACTTTGAAAGGCTATCAGCTGATTTTTTCAGCAGAAATTTTGCTGGCCAGAAGAGTGGCATGATATATTCAAAGTAGTAGAAGAAGGGGATCCCTGGTTTAGTGCCACCTTCAGCCCAGGGCCTGATCCTGGAGTCCCGGGATTGAGTCCCACATCGGGCTCCTTGCATGGAGCCTGCTTCTCTCTCTGCCTGTGTCTCTGCATCTCTCTCTCTCTTTCTCTGTGTGTGTGTCTCTCATGAATAAATAAATAAAATCTTAAAAAAAAAAAAAGTAGTGGAAGAAAAAAAAAACCTGAATTAAGACTACTCTGGCAAGGCTATTATTTGGAATAGAAGGAGAGATGAAGAGTTTCCTAGACAAAAGTTAAATGGATTCATGACCACTAAACCAGCCCTATAAGAAATGTTAAAGGGGACTCTTTGAGTGGAAAGAAAAGACCATAATTAGAAGTAAAAAAAGTAGGAAGCACAAAAGCAGTAAAATTAAGTATATCTATAAAAGCCAGTCAAGGGATTAATGAAATAAAAGGATATAAAGTATGACAACATATACCTAAAACATGGGGAGGGGGAGGAGTAATGATTGGGTTCAACTTTAAGCAATCATCAACTTAATATAGATTGCTTTATGCATAAGATGTTATATACAAACCTAATGGTAACCACAAATCAAAAACCAGTAAGAGTTATGCAAAAAATAAAGAGAAAGGAATCTAGGGGCGAGTGGGTGGCTTAGTCAGCTAGGTGGGTAGCTCAGTCAGTTAGGTGTCAGACACTTGATTTCAGCTCAGGTCATAATCTCATGGTCTTGAGATCAATCCCCCGTGTTGGGATCCATATTGGGCATGGAGCCTGCTTAAGATCTCTCTCTCTCCCTCTCCCTCTGCCCCTGTACCCCCTGCTCATGCTCTCTCCCTCTCTCTCTCTCTCTCTCAAAATAAATTAAAACAAAAAAGATACAGAGTGGAATCCAAATATATCACTACAGAAATCCAGCAGTGAGAAAAGAGAGCAAAAGAAGAAAGAACAGAAGAAGGACAAAAATAACCACAAAACAAGTCAAAAATGGCAATAAGTACATACCTATCAATAATTATGTTGAATATAAATGGATTAAATGCCCCAATCAAAAGACATGGGGTGATGGAATGGATGAAAAAAAGCAAGACCTATCTATATGCTGCCTACAAGAGACTGATTTCAGACCTAAAGACACATGCAGATTGAAAGTAAAGGATGTAAAAGCATTTATCCATGCAAAAGGAAATGAAAAATCTAGGGTAGCAATGCTAATATCAGGCAAAATAAGCTTTAAAAGGAGGACTATAACAGGAGAAAAAAAGGACGCTGCATAATCATAAAGTGAACAATAGGAAGATACAACATTTGTAAATATTTATGCACCCAACATAGGAGGACCCAAATACATAAAGCAGTTAATAACAAACATAAAGGAAGTGATTGATAGTAATACAGTAATAGCAGGGGACTTTAATACCCCACTTATATCAATGGATAGATCATTCAAAAGAAAATAGCAAAGAAACAGTTGCTTTGAATGTTATCTTGGACCAGGTGGATTTAACAGATATATTCAGAACATTCTATCCTAAAACAGCAGAACACACCTTCTTTTCAAGTGCACATGGAATATTCACCAGAATAGATTCACAAATTAGGCCACAAAACAAGTCCTAATGAATTCAGAAAGATAGAAATCATAACATACATCTGTTCCAACCACAATGCTATGACACTAGAAATCAACCACAAGAAAAAAATTCTGGAAAGAAAACCATACATGGAGGCTAAATAATATGCTACTAAGCAATGAATGAGTACACCAAGAAATCAAGAGGAAATCAGAAAATACATGGAGACAAATGTAAATGGAAACATGATGGTCCAAAATCTTTTGGATGCAGCAAAAGCTATTCTAAAGGGAAGTGTAAAAAAATAATAATAATAATAATAAAGGGAAGTGTATAGCAATACACGTCTACCTCTAGAAGCAAGAAAAATCTCAAAGAAATAACCTAAACATACAGCTAAAGGGGTAGAAAAAAAGAACAAACAAACCCCCAAGCCAGTAGAAGGAAGGAAATAATAAGATTAAAACAGAAATAAGGGATCCCTGGGTGGCGCAGCGGTTTGGCGCCTGCCTTTGGCCCAGGGCGTGATCCTGGAGACCCGGGATCGAATCCCACATCAGGCTCCCGGTGCATGGAGCCTGCTTCTCCCTCTGCCTGTGTCTCTGCCTCTCTCTCTCTCTCTCTCTGTGACTATCATAAATAAATAAAAATTTAAAAAAAAAATAAAATAAAATAAAACAGAAATAAATGAAATAGAAACTAAAAACCGATAGTCTAGATCAATAAAACCAGGAGCTCGTTCTTTGAAAAGATCAACAAAATTGATAAACCACTGCCAGATTTGAGAGAGTGAGAAAGAGAGGGGACTCAAATGAAATCAGGGGCACCTGGGTGGCTCAGTGGTTGAGCATCTGCCTTGGCTTCAGTCATGGTCCTGGGGTCCTGGGATCGAGTCGTGCATCAGGCTTCCTGAAGGGAGCCTGCTTCTCCCTCTGCCTGTGTCTCCGCCTCTCTCTGTCTCCCATAAATAAATAAAATATTTTTAAAAAATAAAATAAAATCAGAAATGAAAGAAGAGAAATAGCAACCAATACCACAGAAATATGCAGGATTATAAGAGAATATCATAAAAGATTATATGCCAACAAACTAAACAATCTAGAAGAAATGGATAAATTTCTAGAAACATAACCTTCCAAAACTGAGTCAGCAAGAAATAGAAAACTTGAACAGACTGTTTACCAGAAGTGAAATTGAATCAATCATCAAAAAACTTCCAACAGGGCACCTGGGTGGATCAGTTGGTTAAGTGTCTTTCTTTTGCTTGGGTCATGATCCCGGGGTCCTGGGATCAAGTTCCACGTTGGGCTCCCTGCTCAGCAGGGAGTCTGCTTCTCCCTCTCTTCTATTCCTCCTCCCTGGTTCTGGTAGGTCTCTCTCAAATAAATAAAACCTTAAAAAAAAAAAACAAAACAAAACCTCCCAACAAACAAAAGTCCAGGACTAGAAGCTTCACAGGTAAATTCTACCTAAAAATTAGTGAAGAATTAATACCTATTCTTCTCAAACTATTCCAAAACACAGAGGAGGAAGGAAAGTTTCCAGATTCATTCCATGAGGTCAGCATTACTCTGATACCAATACCAGGTAAAGATACTACAAAAAAGGAGAATTACAGGTCAATATTGTTGATGAACATAGATGCAAAAATCCTCAACAATATATTACCAAACCAAATCCAATAATACATTTAAAAAAATCAATTCACCATGATCAAGTGGGATTTATTCCTGGGATGCAAAGGTGGTTCAGTATTTACAAATCAATCAACGTGATACATCACATCTATAAGAGAAAGGATAGAAACCATATGATCATTTCAATAGATACAGAAAAAGCTTCTGACAAACTGCAACATTTATTCATGATAAAAAAAACAACAACAAAGTAGGTTTAAAGTGAAAATACCTCAACATAATAAGGGCCATATTTGATAAATCCACAGCTAACATCTTACACAATAGGAAAAAACTGAGAGCTTTTCTCCTAGAATCCAGAACAAGACAAGGATGTCCACTCTCAACACATTTATTCAACACAGTACTGGAAGTTCTAGCCACAGCAATCAGAGAAGTAAAAAAAATAAATAAATAAAAGGCATCCAAATTGGTAAGGAAGAAGTAATGCTTAGATTATTTCCAGATGACATACCATATATAGAAAACCCTAAAGACTCCACCAAAAATCTGCTAGAACTGATAAATGAATTAAGTAAGGTCACAGAATACAAAATAAATATATAGAAAATAAATATATAGAAATAAATATAGAAATATATTTATTAATATATTAATATATAGAAATATATAGAAATCAACTGCATTTTTTTTTAAGTTTCAGAGGTAGGTTTGTTTAGTGATTCATCAGTTGCATATAACAACCAGTGCTCATTCCATCAAGTACCCTCCTTAATGCCCATCACCCAGTTACCCATCCCCCCACTCCCCTCCCCTCCAGCAACCCTCAGTTTGTTTCCAATAGTTGTCTCTCTCTCTCTCTCTTTTTTTTTAAAAAAGATTTCACTCATTCATTCATGAGAGACACACACACACAGAGAGAGAGGCAGAAACACAGGCAGAGAGAGAAGCAGGCTCCACGCAGGGAGCCCAACGTGGGACTTGATCCCGGGTCTCCAGGATCGGGCCCTGGGCTGAAGGTAGCACTAAACCACTGAGCCACCCAGGCTGCCCTAGTTGTGAGTCTCTTATGATTTGTCTCCCTCCCTGATTTCATCTTACTGTATTTTTCCTACCCATCCCCTATGATCCTGTTTTCTTCCTTGAATTCTACATGAGTGAAATCATATAATTGTTTTTCTTTGATTGATTTATTTTGCTTAGCATAATACCTTTT
Organism: Canis lupus familiaris; assembly: GCF_011100685.1. NCBI lineage: Eukaryota > Metazoa > Chordata > Mammalia > Carnivora > Canidae > Canis > Canis lupus. Next base: position 12,634,052 of record NC_049260.1, on the reverse strand, counting down.
AGTTCCATCCACATTGTTGCAAATGGTACCATTGCATTTTTATACACTAACAAGTAAGTAGCCAAAGGAGAAATTAGGAATACAGTCCTATTTAAAATTGCATCAAAAATAATAAAGCAGGGCAGCCCAGGTGGCTTAGTGGTTTAGTGCCACCTTCGACCAAGGGCCTGATCCTGGAGACCCGGGATCGAGTCCCACATCAGGCTCCCTGCATGGAGCCGGCTTCTCCCTCTGCCTGTGTCTCTGCCTCTCTCTCTCTCTCTCTCTCTCTCTCTCTCTCTCTGTCTCTCATGAATAAATAAATAAAATCTTTAAAAATAATAAAGCACCTAGGAATAAACTTAAGTAGTTAAAAAACCTATACTGTGAAAACTATAAAACATTGCTGAAAGAAATTGAAACAACACAAACAAATAGAAAGATACTCCATGCTCATGGATTGGAAGAACCAATATTTTTTAAATGTCCATACTACCCAAATCAATCTATAGATTTAGTGAATTCCCTATCAAAATACCATAAGCATTTTCACAAAGCTAGAACAAATAATCCTAAAATTTGTATGGAATCACAAAAGACCCTGAATAGCCAAAGCACTTTTGAAGGAGAAGAACAAAACTGGAGGTATCACAATCCCAGATTTCAAGATATACTACGGAGCTGTAGTCATTAAAACAGTATGGTACTGGCACAAAAATAGACACATATATCATCGAACAGAATAAATAGCTGAGAAACAAACCCACGATTACATGTTCAATTAATTTTCAACAAAGGAGGCAAGAATATGCAATGGGAAAAAGATTGTCTCTTCAGCAAACGGCATTTAGAAAATTGCACAGCTACATATGAAAGAATGAAACTGGGCCGTTTTCTTACACCATACACAAAAATAAGCTCAAAATGGATTAAGGACCTAAATGTGAGACCTGAAACCATAAAAATCCTAGAAGAGAGCACAGGTAGTAATTTCTCTAGAAAAATGTTGGTACATCATTTTGTTCCCCTATGTTTATTGCAGCATTATTTATAATAGCCAATTTTGAAAGCAGCCCAAGTGTTCCATCAATAGATGAATAAAGAAGAGGTGTATATACATATATGTGTAATGGAATATTACTCAGCTATAAAAAAGAATAAAATCTTGTCATTTGCAAAACAACGTGGATGGAGCTAGAGAATATATTTCTTTTTTTTTTTTTTTTAAAGATTTTATTTATTTATTGACACAAGAGAGAGGCAGAGACACAGGCAGAGGAAGAGGGAGAAGCAGGCTCCACGCAGGGAGCCCGATGTGGGACCCGATTCCGGGTCTCCAGGATCACACCCCAGGCTGCAGGCGGCGCCAAACCGCTGCACCACCAGGGCTGCCCGAGAATATATTTCTAAGTGAAATAAGTTAGGGAAAGGCAAATACCATATGATTTCACTCATATGTAAAATTTAAGACACAGAATAAGTGAACAAGTTAAAAAAGAGATAAACTGAAAAACTCGTAACTATAGAAACAAACTGGCGATTACTAGAGGGGAGGTGGGTGGAGGGATAAGTGAAATAGGTGAAGGGCATTAAAGGTACACTTATGGTGATGAGCACTGAGGAATGTATAGAATTGTTGAATCACTATATTGTACACCTGAAACTAATATAACACTGTATGTTAACCACACTAGAATTAAAATTAAGAAAAAAAAAATCTTCCAAATCAGCCTAGCATTAGACAACCTCTTCCACAGTACATAATAGTGGGGTTAGAGGAGCACTGTAGGGATATGTGATGATCAGCCTGATGTTGCAAACAGTGATTGCGCTCATCTTCTCTTTGTCTGCTCTTGGCATCTCATGATCTTCAGCATATGAAGGATCTGGACTTATTTTATTTTTTAAGATATTATTTATTTGAGAGAGAGAGCACAAGCAGGGGTGGGGGGGAGGGCAGAGGAAGAGGGAGAAGCAGGCTGCCCGCTGAGCAGGGAACTCGATGCCAGGCTAGATCTCATGATCCTGGGATCATGACCGCAGCCGAAGGTAGATGCTCAACCGACTGAGCCACCCAGGTGCCTCAGATCTGGACTATTTTAGATTTTTGGGTCTTGAAGTCATCCACCATGTATGGACATACAATAGGTAAGTAGGAAAATACTTAGATGTACATAAATACTAAATTTTAAGTGGTTTAGAGGGGGAGAAAGTTCATAGAAGTAATCTCCAGGTGACTGTTCAACAGAAGAGGAAATGGATAGTAGTCTTGTTTGGAACAAGATGGAACATCGTGAACATGTTTTCTGATTTTTTCTAAAGATTTATTTATTTTAGAGAGAGAGAGTGGGAGAGTGCACAAGCCGGGAGAGGGGCAGGAGGAGAGAGAGGAGAAGCAGATTCCTCACTGATTGGGGTGCCCGATGCCGGGCTTGATCTCAGAACTCTGAGATCATGACGTGAACTGAAAGCAAGAGTCGAATGCTTGACCGACTGAGCAACCCAGGCGCTCTATGTTTTCTGATTCTTGAATACTTGTATTTTTCAGAAGCTCAGGATACTTCCATTATCCTGTTGATGCTGGGCAAAGCTTTAGTTTTTTTCATCTTACCTGAAATCATCTAATTAACAAAGGTGGTCAGTATGAAGGATGGAATCACAACACACACTTTGAGTTGAATATTTTAAAATTAAATGGAATTTTGATTGGAATTACATTAAATGTATAAATTATTTTAGGATGTAGTTATATCTTTATAAAAATCTGTTATGAAAGCCAGTCCTATGGCATAATTCTATATATTTTAAGCTTGTCTTTATATGTTTTAGTAAGATTTTATAATTTTTATTGTACGGGTTCTGCATATTAAATAAATGGCTATTCTGTGCTTTTGCTGCTCATGTGAATGTGATCTCTCTTTCAAGCATTTATTTTTTTGTGTACTTTGGGGAAGGAAAAAACTATTAATTTCTGTATACTTTTGTGTAACCACTTTACTGAACTTTCTTTTCTCATCAATTTAAATAATACCTAGTGGATTTTATATGTGTATTATTTTCTTCTTTTTTGATTTTTCATTTTTACTGTATAGAAATGCAATTTATTTTTGAGTGTTGATATTGTAACCTGCAATTTGCTGAATTTATTAGTTCTAATGGCTTTTTTTGTGGAGTCTATGGGGTTTTCTATATTTAAACTCATGCCATCTGCAAACAGACAATTTTACTTACCCCTTTCCTATTTGGATGCCTTCTATTTCTTTTTGTTGCCTAATGGTTCTTGTAGGACTTTGAGTACTGTGTCAGTATATGTGAAAAGAGTGGGTATCTTTGTCTTGTTCTTGATCTTACTTTTTTTTTTTTAAAAAGATTTTATTTATTTATTCATGAGACACACACAGAGCCAGAGACACAGGCAGAGGGAGAAGCAGGCTCCATGCAGGGAGCCCGACGTAGGACTCGATCCCAGGTCTCCAGGATCACACCCTGGGCCGCAGGCAGCGCTAAACTGCTGTGCCACCGGGGCTGCCCTTGTTCTTGATCTTAAAGGAAAAGCTTTCAGCTTTTCATCTTTGAGTATGATGTTAGCTGTGTGCTTGTCATACATGCCCTTATTATGTTGAGGTACATTCCTTCTATATCTAATTTTTGAGAATTTTTTTTATCAAGAAAGGATGTTGAATTTTGTCAAATGCTTATGTGCATCTATTGAGACAATCCTATGATTTTTCCCTTCATTTTGTTAACGTGATATATCACATTTATTGATTTGTATATGTTAAACTATCCTTGCATCCAAGGGTAAATCCCACGTGATCATGGTATATGATCCTTTTAATGTACTGTTGAGTTTGGTTTGCTAATATTTTGTTGAGGGTTTCTGCATCTATGTTCATCAAAATATTGGCCTGTAGTTTTCTTTTCTTGTAGTGTCACATGAGTTTCATTAAAAGAGATTCTGGAAGAGTCAGAGTGAGAGTCAGAGGCAATGTGATAATGGAAGCAGGGATAGGGTGATGCACTTTTAAGATGGAAGAAGAAGCCAGAAGCCAAGAAATACTGGCAACCAATAGAAGTCTGGAAGAGGAATGAAAATGGATTCTTCCCTGGAGACTCCAGAAGGAACCAGCCTTAGTAGGCCCGTTGACTTCAGCCTGGTAGAAACTAATTTTGGACTTCTTAGTTCTAGAAGTGAAAGGGAATAAGTTTTTTGTTTGTTTTTGTTTTTGAAATAGAATAAGTTTGTATTGATTTTTCTTTTTTAAGATTTTATTTATTTATTCACAAGACACAGAGAGAGGCAGAGACATAGGTAGAGGGAGAAGCAGACTTCCGGCTGGGAGCCTGATGTGGGACTTGATCCCAGGACCTTGGGGTCATGACCTGAGCCAAAGGCAGATGCTCAACCACTGAGCCACCCAGGCACCCCAAGTTTGTATTGATTTAAGCCACCAAATTTGTGATAATTTGTTACAACAGCAACAGAAAACTAATTTACTTGCTTGATCTCCTGCAGATTTTATCTCTTAAAAAAACTACCTGCATTCAAATTGTCCTCTCAATGTTTGCTTCTAGGAGAATATATGCTATGACACTCACCATCTTTGCTCTACTTTCCAACAGTTCTCACCACCCCATTCTAAGACATAATTGTCTTTTCTTGGACAGGTGTTGGAGTCTCTACCAGCAACTAACTATTGAAGTATTTTTTTTTTTTTGCAACTATTGAAATATTAAACCCACTACCAACACAGCCATATTTATTGATTTAACTATAGGTTATGTTCTCAGCATTTTCTTCACATGGTTTCCTTATTCATGTAGACTATAATATTTTATTTGCTACGATAGTGTGAAAGGAGACTCTTGTTTAAATGAAGTTAGAGGGGCAGCCTGGGTGGCTCAGCGGCTTAGCGCTGCCCTTGGCCCAGGGCCTGATCCTGGAGACCCTGGATCGAGTCCCACATCGGGCTCCCTGAATGGAACCTGTTTCTCCCTCTGCCTGTCTCTCTCTCTCTCTCTGTCTCTCATGAATAAATAAATAAAATCTTTAAAAAAATAAAAATAAAAAATAAATGAAGTTAGATCGCTCTTGGAAGTTCAAAGTGATTTAACATTCATTAATTTCATTTGAACAAAACTCTTATTTTCTTAACAATAATTTTGAAGAATTTTAAAGCACTTATTCATCAAGTACATTTATTATACTGTATTTATGAAAGCAAGGAAGTGAACATCTACTGTATTTATTGGAGATTACTTCCAGAGACAGAATCAATTATAGCTGCCTTAAGCAGAAAGGAAATATAAAGAGGCAATATCACCAAAAGGGCTGAAGAAAAAAAACTATGAGCTGCATTGCCAGGGTTGACTTTCTTTCTTTCTTTTTTTTTTTAAGATTTTATTTATTTATTCATGAGAGACACAGAGAGAGAGAGGCAGAGACATAGGCAGAGGGAGAAGCAGGCTCCACACAGGGAGCCTGATGCAGGACTCGATCCTGGGGCTCCAGGATCATGCCCTGGGCCAAAGGCAGGCCCTCAACTGCTGAGCCACCTGGGCGTCCCACCAGGGTTGACTTTCAAAACAATCTACAAAACCAGGTCTCCAAGGCCACTATTGCTCCTACCATAGTCTAAAAGGTGCTTTTTGAGTGAGCCTACTACTACTGAAGTGCTGACTTGGGAGCCACTGCCTGTGCTGTGATAGGGAAGCCACTTCTGCTAAATTAGGAAACCACAGCCTCAGCTCCTGACATTGGAACCAGGCCACTTCAGCTATGATCTGCATCCACAAAATGAATTTCTCACACCTGGCCTCTCTTCCTACATAACTTGGTTCCAAATCTAAGTATTGGATGAGTGTGCATCTGTTATGTAGAATCTAAATCTCACCCATAATTTTAGTTGTGAGGAAGTCTGGAAAATAGAGCTTGTTGCTTTCAAGTCTGTAATCCAGGAAGGCACAGATGGGGACTGGTACAGAACTGAGCAAGGCAGTCCACAAAACCCACTACAACTATGTGCTAGCAACAATATTGGAATGATAAGAAGAAAAAATATTCTGCTTGATGTTCCCAGAATAGGAAACTATATTAGCTTCAACAGCTCATTCTAGTTATTGAAATTCATACTCTCTTATTACTATATTTTTATGTAGCAAAATTGGTTCTCCTTTGCTTATGACAATGTTTCGGTAAGCTTTCATGAGCCCATATCAAAAATAGACTGACTCAGGTCCCACAGACTCCAACTTCCCTCTTTTATCTTACCATGTACCAACCATAGTGTTTTGGAGCCTAGGGGTGTTGGATCATAGTTGTTGACTGATGATCTTGAGCCTTCATTCCATGACCAAAGGGGAAAGTTCTTGAATTAATGTAGAAATTTGAATTAGATCCTGGGGCTAAAAATCTTGAATTATGCCACAATACAGTAATTTTTGTGGGCTGTTATTATGCTGTGATGTTTTGAGCATCCAGAATCCATGTTCAGGGGAAAGGAGAAGCAGGTGGTACGATGTAAAAAGACTTCTTGGTGAAGTCCTGTTTTATTGAAGCTGAGAAACTTTGATGGAGGCTATATCACTATTTTTTCTTCTTTATCGTTTTATACTTTGTTTTGGTAAGAGTTCTGGTTCTGTTGGATGCTATGGAGGGGAAAACTCAGCAACAACCGCTGTTCACTTGGCAGAGTTGCTTTGCCTTTGCTCTCCATGGAAAACATTGGGAATAATTTGATTAATTTAGTTTTGTGAAAATAGCATTTTAAAGGTAGATGGTTGGGGTACCTGGGTGGCTTAGTCAGTTAAGCATCTGACTCTTGATTTTGGCTCAGGTCATGATCTCAGGGTTGTGAAATTAAGCCCCACATCGGGTCCCACACTGGGCATGGAGCCTACTTGAGATTCTCTCTCTCCCTCTGCCTCTCCCTACCTCCTCTCCCTCTCTAAAAAAAAAATAAAGGTAGATAGTCGTTGGCTTTTATAATTTTACCCCCTGAATTTTCATGCATACATCTTCAAGGATTTTTGGATTGCAGCAAGAAATTAAAACATAACTTTAGGAAGATAGTTTATCCATCAGATGGTTTTGAAAATAAATGCTCAGTGAATGTGAATTGTGAAACTGGGCTCTTTGAAACAGTTCTAAGAGCAAAATGTTTCTTTTCAGAGCACATCATCAAAGTTTGTATATTGCAGTAATTTGAATAATGATAGGGAATCTTGGGAAACCAGCAGCAAAATATAAAATAACAAACATCTGGAAAGTTGGCACGCGTGACTTGGAAAGATACCGTGTGGAATGACAGGTGTGCAATGTAAATGCTAGGGGATCAGGTGGGAGTAGTTATTGTAGGTAGTAGGACTAGAGGCTGCAAAATGAGAGATTCAAGTTTCTTTTTTTTTTTTTAATTTTTATTTATTTATGATAGTCACATCACAGAGAGAGAGAGAGAGAGAGAAAGAGAGAGGCAGAGGGAGAAGCAGGCTCCATGCACCGGGAGCCCGACGCGGGACTCGATCCCGGGTCTCCAGGATCGCGCCCTGGGCCAAAGGCAGGCGCCAAACCGCTGCGCCACCCAGGGATCCCAAGATTCAAGTTTCTTATTTATCTGTTCCCAAAACAGATGACCAGGAAACTAACCATTAATTTATGTGTGTATTGCATATTATATACATCTTTATAGGAATACTTGTATTTTTATTAAACAAATCCAACACTTTATATTCTTAATCCTGTATAAGACTCTTTCCCTTGGATCTATTTGGCCACAAATAAATTAATGAACATTTTAATGAAACTGATACTATTTCTCATCTAAAATGATTATATAAAAAAAAAACCTCTGCCAAGGGCACGTGTGTGGCTCAGTCACTTAAGTGTCTGCCTTTGGCTCAGGTCATGATCTCAGAGGCCTAGGATCAAGCCCCACATCAGAATCCCTGCTCAGCAGAGAGTCTGCTTCTCCCTCTCTCTCTGTTCCTTTCCCTTGCTCATGCTCTCTCTCTCTCTCTCTCTCTCTCATTCTCTCTCTCTCTCAAATAAATAATCTTAACAAAAAACAAAAAATCTCTACCATTGATTTCAAACCTTGCTATCAGTTATAAATTGTCCACATTTAAATCAACTTTCACTTCAGTTAAGCTTTTCTTTCATTTTCCCCTTAGAACAGTGTTTCTCAAAGTATGATCCCCAGAAGCAGCATCAGCATCACCTGGGGACTTGTTAGAAATGGGAACTCTTGGGCCTGACCACAGATATGCAGAATCATAAGCTCTGGTGGTGGGAGAGGTTTGTGTTTAAACAAGCCCTCCAGGTGGTCCTTATGTGAGAACCAAGTTTGAGAACCACTACTAGTCTAGGGTCAGAGACATTAGAGAGAGTAGGCTATGGTCATACCGACCTAAACTTTTGACAAAATTGTATTTCTTCCCATTTCAGAGGGCAATCTTCTGTGCAGTTAATTTATACGGGAAGACAGTGCTACTGGAACTAAATGTTGCTAAGTTCATCTACTTTGATGATAGACAGGGAAAAGGATGAAGAGGCCATATTTGAAAACTTATGTTACTCATTAGCGACTCTAGCCAAAGATGATAAAAGGAAACAAAGAAAAATCTGGTTGGAGTTGGGAAGATGCCTAACCTAATCTAGAAGAAATAGATTTGTCACTTGGCATTGATTTCTCTATAAAGAATGTCTGTAATATCTGGGTTTTGCACAGGACGCAGAGCAGAGTTGGACTTTTAGGAGCCCTTACATACATTATTCATGTCATGGTAGTGATCCCCAAACCAAAAGAGCTCAAGGTTGCTGCTGTCATCAAGGACTCAGTGGATCCTTCCTCTTCTGAGGTCATTCTTGGGAGGTCTGGCTTTGTGCATGCTGCTTCCCAGTTTAAACTTGGACTGAGAAGAATTTAAGCAGGTGAAAATTGTTCACTGTTCTAGAAAGCCCAGAGGCAATCCCAGTGCCATCCCATTCTTTTGACATGCCCTAGCTGACTGTTAAATGAAAATTTGTTTTTTTTTCCTTTAGTTTATGGATGGATAGGTATTCATTGGGACTAAATTATGGTACCCAATGATGGAAAGGTATTATGGGTTAAATTGTGCTCCTCTAAAAGATATGTTGAAGTCCTAACCCCCAGCACCTCAGAATGTAACCTTGTTTAGAAATAGGGTGATTGCAGACATAATTAGGAGTAGAATGGGCTCTTAAGCCACTTTTATTGGTTTTCTTTATAAGAAAAGGAGAAGACAGAGCAGGGCGCCTGGGTGGCTCAGTCGGTGAAGTGTGTACCTTCCGCTTGAGTCATGATATCAGGGTCCTGGGATCGAGTTCCATGTTCTCCTTGCTCATCAGAGAGTCTGCTTCTCCCTCTCCCTCTCCCTCTGCGCCTCCCCTCCAACCCTGTTTGTGCTCTTTCTCACACTCTCAAATAAATAAACAAATAAATAAATAAAATCTTAAAAAAACAAAGACACAGAGACAGAAACACACAGGGAGAACCCCATAACACAACAGAGAAATTAGAGTGATGAATCTATAAGCCACGGAATGCTGAGGATTTCTGGCAACCACCAGAAGCTAAAAGAGGCAAGAAAGAATTCTTTTGTAGAGCTTTCAGAGGGAGCATGGCCCTACCAATATCTTGATTTCACAATTCTAGCCTCCAGAATTGTTAAAGAATGAATTTTTTAAAAGATTTTATTTATTTATTCATGAGAGACAGAGAGAGAGAGAGAGAGGCAGAGACACAGGCAGAGGGAGGAGAAGCAGGCTCCTCACAGGGAGCCTGATGTGGGACTCGATCCCGGGTCTCCAGGATCAGGTCCTGAGCCAAAGGCAGATGCTCAACTGCTGAGCCACCCAGGGGTCCCTAAATTTCTGTTGTTTTAAGCCTCCTGGTTTATGGTACTTCATTACTGCAGCCCTTTGAAACTAATACAGAAGGCAAATGAGTGAGTTCAGCTCACCTCTGTATGTTTAAGAGAGCACATGTAAGTAAACAGAATACTCCAGAAATATTGGGGAATTTGGTAGTCTAGTTAACTGAATTTTCTGGTTTGAGCATTAGCCAGCTTACTCAGTATTTAATTTTATCAACAGTGTTATATGTATTAATCTTCTGGGTTGTCAGTTGTAATTATAATGATAGAAGTATAATTAAAAAAGCCACATGACCACCAAATTACCTGTAAATTCTATAATATTTCCATGTTCTTAAAGATTCTTTTTTCTTTTAATTAGAATGCATGTGAGTGGGGAAGGGTCAGGGACAGGGACAGAGACACATAGACTTTGCACTGGGCTTGGAGCCCAACGCAAGGCTTGATCTCATGACCCTGAGGTCATGACCTGAGTCAAAATCAAGAGTCAGACCTTAACTGACTGAGCCGCCCAGGCGCCCTTTCTATGTTCTAATACAGAAGTTTAAGGATTTGGAAAAATCTGCAGATCAAAGACTTACATTGAACTGAACCAAATCATAAGAGGTAGGAGACAGGGACGCCTGGGTGGCTTAGCGGTTAAGCACCGCCTTCGCCCTGGGGTGTGATCCTGGAGTCCCAGGATCATGTCCCACCTCAGGCTCCCTGCATGGAGCCTGCTTCTCCCTCTGCCTGTGTCTCTGCCTCTCTTGCTTTCTCTCTGTGTCTTTCATGAATAAATAAATAAATAAATCTTAAAAAAAAAAAAAAAGGAGGTAGGAGACAATGATATAATCCAAACTAAAGCTATATTGCTTTTACTCTTTGATAATTCATAAAGCACTTTTAGATGTTACAAATATTGGATATAGCAAGTATATACTCATTATCAAACTGGTTATGGTTGTTGAGTCTTGAGTCTTACAGATTAATTCAGTTTATTAATTTCTTTTTTCTTTTGGTAGTCAAAACCAGTTCTAGATATTTGAACTTTGTCTATTCAGAACCTGACCAGTGAGGACACATTGCTATATGACATGAGAGTCCAGTGGCAAAGCTTTCGGATGAGACAATCCATGTGTCATGTTGTAAGAGAAGACAGCAGGGTGACTACAGTCATTGGCCCTAGAAGTGAGAACCTGTGTAATGATATATTCAGCGGCCTAGTGATTTCTCTCAGGCTCTCAGCATTTTGGACAATCCCACATTTGCTTTAAGGTTCTCAGAGGATTTCCAAAATCAGCAAGGTTCAAGTAAAGAAAAGATACTGACTCTTTATGACAGCTAGGTAATGCATATAATATATGAATCATACAAGGCCTACCATATTTATTGTTTGGGGCATTTATTTGGCACAGCTAGAAAGATGGTCTCAATAGTTTCCTGAATGTGATAAAAATGCTGAACTGCAGGGGTGCCTGGGTGGGTTCAGTCAGTTAAGTATCTACCTTTGGCTCAGGTCATGATCCCAGTGTCTTGGGATGGAGTCCCACCTCGGGCTCCCTGCTCCTCGAAGAGCCTGCTTCTTCCTCTCCCTCTGCCTGCTGCTCCCCCTGCTTGTGTGCTCTCTGTCAAACAAACAAACAAACAAACAAATAAATGAGTAAGTAAGTAAATAAATTCTTTTTAAAAAATGCTGAACTGTAGAGTCACTCCTTTTTTTCTTTAAATATTTTATTTATTTATGTGTTCATGAGAGACACAGAGAGATAGAGAGAGAGAGAGGAGAGAGAGTCAGAGACACAGGTAGAGGGAGAAGCAAGCTCCATGCAGGGAGCCCGATGTGGGACTTGATCCCGGGTCTCCAGGATTACACCTCGGGCTGAAGGCAGGCGCCAAACCGCTGAGCCACCCAGGGATCCCCGAAAAAGGAGATTCTAAAGATGCAAAGATAAAGTATTATGTTACTCCAATGACTCCTTCAAGCATTGATGTTCTCAGCCATGATGGGAATGAATTTTGGGTACATCATCTTTTATTGGTGAAATCATTAAATAGTCAATTCATTAAAACAACTCAAGTTAAACAACCATTTTGACTGGTTTCTATTAACAAGATTTTAGCATTTTTGAGTGAAGAGACAGTTTATATTTTTTCCCATAAAGCAGGCATGAATAATAGATATTCAATAAACACTTGGTTATTTCATTCCTAATGTGAAACTGACACTAGAAGCTATGAATAATATGATTTTGAAAGCATGTGTATTTATTTTTTTGTTAATTTTTTTATGAGAAGGTGATACAAATTTGGCCATATCTATCAAACTTTACAGATGTATTTATTCTTTGCTCCAGTAATTCTACCTCTGGACATTGCCCCTATGGATACATATGTACATGGGGAAAAGGCCATATGTATAAGGTTACTCACTACAGCATTGTTCACAACCTAGTGTCTGCAATAGAGTCCTGTTTTATTGGAACACAGCCATGACCAATCATTTACATATGGTCTAAGGCTGTTTTTGTGCTACATGGGCAGAACTGAGTGGTTGCCACTGAGACTATGTTCGCAAAACCTAAAACAATTACTATCTGGCCTTAAAACAACATTTACCACCCCCAGCTCTAAGTGATTCAATTTTAACAAAATCTTACATACGGTTGTGTAGCACATGCACATACAAATACAAAATTGTTAAAATATGAAATAGTTAAAAAGAAAATCTAAACCACTAGCTTCACTCTTGAGAATGTACAGAGGAGATGGCATTCTCTTTTAGTTTGTAAATCTTTCCCCTTGAGAGAAAAGACAGAAGGCAAGGTTGCTTTATCATTATTTGACAAGGATTCTTTGGGTGTATACCGTGGGGATGGTGCTCCTGGGACTGCAGGGTACAGAGACAAATAAAGCATGATCTTTCTTCTTGAGGGCTCACAGTCTAGCAAGGGAGTCAGACATGTGAAATAATTATGACACAAAATGATGAGCACTGTGAGAAAGAAAATAAAAAAGTGCTATGGGAACAACAGCAGCAGCAGAAAATGTGTGAATCTACTCAAGGCCTTTTTTTTTTTTTTTTAATCATGCACTATAACTGAAAGAGGGTATTCACAAAAGGAAGTCATGTTGAAATAAAAATTGCCAGTGAGATAGGTTTTACTCTTTCTGAGCAAACAAAGCTGGTGGAAAGAACATTTGTCTAATTCAAAACCTAAACAAAATGTTTAGGCCCAAGAATATTACTGTATCTTGTCTTTTTTTGTGGGGGGTTCTAAGTTTATGCAGCTAGATTTGTTTTCTGAATGCTGACCTATTTAAAGTTTTACAGTGGCTCATTTGGTGCTTCATGAAAATAAAATCTGCATCTTACTGTCATAGGCATTTTTCACAGAAGCAAAATTTGTTTTCCTTTTCGTTTACCATAGGTTTAGCAAATAATAGAAGCGTAACTGTCTGTAAGTGTGTTTAAAAATGAAGAGAGTATTCATCCATGTGAATGGAGGGAGATAAAAAACCATCAGCTTCACTTCTAGCATGCTGAGTTTTCATTTTCTTTCTTTCTTTTTTTTTTTTAAGATTTTTATTTATTCATGAGAGGCACAGAGAGAGAGAAAGGCACAGAGACACAGGCAGAGGAAGAAGCAGGCTCCACGCAGGGAGCCCCACATGGGACTCGATCCCGGGACCCCAGGTTCACGCCCTGGACTGAAGGTGGCGCTAAACCGCTGAGCCACCAGGCTGCCCTCATTTTCATTTTAAATTAGTTCGCACTATTTTTTTTGGAGGCTGTTATATTTGAGGTTTCTTTAGTATTCCTCAGATATGGAACAAAATGCAAAGATGAATGACAGAATGGTTGATATATAAAGTAGAAAGTTTAGGTTAACATTACGTTTCCTTCATGGCGTCCTTTTGCTCCCACAGTCCAATTCTCTACCCTTCCTACTCTCATTTATGGATAGAAAGGTTGACCTGCAAGGATTCCAGGAATGTGCTTCATATTTCCTGGCTTCTGGTTGAGTTCAACCAATGGGAAGCCCTGGCAGATTGCAGAAAGGGAAGGAGGTGAAGTTCAGGGTGTTTACTATCCTGCTTCGTCCTGTAGGATCATCATAAACCGCATCCCTCGGCAGAAGGAAGGACATGTAGCCAATTTCCCCAATTCTCACAGTCTACAGGCTCTAGTAACTGCCTTGCTCTTAGCACTTGTGTGCCTTGTTGTTACTAGCCTTGTGGTATTTCACCATTCCCAGTGATTTCCCCATTGCTTCCCACACTTTTGTCAATAGTTTCTTTATAAAACTCTCCTCAAATTAGCCCGGCTGACTGTGCCTTGCCAGGGAATTGAGGGATTCAGTATATTCCTGTAAGGTTGTTTTGCAAATCAAAATCTTAAATGCAGGGCAGCCCCAGTGGCTCAACGGTTTGGCGCCTGATCCTGGAGACCTGGGATCTGGTCCCACGTTGGGCTCCTTGCATGGAGCCTGCTTCTCCCTCTTTCTGTGTCTCTGCCTCTCTCTCTCTCTGTGTCTCTCATGAAAAAATAAATAAAATCTTTTAAAAAAAAATCTTAAATGCATAGAGGAACTTAACATTAAAAGAACACCGAGATAGCTATTTTTATAAAGGGAAGAATTTTATAAATCTAAATAGGCATCGATTAATTTTTTAAAATCTTGTTTATACATTAGGTTTATGGGGAAGGATGCTTTTTTCCATGCAGTTTCAAGTTCAGAATTTTCAGATACCATTCAGAATACATCTCATTCCTCTTTCTCAAGACAGTCCCCCAAATATTCGAAGGTGTTGTCCCCCTGAGGTTCCTCTTCATTGTGGTGAGCCATACCCCACTCAAGTCCAACAAATACTCCACATAGGACATAATTTTAAATGTGTTTACTATCCTGATTTATCTTCCCTGAATATGCTTTGTTGGAAGCATCCAGAATGCCTGACTCAGAGTCGATTGGAAAATTATAGGTAAAAGTAAAAATTTTAATCAAATTCACTAGCATCTATAGAACACTAAAATATAATTAAATTCCCATAAGGTGCTTGAGGAGTCCTGTTGAAAAAACATGAGTCTTCACCGTAAACTGAAGGTGGCCAGCTGACTAGGGCAGAAAAATTTCAGTCCAACCAGCACTGACCTCGTTCTACATAACACACTTGTAGGACTGCATTTATTTCCCTGCTCTGCTGCCTCTTCCCCACAGTTATGCACACTATTGAGTTATATTAATCATCTGGTCAACCAAAACCTCTAAGTCTTTTTCAGACATGGAGTTACTAAGCTAAATTTCTCCGATCCTGTGTTCGTGTGGCCATTAGGTTTTTCTTTTGACAAAAGGGTAGTCTGTGACCTTTATACCTACTTCACTGCTTATTGGCTGGGCAGTCTCACCTTGAACCTCTTGTTAGGATGAAGACTAAGAAATCATAAGAAAGAAACCCTTCATACAGTGGCTTATATATCAAATAATAGCTGTGATGTGAGCAGTTTGGGTCATTAGAGAAGCTTTGTTCCATTTGTTTTTTTTTTTTTTTAATTTTTATTTATTTATGATAGTCAGAGAGAGAGAGAGAGAGAGGCAGAGACACAGGCAGAGGGAGAAGCAGGCTCCATACACTGAGAGCCCGATGTGGGATTCGATCCTGGGTCTCCAGGATCGAGCCCTGGGCCAAAGGCAGGCGCTAACCCGCTGCGCCACCCAGGGATCCCCTGTTCCATTTGGTTATCCAGGGACTCAGGTCCCTTTCATCTTATAGCACGGCCATTCTCCTAGGACATTGTTTTCATCTGCTCCCTGATGCACAACCACTGTCAAATCTATTCTAGCTCTAGCCATGGGAAAAGGAAGAAGAATATATAAGAGGCACCTCAATATCTTAACTGACCTGGAAGTAGGACTGATCATGTGTACCAAGATTTAATGAGTCAAAACGTAGACACAGGACTGTAACTAACTACAAGGGGGCTGGGAAATATAGTCTAGTTGAGCAATCATGTGCCCAACCACAACTCCATTTCTATGTGAGAAGGTATGTACAGACTTTGGTGACAACTATCAGTTTCTACTACTAACCACATTGTCTTAGAAACTTTCTTTTTTTTTCCTTAGACACTTTCTTTTTTTTTTTCCTTAGACACTTTCTACCATTCATTCATTCATTCATTCATTTGTCCATTCATAAAACTTCATGAGAACTTAGTGTCAGGCATTGAGATACATGCTGGAGGAATGCAAAGGTTCATGAGACCAAGACCATACAACGAAACAACTGAAAATCCAGTATACTGAAGCTTCTTTGGATTTGAATTATGCTATCTAGGGTATTAAGATACCTAGCCACCTGTTATTTTTGTGTTTGGTCAGTATATCACCAATATTCTCTTCCAAATCCATGATCAGCATGTTAAAAGGTGAGATGTGAGAATAGAACCTTTGGCAGCCACTAGGAGCTTCCCCTTAGGTTGACGTGACTCAGCAATGAGTTGCTATGAGGTAAAGATATTCAACCATAAAAATCCATCCGGGGCAGCCCCGGTGGCTCAGCGGTTTAGCGCTGCCTGTAGCCCAGGCTGTGATCCTGGAGACCCGGGATCGAGTCCCACATCAGGCTCCCTGCATGGAGCCTGCTTCTCCCTCTGCCTGTATCTCTGCTTCTCTCTCTCCTCTCTGTGTATTCTCATGAATAAATAAATAAAATCTTTTAAAAAAATAAAAAAAAGAAAAATTACTTAAAAAAAAAAATCCATCCGAATCTCATTCAGTCCATCCTCAATGATATCTTAACAGACTTTATCAGTGAACTACTTTTCAGATTCTCTTTGGCTACCCCATTCCCTGCTCTACCATCCAGATATCCCTATCAGAAATGAGATTCAAATGGCCGGGTGTTACTGGTCCTGAGAGAACCTCCCCCCTCATAAGTACCATGTCAGCCTTTTAGTCTTTATAAATAGTTCTTTCAATAAACTGCTCTAGAATCTTGCCTCACAAATTACGCATTAGTTTATAGGTACAGAATTCTTTGCCCTTTAAAAAATTCAGACCTCTTGGTCTGGTCATGCTTATACCATCTCTCATAAATTTCACAATTCTTCAGAGTTGTTAAATACAATCTCATGTCTAAGTTTTTCCAGAGTCCTGGGATATAACTGATTCAAGCTGAAGAACTTAAAATAAAAAGACCTGTTCCTCTCTTTAAGTCTCACATATCTCTATCTCCAAATCACTCTTAACACCTTCAAGTCCAAAGATCATTCTTAATAGAGAAGAATCAGAAAAATGGATTTGGGTTGAGTGGGGTTGCTTTCTCTGTCATCTTTCTTTCTTTCTTTCTTTCTTTCTTTCTTTCTTTCTTTCTTTCTTTCTTTCTTTCTTTTTTAAACTCAGGAGAGACACAGAGAGAGGCAGAGACACAGGCAGAGAGAGAAGCAGGCTCCATGCAGGGAGCCCAATGCGGGACTCGATCCCAGGACCCAGGATCATGACCTGAGCCAAAGGTAGATGCTCAACCACTCAGCCACCCACGTGCCCCTCTCTATCATCTATTAACATGACATTATCTGCCCTGAGTAATATCTTTTTTCCTCACTATATTTGATACTGCCTTTCTTAAGCTTAGGATGTTAGGAGAGCTTATACTCTCCCAAATCAAATATTACAAAAACCTCTTACTCTTTGCCCCTCATATCCCCACTCAATAGTTTATCCTGTTTTTCTCCCATTGGAGTGGTCTAATCTCCTGGGTTCATATTTTCTGTGTTCCCTTGGCTTTTTGCTTACTTTGTGGCCAGATTTTTGAGAATCAGGGCTAAACTACACGGTGCGTGTGTGTGTGTGTGTGTGTGTGTGTGTGTGTATGTGCACGCATGTGTGAGAGAGATAAAGTCTATGTGATGGGAGAGCATGGATGGCTTAGTTGGTTAGGCTTCTGCCTTCTGCTTGGGTCATGATCCCAGGGTCCTGGGTTCGAGCCCTATGGCAGGCTTCCTGCTAAGCAAGGAGCCTGCTTCTCCCTCTCTCCTATGCTGTGCTCTCTCTCTCACTAACTCTCTGTCTCAAATAAAAATAAAATCTTAGAAAAAAAGTCTGTGTGGGTCGCCTGGGTGACTCAATGGTTGAGCATCTCCCTTTGACTCAGGGCGTGATTCTGGAGTCCTGGGATCAAGTCCCACATTGGGCTTCCTGCCTGGAGCCTGCTTCTCCCTCTGCCTATGTCTCTACCTCACTTTCTGTGTCTCTCATGAATAAATAAATAATTTTTTTTTTTTTAAAAAAAGAAGTCTATGTGACAAACCTTTCAGTCTTACTTGTTTAGGTATTTCCCTTTTGACACTGCAAGATCCATAAAGCCAAGGTGCTGTCTTATTCACCATTGTATCCCTAGCATCTAGTACAGCTCTTGATGTTAACATGCTTCATAAATAGCTACCAAATAAATGACCACTTGCAAAGCACTTGCAAGTAGCATTTCTTGCTACAAGCCCTCAGATGACTCATGGTCAAACTAAGTAACAAATAGGCAACATGTTTCCATGGCTTACAAAAAAATACTGCCTTCAGAATATGTCCCCTTGTATTCTCAAATAGATTAAATAGTAGACAGAAAATTAAGACAAGGTATTTTGATCTTTAGCAATCCCCTAGCATTTCATTTCTCTTTCTACTGAGAGCATCCTTTTTCACCTAGTGATTTCATGGATTTTTCCTTTCCTTTTCTTTTTTTTTTTTTTTTTAGATTTTATTTATTTATTCATAGAGACACACAGAGAGAGAGAGAGAGAGAGAGGCAGAGACACAGGCAAAGGAAGAAGCAGGCTCCATGCAGGGAGCCCTACGTGGGACTTGATCCTGGGTCTCTAGGATCACACCTCAGGCTGCAGGCGGCGCTAAACCGCTGCGCCACAGGGGCTGCCCGATTTTTCCTTTTCTTAACTAAAACAGACATTAAGATAAAATATTTATCAAGTGATATTTCTCATTCCCAGTGCTAAGACTCTCATTTGCATCTCTTCATGTATCCATGACATCTCCGTGAAGTAGGTATGATTATTCCTATATTTCAGATGAGAAAGTGAGACATGGAAGTTTAGAATCAGCGTCAAGTTTCTGGTTCATAAGAAGTGCTCATTAAGTAGTAGCTATTATTATTATTAGTTTCTTATTGTAGAAGTGCCCCAAGAGAGGTAGGAAGAAAATGCTTTTGTAGTTCAGTGAAAAACATGGTGATGAACTGCCATGTGCAGTCATTGTGCCAGAGATTGGGTGAAGGTAATGAAAAAATGAGCAAGACAGTTTTTATTCTCAGAGAATTGTGTGTGTGTGTGTGTGTGTGTGTGTGTGTGTGTGTTTGCAGAATAAATAAGGCAAAAATGTCCTAAAAATTATCCTGGGACACAAAAGCACAGAGGAGGGAAGATGATCACCAACCCCATGAAGGAGATTGTATCTGAAACGAACTGGCAAGTAGAGTTAGAATTTCCTGTGCATGCAAAGGCAGAGAGGTGGGTGAGAGTGCAGGGCACAGCTGGGGAATGGTGGACTGTCTGGTGGCTGTGATTTCCTGTGCCTTCCGTCATTTGGTTATAGTTTTAAGCTCTGGTCCCCCTCAGGTTTTGGCCTGTTAAGATACTGTCCTGTCCCCCACCCCCCCACCCCAGACATGTTATCCAATAACATGGTGTCTGCTCTTGCCCCAGAACTTGGCTCAATACCAACTCCTGCCTTGAGTTAGCAGGAACCTCTACTCTAATTCTCAATCCTAGTTACCTAACCTCTTTTCCTCTTTCTTGGCCTACTTCTCAGGCCCTCCTCCCTACCCACACAGTCTATTTTGATGGACACAGGGGAGTAATATAGACCAGTTTTACCTCTATTTCAGATTTTGACATGATTTGAAGATAATTCTCCCACTTCCCCTGATTTTCTAAGCCAAAGATCTTCGGAGTCATTAGTTTCCCCATGACATGATTTGTGGCTTCATTGTCTTCTGGATGACTCTAGTTTCCACCCTCTACCCCCAAACCTGAAGCTTCCAACTGAGATGGAGAGTTAAAACTCCCATGTATGAATCACTTAAGTAACTCAACCAAAAAACAACAAACTAACAAAATAAATGAAAGCAGCCTAAAAATTAATGGCATTTTGAGAAGGCCAAAATCAGTATTTCAAATAGGGCAAAGAATATATCCTAACCATCTTTGGATGCCTATTTATTGGCACAGTGACTTGAAATTTGGGGGATCGTATTAAAGAAGTTTTTTTTTTTTTTTTAAGATTTTATTTATTTATTTGTGAGAGACACACAGAGAGAGGCAGAGACACAGGCAAAGGGAGAAGCAGGCTCCATGTAGGGAGCCCGACGTGGAACTTCATCCTGGGTTTCCAGGATCACACCCTGGGCTGAAGGTGGCACTAAACCACTGAGCCACCTGGGCTGCCCAGAAGTTGTATTTCTTAGGTAGGAAACCTTGAGTTATTACAAAGGGATTATGGAAGGTCATGAATATTTAATGCACATAATATATTGCTTTAATGGAAATCTTTGGTTACTTTTGGTTTTTAAAAAGATTTATTCACTTAATTTTAGAGGTGGAGGAGGGGCAGAGGGAGAGGGAGAGAGTCCCAAGCAGCTTCCACGCTGAGCACAGAGCCTGAGGGCAGACTCAAACCAATGACTCTGAGATTAGAACCCCAGCCAAAACCCAAGAGCCAATACTCAACTGACTGAGCCCCCCAGATGCCCCTATATTTGATTTTTAGGTCTCTCCCTCCCATTCTCTCTCTCTCTTGCTTTACTCATTATAAATTACATTCTGCAAAAACTAATTTCTAGACTCCCAGTAGCATATGAAAAGAGTGTGGCTTTTTTTGTCTTATACTTTCCATCATTTTTACTTAGGAGGAAACATAGTTGCTGTTCCTTCAGGATTCTTTTGACATTCACACTTAGACTCATCCTTGATTCAATTGTGGAGTAAGCAGGAAGTGCTGGAGAGTTAATGTTCCTAGAGCAGCCCTCAACCAGCTACAGATTTTCTCTTTCTTGGAGCAACTCTGAGGCATAGTCTGTACTATTGTGCAGAATTCACAAGCATTGCTCCCGTTGCCCACAGAGGTACTGACTTGATAACACACTTAATAGGCTTCCTTTCTTTTTCTTTCTCACTCATTCCACTACTGGTATTTCCTGGGCTCATCTTCCAAATAAACTCTTTACCCTTGAATCCTTGATTAGGGTTTGCTTCTCAAGGACAGCCCAAAGCAAGACAATATTTTATATGGATTTCCCACATTTCCTAGTGATAGAACATGATGTGTGGGTTTAGTTCATTTCTTCCTTTGTGCTTTACATATATCTAAGGCTGTGGTGGTAAGGTTATAGAAAACTTCCTTTGTTTTATTAAATTTTAGGCACACTTAAAATCAAACATGTGCTTGCCCCTCAAGGGATTTCAGACCAACAAGGTTTGGATACCTCACAGCAATAAGAGTATTGCCCTTGTGCAAAATTGGCATGACTGGAGCCATTTTAAAATAGAGCTGGAGTGGTCATTGTGGAGAAACTGCCTCACCTGTCTTTCTTTGAACTGGGCAAAAATGTTGGACTAGGCAAAATGGGAATTGTTTTAAGTAATTGCTTGAGAAGTCAGCAAGAGAATGACTATCCTGATCAGCAGACTGATGGTTGTGGAATTTTTGAAGATAGAATCAGTAGTTAATCAATGTATCACACACAGTATCTTAGCTTGTTAACACCCAGAGAAAAAAATTTCTTTTTCTGTAATTCATCTAATTGTCCCCCTCTCCCTTTTCCTCATTAAAAACCCCTTGCTTGAATCCTACAAATGGGTCACTATATGGGTTTTTATCTGATTCTGTGCTTCCCAATTGTAATTCTTTACTCCCAAAGAAACTCTTATTTGCCTCTCATTGTGGCTTTTTATTCCCAGGTTGACACCTTTAACCAAGAATCATTTGGTGGGATAGTACAGCAACTTTATAATCAATAAAAATATTTGGGGGATCCTTTCCCACTCTAGTTCATCATGTACCCTTTGAGAGCTTTCCCTCTGACAGCACAACACAAATGTCCCCTTCCCCTTGTTTGTGATCCCAGTTTCAAAAATAAATGCATTTTTGGTTGGGATAAAGATCAGTTGAGGGATGCCTGAGTGGCTCAGCAGTTGAGCATCTGCCTTCAGCTCAGGGAGTGATCCCAGGATCTGGGATCGAGTCCCACATCGGGCTCCCTGTGGGGAGCCTGTTTCTCCCTCTGCCTGTGTCTCTGCCTCTCTCTCTCTCTCTCTCTCTCTCTCATGAATAAATAAAATCGTAAAAAAAAAAAAATCAGTTGAATATGTTGATATAAGATCAGTGTAAGGGAAAAGCTAGTCCATTTTATGATGATTTTCCACATTTAAAAGAAAAGACCAGATTAAGCCATCAGAATAGTCAAAATTTTAGAGGATGATAAAGGAAATTTGGCTTTAGACTATTTATACTGACTACATGGGGCATTTTGCTTTGAGCAGAAAGCTCACAAACAAGGCTTATGAATGAATAAAAATTTTTCATTGTAGGCATGGACAAGGAAGTAAAAGTTTGGCAGTATGTTTTTGAAAAATTAACTCAGGGACTGACAGCTGGATTATTAAACATGAATTTTCACAGGGAGCAAGCACACATCTATTTTCTTTCATTTGAAAACTTTGTTCGTTAGTGAAACAGCTCATTTAGATTTCCCTAAAGAAAAGCCTGCTATGCAAACTCTAAGAGTCAGGCTTGCATTTCAGAATTCTTAAAAACTTGCCCCAGTGATGAAGAAGATTAATTACCATCATCCAGTGAACACCAAGACACAGGTGAGGCCAAGAAGAAAGCTGGAGGGGGGACCACAGGAAAATTGTAGGCAAGTTGAAGTTCACCATCAGATGCCCCTCCCCATCTTATTTTACAGTTACCATTTCTGACTACCTCCTGCCAGCCAAGACATCCCCCAAAACTTCTCAGCCCCCAAATAGATCCATATGCAGTAAGAATAACACCAAAACCCTAAGAAAATCACCCCTGGAAATGCAAGACTTTCAGTTGCCCTGTATGTGTCATGAAAAAGGTCGTTATCAACCCTCCTAAATAAGGATTGTTCCAGAGAGAACTGAGTCCCCTGAGATCTCTGGGAGAAGGGATGGTGCTCATATGTATGACAAATGAATACTCATGAGGCATCTTTAGAACAAGTAATGGGCAAAACTAATTGCCGGTGACTAATGAGAGTGGGAAGACTCTCAGGGCAGCTAAGTCCTTGAGCATGTGGATTAACACTCAAAACAGAAAGTCTAAGCAAAGTATGGGCACCCGTGATCAACAATTCCCAAGACTAATGTCAATGCCACAAATGCAGAATTTCTCCAAATGGATCAAAGATCTAAAAAATATTTTGAAAAAAACAATAAAATAGGAGTAAATTCCTTTATAACCTGGGAGTGATGAAAGACTTTCTAATTATGACTCAAAATCTAGAAGCCACAAAAGACTAGTTTACATATTAGACTACATTAAAAAAAACCCCAAAACACCAAGGGTGCTTGGGTGGCACAGTTGGTTGGACATTTGACTCTTGATTTTGGCTCAGGTTGTGATCTCAGGGTTGTGGGATCGAGCCCAGCATGGGGCTCCTTGCTCAGTGCAGAGTCTGCTTGGGATTCCCTCTTTCCCTTCCTCTGCCACCCCTTGCCCTGCTCATGTACTCTCTCTCTCTCAAATAAATAAATCTTAAAAAAAAAAAAAAAAAACACTTTTACCTGGTTAAAAATATAATAAAACACATCAATATTTTACATATGCAAAAGATAAGATTAATTCAGAGTGTCGGGGCACCTGGGTGGCTCAACAGTTGAGCATCTGCCTTCAGCTCAGGGTGTGATCTCAGGGTTCCCGGATCAAGTCCCACATCAGGCTTCCTGTGTGGTGCCTGCTTCTCCCTCTGCCTGTGTCCCTGCCTCTCTCTCTCTCTCTGTGTGTCTCTCATGAATGAATAAATTAAAAAAAAAATTCAGAGTTTCAACAAATGCCTAACTTGAAAATAGAAAGATAGAAATAATAGAATAATAGAAATAAATGCTCTAACTTAATATGAAATTGATAGCATAGCTGCAGAGAGATAAAATATATTTCAAGAAACTTTAGAACATAGAAGTTATGCTCTGCATTCTCAGTGTACATTCTTTGTCATGTTGGAGAAAACCAGAGCATCGAGAAAATGAAGTGTAATTGTCAGGATGAGCATAGTTTAAAAAAGACAGGGTCCTAGTAATGTTTGTGGGACCTGAAGCAAGAGTACAATGGATGCTTATATACCATATGTCTGGATATTTAAAAGTTGTCAGTCAAACTAACACACTGTTAAATAAAATATGTTATCTCGCTGAGTGAAGTAAGTCAGTCGGAGAAGGACAAACATTATATGTCCTCATTCATGTGGGGAATATAAATAATAGTGAAAGGGAATATAAGGGAAGGGAGAAGAAATGTGTGGGAAATATCAGAAAGGGAGACAGAACGTAAAGACTGCTAACTCTGGGAAACGAACTAGGGGTGGTAGAAGGGGAGGAGGGCGGGGGGTGGGAGTGAATGGGTGACGGGCACTGGGGGTTATTCTGTATGTTGGTAAATTGAACACCAATAAAAAATAAATTTAAAAAAATATGTTATCTCCCGCTACCTTGACAGATATACATTCTTCATGACTGGAAAGCCAGGTTTGAATGTAAAATCTTGGACTCTTTGGGCTCCATGTCACATTGTGGCAGCATAGAGGCTTGCCCTCTTTCTCTTCCTATCTTAGGATCTGTCCCACACCATGAGAAGACTCCCATGCATACATGTGAATATCCCACTCCATATATCAAGGCTCCACCTACCTCTTCCCAATACAGGGCAATTCTTTGGCCACCCCCATATCATAGTAGAGTGCACACTAGTTGGTGAGTCATAGGGAAGATGTTTGCCCAGGTCCTCAAAGCAGGCTTGAAGCCTTTTGGACAGGAATTTCAAGATCTGGGAGTCTCCAAAATATGATCTAGAACAGAGAGGCACAGGCTCTAAGTGAGCACATCTTCTTGACCCTTTCCTTAGTTCTCTTGCCCAGATCTAGGTCAGGATTGAGGGACAATATGGCAAGATGATTTATGATAGCATGAAATTTTATTTATTCCCTTCATATTATCCATTTCCTTTATTTTGAGTAAGCCCTAATATTTCCTTATCTCAGGGACTTCTTACAAGCCAGGAAATTTCATGTGAGATAAGGTGCTCAGGTGAGGTAAGGTGATGGGGCAGGGGGAAACAAGTGGGTTTTTTTTTGAGAATGGCAAGAGAGAGGTGGAGAGATTTGTTGTCACCTGGAAATAAAAGTTGGACATCTTGGAGGAGTGAGGAGTCTGTTAGGAAGAAGAGATAGATGTGTGCTGAGGTTATCATCTTGAACTGTTTTGTGATAATCCTCAAGGTTACTTAAAAGGCTGATGGAGGGATGCTTGGTGGCTCTGGTTTAGCGCTGCCTTCAGCCTAGGGTGTGATCCCGGAGTCTCGAGATCGAGTCCCGCATCGGGCTCCCTGCATGGAGCCTGCTTCTCCCTCTGCCTGTGTCTCGGCCTCTCTCTCTCTGTGTCTCTCATGAACAAATAAATAAAATATATATTTTTTTAAAAAGGCTGATGGAATATGGGTTTTGATTTGGACCATTTGATAATGGAACTCATACTAGTAAGTAGCAGCTTGGAGACTTGGTTCTAAAGAGGAAAAATGTATGACTGACTATGATAAGATTACTGCTTTCATTATGCTGAAATTTTGGTTATTTTAATTAGTACTACTCATCTAATATCATCATCAGCTCACCATATTGGCAGTGTGGAGATGCCATGCATACATGCAAGGAAATAGAAGAGAAATTTTTTTTTTCCCCACTGAAAATATCTGTGATGTAGATGGTCTTACCTACTAAACAAATGACTCTTTTTTTCCTTGGTATAATTCAATCCTTCCCAGGTTTTACTTGGGGGATAATGTTTAATAAATTATGCATATGGGTCTGTGTCTTTTTACTTAGGAGCTTAGAGTAGGAAGATACAAAGTGTGGTCTCAAAACATCTGTGAACTGATAATGGTACACAAACTGCAAGTTAATACTCCCAGCAAGTAAGTAGAGTGATTGGGGGAAAGAGCCTTAGAAGCCTTTAAAAAATACAACATGAATGAACCTTGAAAACACACTAAGTGAAATAAGTCAGACACAAAAGGACAAATATTATATAATTTCACTTACATGAGGTACCTAGAATAGGCAAATTTATAGAGACAGTAAATAGAATGGTGGTTACAGTTGAGGGGAAGAAGGAATGCTATTGACCATGCCAAAAATGGTTAAAATGGCAAATTTTATGTTATATGTATTCTAACACAATAAAAAGTATTTTTAAAAAAAAT
Organism: Canis lupus familiaris; assembly: GCF_011100685.1. Taxonomy (NCBI): domain Eukaryota; kingdom Metazoa; phylum Chordata; class Mammalia; order Carnivora; family Canidae; genus Canis; species Canis lupus. Next base: position 12,607,695 of record NC_049260.1, on the reverse strand, counting down.
AGAGAAAAATGTTTTAATTGAACCTAATAAAAAATCTAGTAAAAATCTATTAAAAAAATCTATAAAAATTCAAAACTATAATGATTACAATTCAAAAAATAAAATAAATCAGGTCCTGTATCTTGCATGTCTTTAGGTTTTTTCCCCCTATTTGATTATTATAGGGATTTGTATTATAGATCAAACTTAAATACAAAAGAAACAAAATCAACTTAGTCGTTCAGTACAGATACTTAGCTATGCACAGTGCTGTATACTGAACTGTGTGGAAGTCCTAACCCGCCGGGTTGACTATATTTGCATAAGGAAGTAATTAAGGTTAAATGAGGTCGTAAGAGTGTGCACTGATTCCATAAGAGGAGACACCAACTAGCATCTCTGTCTGCCATGCCAAGTCACAGTGAAAAGATAGCCATCTACAGGCTAGGAAGCGGTCTCACCAGGAAATGAATTGAATAGCGCATTGATCTTGGACTTCCCAGCCTCTGGAACTGTGAAAAAAGAAATTTCTATTATTTAAGCCACCCAGCTTGTTGTATTTTGTTAAGGCAGCCAGAGCTGACTTACAGGTACTGTCTTAGAGGATCAGCGAGAAGTCATAGCTGCTGGTCTGTGATCTGCCTTCAACACCAAGGTAGCATGTTGGAGGTTGTGTGTGAACGATAAAAGAACAGCTGAAGATGTCTCTGAAATGTTCTGATGATATTCTGGGTCTTACCTTAAACTGCAAGGGAGATATATACTAGGATAAATTGAGACTGGTCACAGTGTTTTAAATAGGGAGAAGTGTACTGTTGGATAATAATGTCAGTGCTAACTAGAAGATGTTAAATCCTATGTTTTTTTTTTAAGATTTTTTTTTAAAGATTTTATTTATTTATTCATGAGAGATACACAGAGAGAGAGGCAGAGACATAGGCAGAGAGAGAAGCAGGCTCCACACAGGGAGCCCGATGTGGGACTCGATCCCTGGTCTCCAGGATCACACCCCAGGCTGCAGGCAGCGCCAAACCGCTGCGCCACCAGGGCTGCCCTTTTTTTTTTTTTTTTTTTAAGATTTTATATATTTATTTGAGGAGAGAAAGAGAACACAAGTGTGGGGGAGGGGAGGGGCAGAAGGAGAGGCAGACTCCCCACTGAGCAGGGAGTGGGACTTGGGGCTTGATCCCAGGGCCCTGGGATCATGACCTGAGCCAAAGGCAGACATTTAACCAACTGAGCCATTCAGGCACCCCAATCCTAATCTTTTAGAGGGTTTGTAATCCTCATTTGAACAAGTGTTCATAGAGGTTGAAACAGTGAGCTTTTATTTAGACTGAATGGAAAACAAAATTATTATTGAAAAATTGGCTGCAATTCTAGGATAAGTCATATGCTATTATCTATCACAATGAAAGAAGAGAAGAACCACTTCTGTTTTGATCAAAAGACTCAGGGCACTATGAAGCAATTTAATCCAACTCTATACTGGGTGCATTTTATATAGAATTGAGTGTGAAAGCTACTTCTTTTTGAGTCATTTAATAGTGACTCATTCAAACTCTAGAGAAGTGAGACCTTGATGGCCCAGGGAAATAAAAATATGTAGTGCTTCATCTGTGAAGGTGCCATCAGAGTTTGTTTCCTGAATTAGTCCAAGGTTTGGTGTTCTCTTGATCAATTTTCCTTTCTAGCCTGATCCTTCCTGTCGCCTGTCACAACATCTGTAAAACATTCTCTAGGATCAAGGGTAGGGATTGTAGACAGGAGATAGAGCATTTCATTTTATTTTTTAAAATTTTATTTATCTATTCATGAGAGACACACAGAGAGAGAGGCAGAGACACAGGCAGAGGGAAAAGCAGGCGCCATACAGGGAGCCCGATGTGGGACTTGATCCCGGGACCCCAGGATCACGCCCTGGGAGGAAGGCAGGCACTAAACCACTGAGCCACCCAGGGATCCCCAAGCATTTCATTTTAATTTTGAATAACATCCCATTTTATATATGTTATGATTTATGTATCTAATTTACCATCTGTGACTATCTGGATTGATTCCTTTATGTGTTAATACAAATATGATTCTATCTATAGGATTATAAATGTCTTCTAGTACATGTACAAGAGTTTTCCAGGATATATTTCCAGATATAGAGTAAATAGGTGGTGGTACATTATATTTTTAGTAGATAATACCAGTCTTCTAAAGCGGATGGTTGAAAGACCATTAGTTCTTATTATCAATCTGTAAATTATTTTAGGGTTTCATGTGAATAATAGCAATTTTTCTGAAACCTTAGATCTTTGAGTTGTTTACCTTACCTTCCTGCACTGGCTAAGGACCTCCAGTACAATGTTAAAGAAGTAATAGTAATGAACTTTTCTGTGCTCTGATAGTAGAGGAGATACTTTTGGTATTTTGTCATAAGTGATATTTGATATAGGTTTATTGGGCAGCCCTGGTGGCACAGCAGTTTAGCGCCGCCTGCAGCCCAGGGCTGATCCTGGAGACCCTGGATTGAGTCCCACGTCTGGCTCCCCGCATGGAGCCTGCTTCTCCCTCTGCCTGTGTCTCTGCCTCTCTCTCTCTCTGTGTCTCTATGAATAAATAAGTAAAATCTTTAAAAAAATGATATAGGTTTATTTTTTATAGAGATTGATTATCAGGACAAAGAAGTTTCTTTTTATTCTTATTTGCTACAAATGTATGTTGTTTTTTATAAACCAAAGCTTTATCATTTTAAATATATGATACATATTAATATCAATAATTTAAACTGTACAGAGTAATACAAGGAATAATTTTAAAAATTACTATTCTCTATCACTAAGTTAACTGCTAACTTTTTTTCATATTTTAATTTTTAGTATGAAAAATCTTAAACCAAAAAAAAAAAAAAAAGAAAAATCTTAAACCTACAGAAAAGCAGATAGAATAGTATAATGAACTCTTTTTTTTTTAATTTTTATTTATTTATGATAGTCATACAGAGAGAGAGAGAGGCAGAGACACAGGCAGAGGGAGAAGCAGGCTCCATGCACCGGGAGCCCGACGTGGGATTCGATCCCGGGTCTCCAGGATCGCGCCCTGGGCCAAAGGCAAGCGCCAAACTGCTACGCCACCCAGGGATCCCAGTATAATGAACTCTTACATACCAGTCATATACCAGTCATTTGATTTGATTGGCATTTTGACATGTTAGTGTCATTTGTTTGTTTGTTTGTTTTGTCATCGGTTTTTTAATTCTGAAGTCTTTTAAAGTAAATTTAAGATATCATATGGTGTTTCACACTTTAAAATATTTATTTTGTTATCCAGCTCTCAAAAATAATACTTCTTATAAGGCCGCAATCACTTTTAGCAAAATTGACAAAATTGCCTTAATTTAATACAAGAGTTCTTGACAAGTGAAAATTTTTTCTTGGAAGGGTATGTGAAAAGAATCTTATTGTTTTTAAAGCACGCATATACATATAGTACATACACAGAAATACAGTATATCTGTGGAATTAAAATTTCTCTTAGGGATTAGTTAGGAAAACAATGTCTAAAAAGGTAACTTGTGGAGTGCCTGCGTGGCTGAGTTGATTAAATGTCTTGTGTGACTCTTGATTTCACCTCAGGTCATAATCTCTAGGTTGTGAGATGGAGCCCCCTGTTGGGCTCTGTGCTCAGTGGGGAGTCTGCTTGAGATTCTCTCTCCTTCTCCCCCTTTGTTCCCCTCTGCCCTCCCATGCATGCTCTCTCTCTCAAATAAATAAGTAAATCTTTAAAAAAAAAAGTTCCTCTGTGAGTTCCTGTCCAAATTGTCCCAATTTCCTCCAAAAGATTCTTTCAGCTGATACTTATGGATGCTGGAGTCCTTAGTGAGACATATGCATTGCAAATATTTCCTTTTATATGTCTTGCCTTAGCCTTTTAATTTTTCTAATGGGATATTCTAGAGAAAAAAAATGAATTTTGATGAAGTTCACTTTATCAACTTACTATTATTATTATTATGGTTTGTTCTTTTTGTATATCATTTAAGAAACACTTGCCTACCATGAGCTGACAAATATTTTCTCCTATGTTTTCTTCTAAAAGTCCTATATTTTAGCTTTTACATTTTTTTAATTTTATTTTTTTAAAGATTTTATTTATTTATTCATGAGAGACACACATATATATAGAGAGAGGCAGAGACACAGGCAGGGGGAGAAGCAGGTTCCATGCAGGGAGCTTGACACAGGACTCGATCCCGGGACTCCAGGATCACGCCCTGGGCCACAGGCAGGTGCTAAACCACTGAGCCACCCAGGGATCCCCAGCTTTTACATTTTAATCTACAATTTATTTATTTTAATTTTTGTATATAATGTGAGGTAAGGGTTAAGGTTTATATTTTTCAGTTGGATATCCAGTTGTTCTAGCATTGTTTGTTGAAAAGACTTTCCTTTCCCCACCTTGAATTGGCTTGGCACCTTTGTTGAAAGTCAAGTAACATGTGTGAGGGTCAATTTCTGTATTCTCTATTTTGTTCTGTAGATCTATGTGTCTATTCTTATATTAATATGATAACTGTTTTAACTACTGTAGCTTTAGAGCAAGCCTTGAAATTGGGAAGTGTGAGTCCTCTAACTATTGTTTTCAAACTTGTTTTGGCTTTTCTAGATCCTATGCATTTCCTTATGAACTGTAAAGTCATCTTACCAATTTCTCAAAAAAAGATTTTTGAGAGTTTGATTAGTATTATATTGAATTTATAGATTAATTTGGTAGAAAAATGCGATTTTACCATTATTGAGTATTCCATATACCAAAAATGGTATATGTTTTACTTATACTTTGAGTAAGTTCCTGGTAAAACAGAAACAAATCCCAATATATTTTCCTTGTGGCAAGGTTGTACATATTATGCGAGTCTATTTGGTTCTAAAAATTCTGGGATACTTTTCCGAGAGTATCCAGCAAAGCCAGCTGGATGCCAGCAAAGCACCAGTGCTAGACTTAACTCTTCCACTGTCTACCCTAAATCATTATGTTTGGCAGGTTGGAACTAAGCAAGAATTAGAGTTAAGGATTTATATCTGCACTACATACTGGCTTAGATTTTATTTTTTAAGAAAAATATATTAAAAAAAATTTTTTAAGTAGATTCTACACCCAATGTGCAGCTTGAATTCATGACCCCAAGATCAAGAGTTTCATGCTCCACTGACTAAGCCAGCCAGGTGCCCCTAGATTTCCTTTCAACAGACTTTGGAGATTTAATTAAAATAATTTTGAGTGTCATAATGAAGTCTCTTAGTATTAACCTTACCCAGAACTATTCATTCTGCCCTGTATATAAAATAATGCTATGAAATACTCAACTCAACAAACTGAGTGGTAGGAAATGTGCGGTGTCTATCTGGATAGGTTTTTCCATAAAGATGCAGAGCACAAGAACTTGGAAATATAATTTGCTTAGATGTTTGATCAAATTCTATGTCATGTAACACTGAGACACACTGATCTCTCACCTAGTGGCACAGGTTATCTTTAAAATATAAGATACTGGGGCAGCTGGGTGGCTCAGTTGGTTAAGGATTTGCCTTTGTCTTAGGTCATGATCCCAGGGTCCTGGGATCGAGCCCCACATCGGGCTCCCTGCTCAGGAGGGAGTCTGCTTGTCCCTCTCCTGCTCCTCCTGCTTGTGCTCTCTCTCTGTCAAATAAATAAAATCTTTAAAAAATACGTAATAGACCAATTAAAAAATTTTTCTTTTCCATGAGAAGTATCTAAACGAATAATATTGAAATGTCAATAGGAACACAGCTCAGATGGGGTGCTTGGGTGGCTCAGTTAAGCATCTGGCTCTTGATTTCAGTTCAGGTCATGATCTCAAGGTTATGATCTCAGGGTCATGAGACTGAGCCCTCTTTTGAGCCCTGTGTTGGGCATGGAGCTAGCTTAAGATTGTCCCTCTCTCTGTGCCCCTCCCCTTGCTCTCTCTCTCTCTCAAAAAAAAAAAAAAAAAGAAAAAAAAGAACACAGCAATCATTTATTTATATTATTGTTTTTAATCTCTTCCAATTGACAGTAATAAATTAACTGCTTATTTTCTGCTCTTGCTCTCTTTAATGATTTCATTTTTAATTTTATTTTTATTCAGGTATGATTGACATACAATATTATATTAGTTTCAAGTGGACAATATGATGATTTGATATTTCTATGTATTGCAAATGATCACCACAATAAATCTAGTTAACATCTGTACCACATGTAGTTGATGAATTTTTTTTCTTGTGATGAGAACATTTAAGATTTATTCCTTTAGCAACTTTCAAATGTGTAATACAATAGTATTAATTATAGTAGCCCTGCTATATATTATATCCCCATGACTTATTTATTTTACAGCTGGAAGTTTGTATATTTTGATCCACGTCACTCATTTCACCCACTCCCTGCCCCCATCTTTGGCAGCCACCAATCTGTTCTCTGTATCTATGAGTTCAGGTGGTTTTTTTTTTTAAATTCTATCATATATATATATATATATATATATATATATATATATATCTCACAATATTTTTATCCATTTATCTATCAGTGGATTCTTAGGTTGTTTCTATACCTTGGCTATTATGAATAATGCTGCAGTGAATGTGGGGGTACACATAGGCTGAAATGAGGGATGGAAAAGATATTACATGCAAATGGAAACTAAAAGAGAGCAGAGGTAGCTATAGTTATGTCGACAAAATAGACTTTAAGTCAAAAACTATAACAAGTGGCATGTCTGGGTGGCTCAGCGGTTGAGCCTCTGCCTTTGGCTCAGGGCATGATCCTGGGGCCCAGGGATCAAGTCCCACATCAGACTCCCTGCCAGGAGCCTGCTTCTCCCTCTGCCTGTGTCTCTGCCTCTCTGTCTGTGTCTCTCATGAATAAGAAAATAAATAAATCTTTTAAAAAAAATAAAGAGTGCTTTCTTGGTTTCTCTCTCTTTTTTAATCTTTGCTTATTTATTTTGTTTCTTAAATTCCACATATGAGTGAAATCATATACTATTTGTCTTTCTCTAATTTGTCTTAGCATCATACTCTCTAGCTCCATCCATGTTGTTGCAGATGGCAAGATTTCATTCTTTTTTTATAGCTGAATAATATCCCATCGTGTATGTGTGTGTGTGTATATATATATACAGGGTTCCTTTTTCTCCACATCCTCACAAACACTTGTTGTTTCTTGTATTTTTGATTTTAGCCATTCTGACAGGTGTGAGGTGACATCTCATTATAGTTTTGATTTGCATTTCCCTGACGATGAGGTGATGTTGGGTATTTTACATGTCTGTTGGCCGTCTGTATGTCTTCTTTGAAGAAACATCTGTTCATGTCTTCTGTCCATTTTTTAATTGGATTATTTGTGGTTTTTGGCATTGAATTGTATAAGTTTTTTATATATTTTGGATACTAACTCTTTTTTGGGTATGTCACTTGCAAAAATCTTCTCCCATTCAGTAGGTTGCCTTTAGTTGCATTGATTGTTTCCTTTGCTGCATAGAAGTTTTTAATTTTGATGTAGTCTCAATAGTTTATTTCTGCTTTCATTTCCCTTGCCTCAGGAGACATACCTATAAAAATGTTGCTATAGCCAGTATCAGAGAAATTATTGCCTGTGCTCTCTTTTAGGATTTTATGGTTATGGTTTCAGGTCTCACATTTAGGTCCTTAATCCATTTTGAGTTTATTTTTGTGTATGGTGTATGAAAGTGGTCCAGTTTCATTCTTTTGCATGTAGCTGTCCAGTTTTCCCAGAGCCATTTGTTGAAGAGACTGTTTTTCTCATTGTATATTCTTTCCTCTGTTGAAGATTATTTGATCATATAATTGTCAGTTTATTTCTGGGTTTTCTATTTTGTTCTGTCGATCTATGTGTCTATTTTTATGTCATACTATTTAGATTCAGTCCATCTTTTACAGTGTGATGGGTTTTAATGAAGACTTTCCAGAAGCCCTAGCTCTCAGTGCCATGTCTCAACTGCTTTTGGTTACAGAGAGAATGTTCTACTGTTCTTGCAGCATGTGCCCAGACATACCAGGTATTCTTTTTTACTCTGGAGTCTTGCCACTTTACATGGCAAGAACAGGGCAAGGTCACGTGCTCAGATTCCCCAATCCTGTGTTATGGTTTCTGTCCTCCCCTTTCTTTTAATTGTCTCTCAGGGAGGTGCAGGCATAGGACTTAGATACTCTCCCCCGTTTCAGAGAACACATTCATCTCTAAGATATAAGCTGTATTTGCCTCCCTACTGATTATTTCTTTATTCATGTCCCAAGGAATCTTTATTGAAAAATTTTTTTATTGAGGAGTGCCTGAGTGGCTCAGTGTTTGAGTGTCTGCCTTCAGCTCAGGGCATGATCCCAGGGTCCTGGGATCGAAGTCCCCATATCGGGCTCTTTGCGTGGAGCCTACTTCTCCCTATGCAAGCTACTTATTTAAAAATAAATAAAATAAAATAAAATAAAATAAAATAAAATAAAATAAAATATGTTATCCTAGGCCTGTGTGGAAAATTGTGGAGAAGACTGAGCTGGTTATTTAAATAAAATAGGACTAGCTCTTTTGCATTTGGGAGTGCAGGCTTCCTAAAGAGACAGATCAGCAGAATAATTTGGGGTTCTGGTTTAGAAACTTTAAGATTTTCCAATATCATAATTATTCTTTTTTTTTAAGATTTTATTTATTTATTCATGAGAGACACACAGAGAGAGGCAGAGACATAAGTAGAGGGAGAAGCAGACTCCATGCAGGGAGCCCAATGTGGAACTCCATCCCAGGGCCCTGGGATCACCCCCTGAACTGAAGGCAGATGCTCGACTGCTGGGCCACCCAAGCATCCCTCATGATTATTATTATTACACCTCCCCAAGCTGGAAACCAAAGTGTAACTATTTCTCAGCATCAAACAAATGACAAGTCAATACAAGAGAGAGTAAACCATAGATTGTTATGGCTAGAGGAGAATACCTTACAGTTTATTTCAGAACCAAGATCTAAAGGATTTTATGAGACACAAAGTTCTGTATAAAGTATTATTTTGTGGACCTTATTTGTTATAATCATGGTATAATACAAAATAGATGCTTTCGGTTATGATCTGCCTGGGGGAAATGGTGGATAGACAGTGAAAGGGAATGTTGATATTTATTAGCCATTTAGTATAATGGAAAAAGCATTGAATTTATAAATTAGAAGAGCTGGATTTATTGCAAGTTAATTATATGATCTTGGATAAGTCACTTGGCCCAGTGGCTCTCAAAATTTAATGATTCTTAAAGAAGCACCTGGAAGGGTTGTTAAAACACAGATTCCTAGGTCCCATCCCTTAGAGACTGTGATTTACTATATTTACTATATAAATCTCATGCAATAGGGCATGAGATTTTGAATTTCTAACAAGCTCCCAGGTGATACTGATGCTGCTGGTCTAGGGTCCATACTTTGAGGAGCAAAGAAGTCTGGGACTAGGCTTTCCTTATTTTCAAAAGGTGTCTACTATGTTAGATGATTACTCAGGTCTCTCCTAGCCCCATAAAATTTTCTGAGGTTCAGTTTTGTTCTATCTGCCCTGCTGAAAGTGTCTGTGATCTTTCTTTCTTTCTTTCTTTCTTTCTTTCTTTCTTTCTTTCTTTCTTTCTTTCTTTCTTTCTTTCTTCTTTCTTTCTCTTTCTTTCTTTCTTTCTTTCTTTCTTTCTTTCTTTCTTTCTTTCTTTCTTTCTTTCTGATTTTATTTATTTACTCGTGAGAGACACAGAGAGAGAGAGAGAGAGGCAGAGACACAGGCAGAGGGAAAAATAGGCTCCATGCAGGGAGCCCCATGTGGGACCCGATCCCGGGTCTCCAGGATCATGCCCTGGACTGAAGGTGATGCTAAACCGCTGAGCCACCCGAGCTGCCCTGATTTTTCTTTCTAATGGAGATGGCTAATGGTAGGTCATAAATGAAATCATTGAAGGAGCAACTGTCTTAGGGAAAATTTGTTGCTGTAAAAGTATTAAGCATTAGCAACAAGTGGCTACTTAAATATTTTATATTCAATTTATGGTTGGGTTTCCTAAATGAAATTTTAAACTTCCTCTGGAAGGCCTGAGTTTGAGTATTAACTCTGCCACCTACTAACCCCATGACCTTAACCTTTCTTAGTTTCTTCATCTGTAAAATGGGAAAACCAATTCCAAGTCTTTCCTGTATTGGTGGTTCCTAGAATATACACATGAAGCCACCTTGTAGGATGCGAGGAGCGTACAAATATAAGGAGTGACTGTGTGCCAGGCATAGTGGATAGGAATCACAACCCCAGGGCACTGAGCCAGTTCCAGGATGATTCATTAGCGGCCATGTGGGCCTCTTAACAACACTTCCACAAGTAGGAGGGATCACTGTTCCGGCTCTGTGGCTTACTTTGTCTGTGTCTGTTACGTACTTTTCATGGCCTGGCACTGAAATAGGAGAAATAGGGAGCAGATAACGGTATGAGTCAGGGAAGCAGCTTGACTGTATTATGGAAGAAGAAATCTATTAGAAGAATTAGATCTTGGCAGTGGGGAGGAGCTGAGACAATAGGAGCTGGGAGCTGAAGGTCCACGGGAAGATCACTAACTGTACCGATGAATGAATCAGAGGTTCCAAGGAAACCCTGGTTTTTGGCATATCCAGTAGTTGTAGTCTGATCACAAATGGGAGCTGATAGAGTAGTCATGGGAAACTGTTGGCTCTTTGTGGCCACTGCGTCTGTGAATTGCAGAGAAGGATATGGTGGTGAGCTGGGGATTGCTATTAGTCAGCAGAGGCAGAGAGCTGGAGGCAGAGGTGAGGAGGGTAAGGACCAGCTGGAACCTGCTGATACCTCTGCATCTGTATCTCACTACCTCTAAGCAACGGTGACCTCGGAGCATAATGGGTGCTGCTTCCTTCTGCCTTCCAAATCTTATACAAACTCACCATTGGTTTACTCTAACTTAGAACTGCATAGAAAAGGAGATTTTGGAGAACTTAATTCCTGGCATAAAAACTTGATGATAGACCAGTCCAGCATGATGTCTGACAGCATTTCAGAAGCATATACTGAATACTGAGTTATCTCCCTATTCAAAGGGGACAAATCCTCCACCTCTAAAAGAAAGAAAATAGCACTATATTTAAAGAATAAGATATATTCTGGTCCCTGAATAATAAACTGTAGTCATTTAAACATCTTGAGAATGCACATATATATGTAAAAAGTTTGTAGGGACGCCTAGATGGCTCAGTGGTTTAGCACCTGCCTTTGGCTCAGGGGCATGATCCTGGAGTCCCGGGATCTAGTCCCACATCAGGCTCCCTGCAAGAGGCCTGCTTCTCCCTCTGCCTGTGTCTCTGCCATTCTCTCTCTGTGTGTCTCTTATGAATAAATAAATAAAATCTTAAAAAAAAAAAGTTTGGGGATCCCTGGGTGGCGCAGCAGTTTGGCGCCTGCCTTTGGCCCAGGGCGCGATCCTGGAGACCCGGGATCGAATCCCACGTCGGGCTCCCGGTGCATGGAGCCTGCTTCTCCCTCTGCCTATGTCTCTGCCTCTCTCTCTCTCTCTCTCTCTCTGTGACTATCATAAATAAATAAAAAATAAATAAATAAAAGGCTCTCTTTAAAAAAAAAAAAAAGTTTGTAAAAGGCCTTACTTGTGTGGGTATACATGCATAAACAATCACAAAATATAAGCAATTTCCAGATGTAACCAATAGACACAGTCATAGGACTCTAATTTATACAAAATGGACTAACAGGATTAGGAATGCAGGGAACACCACTGCATGGTAAGACAAGTGGGAACAGCTCTGTATGTGGGTCCAGGAGAACGTTATTCAGTATGCCAACAGTGGGTAAGGCAAAAAGGGTAACAACATTTGTTGTTCGTGTGTAAAGTATATGTTGTCGATCCTCATTATTTGCAGATTCAATATTTTCAAATTCACCACTTGCTAAATCTTACTTATAAGCCCAAATCAATACTTGCAACACTTCTGTGGTAATTCTCTGACATGCAGAGGGAAGCAAAAAATTTTAGTTACCTGACACACATGTTCCCAGCTGAGGTCGAAAAAGGCAATGCTCTGCCTTTTTGTTTCAGCTCTTCTACTGTAACTAAGTGTCTTTTCTGTGGTTGGTTTAGTACCACATTTTTCACATTTTTGTGCTCTATGTTGGCAATTTTGCTGCTTAAAATGGCCCCCAAGTGTAGCACCAAAGTTCTAATGTTCCTAAGCGCAAAGAAGGCTGTAATGTGTCTTAAGGCTGCAATATGTGTTAGATAAGCTTTGTTCAGGCATGAATTATCATCCTATTGGCCACGAGCTCAATGTTAATGAATCAACAATATATACTAAATAGGTGTCTTTATTTTTTTTAAGATTTTATTTATTTATTCATGAGAGATACAGAGAGAGGCAGAGACACAGGCAGAGAGAAGCAGGCTCCATGCAGGGAGCCTGATGTAGAACTCGATCCCGGGTCTCTTGGATCACGCCCTGGGCTGAAGGCAGTGCTAAACTGCTAAGCCACCTGGGCTGCCCTCTTTTTTTTTTTTTTTTTTTTTTTTAATTTCATTTATTTATTCATGAGAGACACACAGAGAGAGAGAGAGGCAGAGACACAGGCAGAGGGAGAAGCAAGCTCCATGCAGAGAGCCCAATGCGGGACTCGATCCTGGGTCCCCAAGACTAGGCCCTGGGCTGAAGGCGCGGTAAACTGCTGAGCCACCAAGGCTGCCCCTTTTTTTTTTTTTAAAAGTAAAATCTTTCTAAGCAAAGCCCTTCCGAAGAAATAGTCATTAAAACACAAAAACAATGAAAGACTGCTCCAGATTGAGTGCGCTCTTTGCAAATAGCTCATCAAGCCATTTAATTATTTTTAGAAGTTATTAATTTACTTAAGTAATCTCTGCACCACATGTGGGACTCAAACTCACAACTCAAGATAAAGAATCTCTTATGACTGAGCCAGCCAAGCACTCCTCAAGCCACTTAATTCTGATGGTAACTGGCATTTTTTGGAAATGAATAGATCTTCCCCTGGTCGTGGTGATGCCAACAGCAGGGCTTCGTGAAGAATTTTTGAGATCGTTGGGGAGATTAATGGCATTAATATCCACTAGTTAATATCCATATTAATGGCATTAATATCCATTAATTAATATCCAGAGGGAGATTTCCTTCTGTGGATTTTACTGGTTTGGTTTTTTTGTTGTTGTGTTTTTGTTTTTCACACTTAAATCTTTAATGCATTTGGAATTTAGTTTTGAATGTGGTATGAACTAGGGACTCAATTTTATTTTCTTCAACGTGTATAGACAGATGTGCCAGTACCATTTAACAAAAAACTGTGCTTTTCCTATTGAATTTAAATATTGCCTTTATTCTATATTTTTTTTCTGGGATCACTCTTCTACTCTGCTGCTTTATTTGCACATTTCTATGCCAATACTATATTATTTTGACCATTGTGGTTTTATAGTATGTTTAATATCTAAGATAAGCCCTCCCACATACATTCTAATCTCTTTAATGATTTTCCTGGGTGTTTAGATGTACATGGACTTCATATGTACTTAAAAATTCCCATTGGGATTATAATGAATATTTTACTGAATTACTTATTAATTTTAGGAGAATAACTTCTTATGATACCAAGTCTTTCCATCAAAGAATATCTTTCTATTTGTTCAGATATTATTTTATACCTTCAGTAAGAGTTGGAAAAGACTTAGGTATGATTTAGGACAGAGAGAAGGCCAGTATGGCTTGAGGAGAGAGCCAGAGTAGAAAAGAAGAGATTACCAATCATAACTTGAAGGTCATTCTCACTCTTCAACATAACTTCATTGAAGATTTATTATGCATTGACTTTAAGGTTTATTACTCAGAGGATATATTTTTCTTATCTCCCTTATTTCCAAGTCCTTGAAGAAACCATCCTATGTATTTCTTGCTGCGGAAGAACTCTTGTTTTCATAACTTGTTAAAGCACTTGTTAAAGATTATCAATGGTAGAGTCAGAAAATAGCATGGTGGCCACCAGGGACTGAGGGGAGGGGAGGAATGGGGAGTTTAATGGATACAAATTCAGTTTGGAAAGATAAAAGTTCTGGAGATGGATGGTGCACAACGATATGAATGAACATATTTAATGGCACTGAATGTACACTTAAAAATGGTTAAAATGGTAAATTTTATGTATATTTGTGTATATATATATTTTACCACACACAAAGAGCAAGAACAACATGCAGTTCACTGGAAGAGAATCACAGTCGACTTCTGTATGAGGAGGTGAAGACGATATTGTTTGTTATGGTTAATATTTTTAGGGAAATCATGCAGTTGTTACTCATCTTCAAAGAAAGGCAGGGATGTTTTTAAAGCTACTGTTTTTCAGTAGCCTACAAGATTTGTTTATATCAGTGTTTAGTACAGATACAAAATGTCTAAGTCTCCAGATAGTGATTCATACTGAACAAGAATAAAGTCAATCTAAGAAAATGTCAAAAAAAAAAAAAAAAAGAATTGCCATTGAGATGAAAACCAGCAATGAGAAATTTCAAAGATTTGACTGATTTCTGAGAATATATCCATAGTTGGATAGTTGAGAAACGATTTCTTGTTCCTGCTTTAAGATACACCTTGGAAAAAAGGCAAAGCAACAGGCATTGTTGGTTTTTGGCATCCTCTCACTTCCTTTCTGCATCCAGTTCCCATATTTTGCCACCTCTTGCCTTATCCTTCATGTGTCCAGTGTTCTTTATGCTCCTCTGATGACTTAAAAAAAAAACAGTTTATTTTTATTTTATTTTTTAAAGATTTTATTTATCTATTCACGAGACAGAGAGAGAGAAAGAGGCAGAGACACAGGCAGAGGGAGAAGCAGGCCCCACGCAGGGAGTCCCAACGTGGGACTCGAATCTGGGTCTCCATGATCATGCCCTGGGCCGAAGGCAGGTGCTCAACCGCTGAGCCACCCAGGGATCCCGAAAAAAACCATTTTATTAATAAGGTCTGGTTGATATATCAAAAGCTGTGTGTGTTTAATATATACACCTTGATGAGTTTGGAGGTAAGTATACGCCCATGAAAGTATCATCACAATTTATGACATAAATATATCCATAACGTCCAAGTTTCTTCTTGACCTCTTTATTATTTTTTTTGTGATAAGAACACATAATAGAAGATTTGCCTTCTCAGTAAAGTTTTAAGTATACAATACAGTATTTTATTTTTATTTTTTTATTTTTAAAGATTTTATTTCTTTTCTTGAGAGATAGAGACAGTGACAGTGAAAGAGCACAAACCCGGCGAGGGGCAGAGGGGGAGGGAGAAGCAGGCTCCCCATGAGCAGGGAGCCTGATGTGGGGCTCCATCCCAGGACCCCAGGATCATGACCCGAGCTGAAGGCAGACGCTTACCCTCCTGAGCCATCCAGGCAACCCATGATACAGGATTTTAAACTATAGGTGTTATGCTGCACAGAAGATCTCTAGGACTTACTCATGTTGTATAACAGAAACTTTGTACTCTTTCACTAATACCTCTCCATTTACCCTTCCCCTGAGCCCCTGGCAACCTGCATTCTACTTTCTACTTCTATGAGCTTGACTGGATTCCTGGTACAAATGGGATCATATCATATTTTTCTTTCTGTGTCTGGCTAATTTCACTTAGCGTAATATCCTCCAGATTCATTCATGTTGTAGCAGATGACAGGATTTCCTTCTTTTTTAAAGCTAAATAATATTCCATTATATGTATGTAGCACATTTTCTTTATCCATTCATCCATAAATGGACATTTAGTTTGCTTCTATATCTTGGCTATTGTGGATAATGCTTCAGTGAACACCAGAATGCAGAGATCTCTTCGAGATAGTGACTTTAGGGCAGCCCGGTTGGTTCAGCGGTTTATTGCCCCCTTCAGCCCAGGGTGTGATCCTGGGGACCGGGGATCGAGTCCCGTGTCTGGCTCCCTGCGTGGAGCCTGCTTCTCCCTCTGCCTCTCTCTCTCTCTCTCTCTGTGTCTCTCACGAATAAATAAATAAAATCTTTTTTTTTTTTTTTTTTTTTAAAGAGAGATAGTGACTTTATTTCCTTTGGATATATTCCAGAAGTGAGATTGCTAGATTGTATGATAATTCAATTTTTTAATTTTTTGAGGAAATTATTCCATAGTTACTATTCTAATTTACATTCCCAACAGTGTACAAGGGGTCCCTTTTCTCCATATCCTCACTAGCACATAGAAATATTTTTGATAATAGCATCCTAACAGGTATGAGGTTGTATCTCGTCATTTTGATTTGTATTTTCCTGATGATGAGTGATCTTGAGCACCTTTTCACATATTGCCCATTTGTATGTATTCTTTTTTTTTTTTTTTTTTTTTTTTTTTTTGGTTAATACCATTTGTATGTATTCTTTGGAGAAATACATATTTGGTTCCTTTGCCCATTTTAAAATTGGACTTATTTTTGCTATTGAATCGTAGGCATTTTTATATATTTTGAATACTAGCCCTCTATCAGATATATGGTTTATAAGTATTTTCTTCCATTCTGTAGGTTGCCTTTTCATTTTGTTGATTGGTTCCTTTGCTATACAGTTTAATGCATTTTTAGTTTGATGCATTCATACTTCTTTACTTTTGCTTTTGTTGCCTGTGCTTTTAGATGGCTGCAATATTGTGATTTATAAGAAATATATATTCATTTGGTCATTGAGATGACCAAAATATATATTTCTCATTATATGTATTTGGTGTTCATCCACAGTTCCTGGCTAACAGGTCTCAAAACCCTTGGAATTTCCTAAATGATGAAAGCAACAAAGTGTTGTCATGTTAATGAGATGACCTTTGGACTGCACCTCAGGATGGAGCTGGTTGCCGGCACAGCCAGTCTTGTGATTAGAGGGTTTCAATTTTCAGTCACATCACCCTGAGCTCTGAAAAGGAGAAAAAGGCTATGGATTTTATCAATCATGCCTATGTAATGAAACCTCCATGAAACCCAAAACAATAGGATTTGGAGAGCTTCCAGGTTGGCAAATGTGTGGAGAATGGGGAATGTGGCACACTTGGAGAGGGCATGGGAACTCCATGCTCTTTCCCTGTCTCTCTTGCCCTGTGCATCTCTTCCATCTGGCTATTCCTGAGCTATATCCTTTTATAGTAACCCAGTAAGTAAAATATTTCTCTGAGGGACACCTGGGTGGTTCAGCAGTTGGGAGTCTGCCTTAGGCCCAGGGCCTGATCCTGGCGTCTGGGGATTGAGTACCGCGTCGGCTCCCTGCATGGAGCCTACTTCTCTCTCTGCCTGTGTCTCTGTGTCTCTTTCTGTGTCTTTCATGAATAAATAAATAAAATCTTAAAAAAAAAAAATCTGAGTTCTGTAAGCCACTCTAACAAATTAGATGAATCTAAGGAGTGGGGGGTCATAGGATTTATAGCCAGTTGGTCAGAAAAACAAGTGACAACCTAGATTTGTAATTGGCATACTGGGTTGGAGGGGATCATTGGCACCTCCAATCAATAGCCAGTTGGTCAGAAGCACAGCTGATAACCTGGGCTTGTGACTGGCATTTGAAGTTGGTGGGAGTCAGTTCTGTAGGAGTAAGCCCTTAACCTGTGAAACTTGATGCCATCTCTGGAGAAATTGTGTCAGAATTGTGTTGACTTGTAGGACACCCAGCTAGTGTCCAAAGAATTGCTTGCTTGTGTGGGGGGATTGCTCTACCCTACACACTGGAATTGGGTGTCAGAACCCCTTTAGTACCCTAACTAAATCATTGCCAAGGCCAATGTCATGAAGCTTTCCCTCCATGTTTTCTTCTAATTTTACGGTTTCAGGCCTTATGTTTAAATCTTTAATCTTTTCTTTTAGTCTTTAATCCATTTTGAGTTGATTTTTGTGTATGGCTTAAGATAAGGGTATAATTTCATTGTTTTGCATGTTGGATAGCCAGTGTTTTCTCAATACTGTTTATTGAAGAGATGAATTTTCCATGTATTCTTGGCACTCTTGTCTAAAAGCAGTTGACCATATATATACATGGGTTATTTCTGAGCTCCCTGTCCTGTTCCATTGGTTTATGTGTTTTTCTCTCTGTACCAGACTGTTCTGATTACTGTAGCTTTGAAATATTTTGAGATGAGGAAATGTGATGTTCTCAGCTTTGTTCTTCTTTCTCAGGATTGCTTTGAATATTTGGGGTCTTTTGTGATTTCATATGAATTTTAGTATTGTGTATTCTATTACTGTGAAAAATGCCATTGGGATTTGGACAGAAATTGCATTGAATCTGTAGATTCAGTGTGGGTAGTATGGACATTTTTTTTTTTAAGATTTTATTTATTTATTCATGAGAGACACAGAGAGAGAGGTAGAGACACAGGCTGAGGAAGAAGCAGGCTCCGTATGGGGAGCCTGATGTGGGACTCGATCCCAGGACTCCAGGATCATGACCTGAGCTGAAGGCAGATGCTCAACCGCTGAGCCACCCAGGCGTCCCTGGACATTTTAACAATATTAATTTTTCCCCTCAATCCATGAATACAGGATGTCTTTCTGTTTGTGTCTGCTTCAAATTCTCTCTTTATTACCTTATAGTTTTCAGTGTAAAGGTCCTTCATCTCCTTGGTGAAGTTTCTTTGTAAGTACTTTATTCTTTCTGGTGCTATTGTAAATGAAATTTTTAAATTTATTTTTTGAGGGACGCCTGGGTGGCTCAGTGGTGGAGTGTCTGCCTTCAGCTGAGGGTGTGATCCTGGAGTCCTGGGATCGAGTCCTGCATCAGGCTCCCTGCCTGGAGCCTGCTTCTCCCTCTGCCTGTGTCTCTGCCTCTCTCTTTCTGTCTCTCATGAATAAATAAATAAAATCTTTTTTTAAAAAATTCTTTTTTGAATAATTAGTTGCTGGTGTATAGAAATAGAACTGATTTTGTAACCTGCAATTTTGCTGTATTTGTTTATTAGTCCTCATTGTTTTTTTTGTGGAACTTTGATCATTTCAGATTGAGAGGCAGGCTAGCATTGAAGAAAGAGCATGTGTTATGAATTAGAAAGCCTTGAGGGATCCCTGGGTGGCGCAGCGGTTTAGCGCCTGCCTTTGGCCCAGGGCACGATCCTGGAGACCCGGGATCGAATCCCACATCAGGCTCCCAGTGCATGGAGCCTGCTTCTCCCTCTGCCTGTGTCTCTGCCTCTCTCTCCTCTCTCTCTCTCTCTGTGACTATCATAAAAAAATAAAAATTTTAAAAAAAATTTAAATATTAAAAAAAAAAAAAAAGAAAGCCTTGAGTTTCAATCCTACTTTGAATTTACATATGATTCTAGGACCTTGAGTCAGTTAATTATCCTCTCTAAGACTTGGTTTCATTATTCATGATATGGGGATGCCCCTTTCATCTAACTTTCTATTACATAGTCTTGTTTTGATGATTACATGAGATAATGAAATTGAAGGCATCAAACCAGGACTTACCATTTTTTTAAAAAAAGATTTTATTTATCCATTCATAGAGACACAGAGAGAGAGAGGCAGAGACACAGGCAGAGGGAGAAGCAGGCTCCATGCAGGGAGCCTGATGTGAGACTCGATCCCGGGTCTTCAGGATCAGGCCCTGGGCTGAAAGTGGCGCTAAACCGCTGAGCCACCCAGGGATCCCAGACTTACCATTTTCAAGCATGTAGTGTGATCAATAAATGGTATTCTACCTCCTTTATTGTTCAGCCTCACCAAGATCTGATTTCCCCTGAAGACTTGGACCATTAATTTATCTCTCCATCTTCTCTCATTTCCAATTTAGCTCCCAACAAAAATGCAGTTTCTTCAGAGTAACTGATCTTAACCACTTCTTTGTTAAAAGCGATCTGGATCGGGGACACCTGGGAAACACAGCCAATTGAACACCAAACTCTTGGTTTTGGCTCAGGTTGTGATATTGGGGTCAAGGAATTGAGCCCCACATTGGGCTCCACACTCAGCTTGGAGCAGTCTGCTTGAGACTTTCTCTCCCTCTCCTTTTGTCCTTCCCCTCTGGGTTTGAGCACTTTCTCTCTCTCTCTCTCTCTCTCTCTCTCTCTCCCTCAAATAAATAAATAAATCTTTTTTTAAAAGGTGATCTGGACTAAATTAATGTGCAACAAGAGGAAAATAACATACCTTATTTGCTAAACTGCTTGTTATGATTGTTGTATATTAAAATAAGATCCTTATTAGCCTGACTCTATCTGTAATTACAGGTGTAATGTAAATAAATGTCCCTTGTAAAAAGGTAACTTCTACTCAGTTTTCAGAGTTTCTCTCATGTTTGTTATTTCTTAAAAATAACTAGCCTAATGTAATCCTTTTGCCAAAGAGACATATTTTGGGGTGGCAAATTCTGCTCCCCTACAGGTGTTTACTGCGAGGTTAGTAAATAATAGATGGACATAAAATGAATCTAAAGACATTGGGTAGTTGGATATTTGATGGAAAGAGGAAATTTGGAGCAAATTTATTGAGAGAGGGACATGGGTCTCATATTAGAAGAAGAATGGGATAAGAGTGAGGAGAAGAGAGGAGGTCCAAGCCTGATCAGGAAAAGTGAAGTGTTTCTGTGAGGACTAGGAAGTGATAATGCAATTGAGAAGGGCTTATAACACTCATGGCTCTGGCATGGTCTTCTTGGCTCCTGCTTATCTTTCTGAGACAAAACCATATGCCTCCTTCTGAAACCTGTTCTTGGCTTCCATAGTGTTCAGAGGTCAATTTGCTACCTTTCAGCTCCCTACTTCAAGAAGTCTTTCCTCACAATACAGTCAGCTCAAGGGTTAATAGTTCTGTAGATTTCCCAAATTTCACGGGACCGAGGACCCCTTTCTATCTGGTTTTCAGTACCCCATTTAGGTGAAGATGGGTAAAATTAAACATTTAGCAGACTCTTTTCAGTTGCTGAGAAATGAGAGAAGTGCTTTTCTTAGAATCAACCATAATTCAAAATGAATTATATAATGTGTTTCCAAGAGAATGGTGCTATATAGGTGGTCTTGTCATTACCAGACCTTATCACTCACAATTATATAAACATGGAAAATAACAGTGAGCAAAGGGGCAAATGTAAATTTAGAGGAAGATGTTTTTGCTTCCATAATGGTTTCTTTCCCCTTGATAGAATTTACTGCAAGCACATCTCTCTGGCTGAAAAAAAAAATCTACTATTTTTTGGTCATCCATTCGGTGATGACTCATAGTCATCCTTTACAATTTCCAAAATAGGTGATGACCGTAGAGCTCCTGTCCATGCGCCTTTTCATATAACTTTCCATATTAACTTTCTTTTTCTAAGTTTCAGTAAGAATCCAGAGCTAGTGATTTTTAAGGTTTCAAGAACAAGCATATCTTTGGCTATATGCTTTATAATCCTGATGTGAATTATTTTTTTCTTCAATGATGTGACATTTTATTAGTAGTAGTATTAGTATTTACTTCCAGTAATAGTTACAAAATTTATGAGAACTTTTCACTTTTTTTTTTTTTTGGAAAATTTTATTTATTATTTATTTGACAGAGAGAGAGAGAAAGAGAGAAAGCACAAGCAGGGAGAGCTGCAGGCAGAGGGAGAAGGAGAAGCAGGCTCTCCTCTGAGCCAGGACCCAATACAGGGCTTGATCCTAGGACCCTGGGATTATGACCTGAGCCGAAGGTAGAGATTTAACCAATTGAACCACCCAGGCGCCCCAATTTTTCACTTTCTTCCATATATAAGGTGAAAATGAAGAGGCTACGGAACTAGATATATTTTTTATTTCTCTGTTTTCTTGGAATTTTATCATCTGAAGGTGATTGTACTGAACTCAGATCATTAAAAATAAAATTTCTCTGCCAACTATGTGCAGGATAATGTGGTGGAATTTGATGAGCATTTCATAGAAATGTAGACCATATGTCCTCTGATCTAAGCTAATCACTGTTAGATCGGAAATCTGTAAAAGAGGAACTAAAATACCAATTTTTCTCTTGAAAAAATATGCCTTACTCATTTAAGCTTAAGAATAACTTTATGAGGTAGGGTTATTATCATCCCGTTTTATAAATGAGAAGACCCTAGAAGTTTAGTTAGTGGCAGAGCTGGGATTTGTTGGGGAGGAAGAACTTACTCTACCCTTCGAGGTCCTTCTAGCTGAATTTCTAATCAAATCGATCCAAGACAGATTAACAGGAGAAAATCAAATGTAATAGCCTAAGTACAGTACACATGGACATTCCAAAGACAGGCAACGTGAGGACATATTTGAGCTAAGGAGAGGTGTAGGGACCTGAGAGTACAAAGGGAAGACTATTAGCAGGAAGGTGAAAGGTGATATTTGGAAAACAAAGGTGCCCTATTATGCAGATAACTTGCTTAGGTAAAGAGGAATCTCTGTTAATAGCTTTCTTCCTGGTAAAGGAGGCAGTTAAGGAAGGGGGTGGGGTAAGGATCTTTTTCTGAATCTGCTGGGTTTGGATTGCTTTTAGCTCAAAATAAGGCTCATGCCAACGTGACCCTTCTTGGGGTGGATTGCCCTTGGCTCCTACAGATTCAAACCCAGGCCGTGGTTAAAAGCTTCTTATGGTAGGGCTTATTAGACAACAAGCTTTTAGCCGCTCTACAATAGTCTCTCAGTAATAGAGGCAAAATCCAAAACAACAACGACAACAGCAAACAAAGATGATAGTAATTGAGAGGTCAGTGTTTTGTCCTCGGGTAGGTTGGGAATCAGTACACTTTCAAGTGAATCTCAGGTTCTATAAAATGTTAATGTAAGGGGAGACCAAAAACATCACCTAGTGTAGCTTTACCACTGCCGAGTGAGTAGTTCAACTTAAGTAAAAGGACATCTCTAGTGGTACACTAATACTGCTTGAATTTCCTGAGAGCAACTTGAAAATTCATGGAGTTGTTTTCATACAGGGTCAGGGGAAGATCCAATCCTGCTAATAAACAAATTTAAAGGGTAAATAAAGTTTCTTAACCTTAGTTCTCCTGACATTCTGTCTTGCTCATTCTTTGTTGTGGGGACTGTCCTATGCGTTATAGGATATTAGCAGCATCCCTGGTCTCTACCCACTAGATGTCAGTAGCACCCCCATTTGGTTGTGACAACCAAAAATGTCTCCAGACCTTGCCAAGTGTGGCAGGTGGGGGGGCCACAAAATTTACTGTTGAGAACCACTGGGCTAATAAGAGACAAAAATAAAATTGCCTCAGGATTATGTTTGTTGTTCCGCCCATTAAAATCCCTGGGAAAACTCTCTTCTCTGCCTCCTGGGCTCTTGCGAAGATGTTTAGCTCCTCTCTTTTAAGACTCTTCATCTCTTCTCTGTTTTTTCTGTTCTCAAGCCCCTTACCACCTCCATTTAGGGTATATCCGGAAACTCTGATTTTCTCCTAATTTATTATGCAGAGCAATTCAACTCACTGTTTTTTAGAAGTCCAGGAAGTTGGTGTACTGTGGGTGGGTGGGGCAGTGAGGAGGGATGTGGGGATGTGGGGATGTGGGGTGGATGTGTCATCTTCAATTCAAAATACAAGTTATCTCCCCAAAGAGCTGTATCTATTAGAAAGAAATCATGCCAATCCTCAAGTAGAAGCCACTGTAAATGTTAGAAGATTTAATAGGAAATCCTCCTTCACCACCTTTTCTTTTCCCCTACACATGGGGATTATGGAAATGGGAGGGTGAATTTCAGACCCAGTGGCCCAATGCTCTGCTTTTAGAGGAGTCGTCTATAAATGCTATACATAGTCAATTAAAACTTCCACTCTTGTTGATAAAATGTGTATATCAGCCAGACAGAAGGGATGCAAACTTTCTAAAGTACAAATAAATAGATTATAACTAGTCATTCAAACAAAATCATATTAAATATACTCTTTTTTTAAAAGATATTTATATTTAGAGTGAGTGTGAGAGGGAGCCCGAGTGTAAGTGTCCTCGAGTGGGGGGAGGAGCAGAGAGAGGGGGAGAGGGAGGATTGTGGCTTAAGCATGGAGTCCAATGCAGGCCTGATCCCACAACCCTGATCATGACCTGAGCTGAAACCAAAAGTCAGACTGAGCCACTCAGGCACCCCTTAAATATACTCTTATATACTGACGTACAGTATATAGTTTACGATCCCACCTTATTTTGATTTCTGCCAATCAGAAAAATATTTTACAAGTATGTGGCATTAAAATTGACAGGCATTGTTGATTTTTTTTTTTAACCATTTTTTGAGGAATTACTGAGAGATGTTGGTTTTAGGTGCCCTTTTGTTTCATTAGAAATTTCTCTATCGGGCAGCCCCGGTGGCTCAGCGGTTTAGCGCCGCCTTCAGTCCAGGATGTGATCCTGGAGACCCGGGATCGAGTCCCACGTCAGGCTCCTTGCATGGCTCTCTCTGTGTCTCTCATGAATAAATAAATAAAATCTTAAAAAAAAAAAAAAGAAAGAAAGAAATTTCTCTATCAATAGCATAAGCATTGTAGAAAAAACATCTTTGGTCATGCTGTGGTCTAAAAACCAGGAAAGCATTCTGTTTCTTAAGAGTCCATCTAAATAATATTAATAATTTTATCTTACATTCTGATGAATCAGTTTGCCTTTAAAATGTACAAACTAGGGCAGCCCGGATGGCTTGGCGGTTTAGCGCCGCCTTCAGCCCAGGATATGATCCTGGAGTCCCGGGATCGAGTCCCACATCTGGCTCCCAGCATGGAGCCTGCTTCTCCCTCTGCCTGTGTCTCTGCCTCTCTCTCTCTCTTTCTGTGTCTCTCATGAATAAATAAATAAAATCTTTAAAAAAAGAATGTACAAAGCTATCCTCTATTTTTCATAGACTTTTTCATCCTCTGATTCTTATTTTTATCCTTTGAGGTAAAAAAAAAAAATCTCAAAGAAATAGCTTTCAAACTCCAAGCTAGTATACCATGCTGAACTTAATTTAAATATTTTTAATAAAAAATCTTTTTAATTTAAATTGCATAACCTGTTCCTTTTCTTTTCTTTCTTTCTTTCTTTCTTTCTTTCTTTCTTTCTTTCTTTCTTTCTTTCTTTCTTCTTTCTTTTTTTTAAAGATTTTATTTATTTATTCATGAGAGACACAGAATGAGGCAGAGACACAGGCAGAGGGAGAAGCAGGCTCCATGCAGGAAGCCCGATGTGGGACTCGATCCCAGGACTCTGGGATCACACCCTGGGCCAAAGGCAGAGGCTCAACTGCTGAGCCACCCAGGTGTCCCTGTTCCTTTTCTTTTAACAGTAAATTTCAATGGTCATAAGAATGCTATTTGTTTATTTACTGCCTACCCATTTTTTAAAAGATTTTATTTATTCATTCATAAGAGACAGAGGGGCAGAGACATAGGCAGAGGGAAAAGCAGGTGTTCTGTGGGGAGCCTGATGCGGGACTGGAGCCCAGGACCCTGGGATCACGACCTGAACCAAAGGCAGATGTTCAACCACTGAGCCACACAGATGCCCACTGCCAACCCATTTTTGAATGGTTAACCATAGGTAAAAACGCACCGGTATTTGTCTATGTGAAGATATATGTGTGGATGAAGTGTGTATATATGTGTGAAGGCTGCCCTAAACCACTGAGTCACGGGGGCTGCCCTTCTATTATTTTTAAAAATAGATTATAGCCAGTTAGCTAGCTCACTAGAAAGCCATACTTGGATTATAGATGATGGGGAATTATAAGTCCCAGATAATGATTCCAATTCTGAGCAACTGACGTTCTTTAAAAAGTGAGTTGGGGGTCAGTCTGGGTGGCTCAGCGGTTTAGTGCCGCCCGCAGCCCAGGACGTGATCTTGGAGATCCAGGATCGAGTCCCACGTCGGGCTCCCTGCATGGAGCCTGCTTCTCCCTCTGCCTGTGTCTCAGCCCCTCTCTCTCTCTCTCTGTCTCTCATGAATAAATAAATAAAAATCTTAAGAAAAAAAAGACATTTCAAAAGCTTAGAGTGGTAGGCGGCTTGTAGCTAAGGGAACTTATATTAGTCAGGATAGGGAAGGTTATGCTACAATAACAAATAACCCCCTAATGTGCAAATCCCAGTGATTTACTATAACAAAGAATTACTCCTCCTGTCCACAGTTCACTCATTGTACATCTATCCTCAGGGACCCAAGCTAGTGGAGGCTCCACCATCTTGTCTCTGTGCTATCTAAAACACTAACTCCTTGATTGTCACAGTAGGGAGAGAAAATGCTGGAAAGTCTCAAACAGGTAATTAAATGCTTTAGTTTGAAAATGGCTCATGTGATTTATGCTCCCAGCTTATGAATACAACTAATGTTAAGATCTTGACTGCCCAGAGGAAGAGAAGAAATATATTTATGTAAGCACTAGAGGTCTTTAACAGAGGTTTTCTTTTCTTTTCTTTCTTTCTTTCTTTCTTTCTTTCTTTCTTTCTTTCTTTCTTTCTTTCTTTCTTTCTATCTTATTTTATTTCATTTTATTTTATTTTATTTATTTGAGAAAGAGCGAGCCAGAGAGATCATCGAGGGAGAGGGAGAAGCAGACTTGCTGTTGAGTGGAAAGCCCAGTGTGGGCTTGATCCTAGGAGCCTGGGATCATGACTTGAGCCAAAGGCAGACACTTAACCCACTGAACCACCCACTTGCCCCCAGAGGTTTTCCATAGAAACACAAATGGCACTGCTTTCATATCTAGATGACAAAGTATGACAGACTGAGGTAGGAATTTTAAAATTTGCAGGCCTTTGCAACATGCCTCCAGGGATTCCCAGGAATACTTGGGCTAGGCATTGAAATGAGGAGGATGAAATTCTTACACAGACTCCTAGAAACAAGAACCAGAGAATTGAGGATTATTATGATTAATGTGAGGACATTTGAATCAGAGGCAAATAAAACTCAGAGAAACATCTGTCACATTCAGAATATTTCTTTTTTTTTTTAAGATTTTATTTATTTATTCATGAGAGACACACACACAGAGAGAGAGAGAGAGGCTGAGACACAGGCAGAGGGAGAAGCAGGCTCCATGCAGGGAGCCCGATGTGGGACTCGATCCCGGGTCTCCAGGATCAGGCCCTGGGCTGAAGGTGGTGCTAAACCGCTGAGCCACCCGGGTTGCCCAGAATATTTCAATTCATAGGGGTGCTAGTGTTTCCTTTGGCTCACATATCTCTCATCTTGCCCCAGGAACAAATGTTAAATTGGAGCTACCTTTGAAGTCACCAGGGTATGTGTACCGTCCTTCAAACTTTTAGGGAGCTAATTTGAAGGATGCTGGGAATTCAATAGGATAACTTTATCTTGCTCATTTTCTTTTGTTCAAGAATCCTCTGACATTTTAGCAACTGTGATACTCCAACTATTCTTAGAGTTGGACATACTATAAAGTATATTCTGGCACTAGGCTCCCACCATCAAAATCTCCTATGGAAAATATTTATTTGGCTTCTCTCTGGGTGTACTGCTATAAAAGACTCATTCATCACTTCTCTCCCTGCCTCTTTGGCAACTGGCTCCTGGGCAGAGTATAAGCTATGCTCACATGTGAGCCAGCTCAGAACACAGACAATAAAATGGATTCCTCAATATTGATGACCTCATATGAGTTCTTCTGCTTAATACCCTAGACTCATCCCAGTGCAGGCCAGCCTTTTTTTTTTTTTTCCCTCTCTCTCTCTCTTTCTCTCTTCCTACAGACTCTGGGATTCTTTTTCATTGCTGCCACGGTATAGTCTACATCAGGGTGGGATGTAGTCTCCCAGATACCTTCCAGCAAAACGCAATAATGTAATTGCCACTTAAAGGCTATATAGCAAAAACACTTCAAGAAGAGAGACCAGGGATAAAAAAAATAAGTACTGGACAGTTTCAAGAATTGATGTTGTATCAGTCAGTTTTCATTCAGAGAGATAGAACCACTAGGAGATTCTGTATATATAAAATCTCCTTGTGTGTGTGTCTGTGTTTATGTGTTCTTCCTCCTCTATATATTTAAGGACTTTATTACAGAGATCTGACTTGACACAATTATGGAAGCTGGTTAAGCAGTCTTTGTAAGGCTGCTGCTGTTACATCTGATGCTAAAGCTTGAAGTATGCAGAGCAAGCATTCAGGAAGGGAAAATGGATGTAAGTTTGGGGAGATCACAAGCATGAGCTGTGACCCCACAGGACAGACAGAGACCCATGTCAGTTCTCATTGCCCCTGACCTTGATAGTATGGGTATCCTGTAGAAGCCAGGGTCCTTCATCATGGAGCTAAACACACATACCTGGCCCAGAAGTCAGAGAAGCTGAAAGAAGAGCTTTAGGGGAAAGTGAGCAGCTTATGCCGATGAAATGAGTTAGCTGGCCAGAGACCATCTGTGAGCTACAAAATGGCTACTGCTTCTCTTCTGTTCAACTCCTAAGAGTTTCTCCCATGGCTCATTTTAACCAGGAACATGCAGGGAAGGAAAGTCTAGAAATGTAGGTCAGCTAAGCCAAGTTGATATATTACAATGCCACCACAAATGAATGCCCCGATATGAAATCTCTGGTTTTATTTATTTATTTTAAGATATTTTATTTATTTATTTGAGAGAGATAGAGGACATAAGCTGAGATAAAGAGCAGAGGGAGAGGGGGAAGCAGAATCCTCACTGAACAGGGAGCTTGACATGGGGCTCGATCCCAGGACTCTGAGATCATGACCTGAGCCAAAGGCAAACACTTAACCGACTGAGCCACCCAGGCACCCTGAAATCTCTGGTTTTATTGATGAGAGATACCAGAAGCAACCCTGTCCTCAGGTTCTCTTTTATTCTCCCTGGAAAACTTCAGAAAACATCCTTGAACTTCTGGATGACATAGGCTTTTTCTTTTATAGGACTGTACTCTCAAGCATTTTCTAACCTTTTAGGATGGTTAGAACTGCACAGTAGGGTCTTCGTATACTGAGAACTGGTGACTTTTTTTTTTTTTTTTTTTGTGACTTTCTTCTATTTGACCTCCTGCCACATATAAGGAAAACAAACTTTACTTCATATTAGTTTAACTAACATCTGTTGTGCTCAGTTGTGTGCCAGGCATTGTGCTGGGTACTTCAGGAAACAGTGATGGACCAGGCCCTTGAGGAGCACACTATCTAGTGGGGGAGATAGACAAATAAATAGTCATGCAATATAGTCAATGTCAAGGTAAAGGAATGCAGGGTGTGCTATGGGAGTAAGAAGGGACAATCTTGAGCTTGAGATGTGGATCTTAAAGGATGAGTAGGAGTTAGCCAGGCAAAGAAAAGTGTAATGTGCATAGCAGGCCAAAAGAGATGTCACAGGCAAAGGCCCCGAGGTTTGAATCAATCAGTATATGATGGAAATTCTTAGAAATTAATTAAAGTTATTATGAGCATAGAGTGGATAACAGGGAGTGGCAAAAGATAGAGCCAGGTCCTGGGTACTGCATTTGCTATACTAAGGAACTTGAACTTCATTCTTCATTCTTTGGAGACACTGTAGTGTTATATATCAGCTAGTGATATGTTCAACAGAAAATCCTACTATAATAGTATAAACAGAAATGGGATTGTTAGAAGGTGGAGGAGGGTCTGTAAAGTATTCTCCAGACTGAGAACACAATTTTAGACCAAAAAACAAAGCAAGCCACTGCATACCATTTATACAGAATTGTATTCAGGGTAAATTACTAATAAGAGGGATTGGGCAAGCTATGCAGGTGGCACATAGCTATTCTGTATTCCCGTTTCCCATCCAATCTGGACTTTAATTTCCAGCTTTTATGGAGTGTGGGGCGTGGTGGTGAGGTCACATCAAAAAATCTCTACTAGTTACCAAAGTGGAGCCTTCTGTGCACCAGTCATCTCTACTAGTTACCTACAGTGGCACCATCTTTCCACCAGTCATCTTTACTAGTTATCTAAAGTGGAGACTTTAGATAGTGGTGCGTCTGCACACCACTTTAGGGAAGATCAGAACAAGCTTTCCCACATTCTGGTCAGGGCACTCAGCACCCTCCATGGGGCCTGGAATACATAACCGCAAAGGGAGATCATTGCACAACCATGAACAAGATGGAAGGCCGAAGATGGAGTCAGTGTTGTCAGCATTCCTTCAGGAGTTCATTTTTCTACAACAAAACACCTAGAGATGGGAAACATGGGTTTGGTATGGCATGGCAGCAGAACCATGTTAACCATGATTTGGGCTCTTTTTCCCTCCTCTGAAATCTTTAGTGTCATCCTCATTGTCCCAGGATGGCTGTTGCACCTCCAAAGTTCATATCTGTATTCATATTCATATTCCTATGGCTTCTGGCTCTATCTCATTGGCCAGAACTCTGCCACATGGCCTCACCTAGCTGCTGGGGTGCTAACACCTGAGAGCTCTCTGGACCCCTAATGCTTATCTGCACTCTCTTATTGAATGTCCCTCAGGAGAAAGCTCAGGTTAGTAAATAAAATGTTATATTGAATGTAAGCTGAGAGGTTGGATCTACTCCTGATTGGATTTTTTTAGGGTTTACCAAACATCTCAGTGTCTTTTTAATTAGTCTGAAATATTGCTAATGATGTGCATATATGTGTGTGTTCCATTGACTTCTCTTAGAATATTAGGTTTTTTTCCCAAGATTTTATTTACTTATTCATGAGAGACACAGAGAGAGGCAGAGAGAGAGACAGAGACAGGAGAAGCAGGCTCCATGCAGGATCCCGATATGGGACTGGATCCTGGAACACCGGGATCACACCCTGAACTGAAGGCAGACGCTCAACCGCTGAGCCACCCAGGCATCCCTAAAATATTAGATTTAATTATGAATTTAGTCTTTCCTTTAATATAACCTCTCTCCCTGTAGCTTGAAAATTGATTTTGTAGTGGAAGTTTGTGCTGAAAATGTGGACAAAGAAACTTAGACCAACACAGATCACTGTGTTTCCTGTTACAAAGGGACCCTTTCTAATCTTATACTAGGAGGGGTGTGTGTGTGTGTAAGTAAGTTCATGGTGAGAAAAAAACAGAGAGGAGAAATATATTGATAACGAAGAGAAAAAAATACATAAGAGCATAGAAGATAAGTATACTCTTGCAGATAAAAGTTACACTTTTATAGAAGGCAGATTTTTTTTCCGCTTTAAAATATCAGATTCATCTCAACAAGGCAGGATCTATATATGATTGTAAAATCGTTTCTCTCCAGTTTTCCAGAGTTCTTAAGGTGACCTGATAAGGTTAGATAGGGAATCAAAGAAGTTGAAATAATTTCCACCATATATTAGGCATCTCTTGAGATGTTATGTTCTGTTTTGCTTGGGAATAAATAGGGTTTTTTGTTTGGGTTTTGATTTTTGCTTCTTTGCTTGTTCATTTACACTTATTTGTCTTGAAATTGATAATATATGCACATGATAGAAATTAAAAATGTACAAAATAGTAGAATAAAAAAGTAGACTCCTTCTTACCACAGTCCTCCCCACTATCCACTCTTGCCCAGTTCCCCTCCCTGGAGACAACCTTGATTACCTCGTATGCATACATTATTGAAATTTGCTTTTTTTTTCACTTAACGATTTATTTTGGAGATAATTCCATATCAGAACATAATAGATTTGTGTCTTTCTTTTAAGAATTGCATACTAGGGGGGACGCCTGGGTGGCTCAGCAGTTGGGCCTCTGCCTTCTGCCCAGGGCGTGATCCCAGGGTACTGGGATCAAGTCCCACATCAGGCTCCCTTGCATGGAGCCTGCTTCTCCCTCTGCCTGTGGTCTCTGCCTCACTCTCTCTCTCTCTGTCTCTCATGAATAAATAAATAAAATCTTTATAAAAAAATAAAAATAAAAAATAAAAAAAGAATTGTATAGTGGGATTATGAATTTTATAATAGGAAAGTTTTTTCTTTCTTCACCTAAGGAAGAGATCAATGCTTAGCTTAATGAAGATATAGTCATTGATAGGAGAAATTAAGCTCTCATGAGGAGAGATTTTTAAGTAAGTGAACTTCTTGGGAGCCTTCCAAACTCTTCTAGAAATAGGGTTGCTAGATAAAGATTCAGGACACCCACCTGGTTAAATTTGAATTTCTTTTTTTTTTTAAGATTTATTTATTTATTTATTTATTTATTTATTTATTTATTATAGAGAGAGAGAGAGGTAGAGACACAGGAGAAAGGAGAAGCAGGCTCCATGCCAGGAGCCTGACATGGTACTCAATCCCGGGACTCCAGGATTGCGCCTCGGGCCAAAGGCAGGCGCCAAACCACTGAGCCACCCAGGGATCCCCTAAATTTGAATTTCATATAAACAATGAATATATTTTAGTACATAGGAATGTGTCATTCAGTATTTAAGAAATACATAAAAATATTTGTCTAATATTCAGTGAGATATCCTAAGCAATGGTTCATTGTTTATCTGAAATTCAGATATAACTGGGAGCCATATATTTTGCTAAATCTAGCAACCTTATGTAGAAACCACTCATCTATCCTTTGTGAATAGAACTGATCTTTTTTTTAAATTGAAATATAGCTGACCCACAATATTACATTAGTTTTCAAATATACAACGTAGTGACTCGACAATTCTATATGTTGTATTATGCTCACAAGTGTAGCTCCCTAATCTGTTACCATTGTCAGGTTTGATTCGATTGGTAGTGAAATGGAATAGAGAGGCCAGGCAAAAGTTGGTCGAAACAGGCTTTTTTAATGGGACTCGCTCTCCAGCGAGGTTCCCCAGCCCTTGGGGAGGGAGAGAGCAAGGAAGTCGTGCCCAGGCTAAACACAGGGGGGTCTGTAAAGAGTTTTTGTGGGAAGATGAGGGCAGGGCGGCATTCCAGTTAGGGCAAGGGTTACAGGTCTTTGTAAGCTAAGTTAGGGTAGGGCAGCAAGGCGGCGTCATTGGGAAGTTGCTGGCCTGGGGTTGGCCGTTTTGAGGTTCCCAGTCTTGCCAGCCCAACAACCATGAACACTATTATAATACTATTAATTATATTCCCACTGTATACCTTTTATTCCTGTGACTTATTCATTCTGTTATGGTAAACCTGCATCTCCTACTCCTCTTCATCTATTTTGGCTAACCCTCCATCTCCCACCCCTCTGGCTACCATCTTTTTATTTTCTGTATTTATGGATCTGTTTCTTTTCTTTTTTCTTTCTTTTTTTTTTTTTTTTTTTTTAAGATTTATTTATTGGGGGCTGCCTGGGTGGTTCAGCAGTTGAACGTCTGCCTTTGACCCAGGGTGTGATTCCAGAGTTCTGGGATCGAGTCCCACATCAGGATCTCTGCAAGGAGCCTGCCTATGTCTACCTTCTCTCTGTGTCTCTCATGAATGAATAAATAAAATCTTTAAAAAAAAAAGATTTATTTTATTAGGACACCTGGGTGACTCAGTGGTTCAGCGTCTGCCTTTGGCTCAGGGCTTGATCCCGTGGTACCGGGGTCAAGTCCCACATCAGACTCCCTGCATGGAGCCTTTCTGTGTCTCTCATGAATAAATAAATAAAATCTTAAAAAAAAAAAGAGAGAGAGAGAGAGAAAGAATCTCAAGCAGACTCCATAGACTCAGCAGGCTGAGTACAGAGCCTGACTTAGGACTCCACCTCATGACCCTGAGATCACCATCTGAGTTGAAACTAAGAGTCAGTGCTTAACGAACTGCACCACCCAGGCACCCCTGTTTCTGATTTTAGTTTGTTTTGTTTCTTAGGTTCCACATATAAGTGAAATCACATAGTATTTGTCCTTCTCTGTGTGACTTATTTCACTTAGCATAATACCCTCTAGGCCCATCCATATTGTCACAAATGGCAAGATCTCATATCTTTTTATGTCTGTGTAATATTCCATTGGAGAGGCTATATATATATATATATATATATATAGAGAGAGAGAGAGAGAGAGAGAGAGAGAGAGAATTTACCCAAAGAAACCAAAAATGCTAATTCAAAAAGATATATGCACTCCTATGCTTATTGCAGTATTATTTACAATAGTTAAGATATGGAAGCAACCGAAACATCTAACACCAGATGAATGGATAAAGAAGAGGTGGTATATGCTTATTGCATAGGAGTGCATATATCTTTTTGAATTAGCGTTTTTGGTTTCTTTGGGTAAATACTCAATAGTGGAATTGGATTGTATGGTTTTCTACTTTTAATTTTTTGAGGAAACGTCATATTGTTTTCCACAGTAGCCACACCAAATTACATCCCCATCAACAGTGCTTGAGGGCTCCTTTTCCTCCACATCCTCTCCAACACTTGTTATTGTCTTTTTTTTTTTTTTTTTAAATTTTTATTTATTTATGATAGTCACAGAGAGAGAGAGAGAGGCAGAGACACAGGCAGAGGGAGAAGCAGGCTCCATGCACCGGGAGCCCGACGTGGGATTTGATCCCGGGTCTCCAGGACCATGCCCTGGGCCAAAGGCAGGCACCAAACCGCTGCGCCACCCAGGGATCCCTGTTATTGTCTTTTTGATACTAGCCATTCTGACAAGTATCACATGATAGCTCATTGTGGTTTTGATTTGCATTTCCCGATGATGAGTGATATTGAGCATTTTTTCACTCATCTGTTTGCTATCTGTATGTGTTCTTTGGAAAACTATTCAGGTGCTCTGCGCATTTTTAAATCAGATTATTTGTGGGGGTTTTTTGGTGTTGAGTTGTGTAAGTTCTTTATATGTTTTGGATATTAACCCCTTATTGGGTATATCATTTGCAAATAACTTCTCCCATTCGGTAGGTTGTCTTTTCATTTTGTTGATGGTTTCCTTTGCTGCGGAAAAGCTTTTTATTTTGGTATAGTAACAACAGTTTATTTTTGCTTTTGTTTCCTTTACCAGAGGAGACATATCTAAAAAATTGTTTCTAAGTGAATAGAGTTGATCTTAACTTCAAACTCCACAATGATGAGTTGGTGTCTGGTAGAGCTGAAAAATATTGCTCATTAAATAATCGTTGTTATAAAAACAACCTCAACCTTCAGTCTTCAGTATTTCTTTTAATAGCTTCTCATAATTCTCAAGAAAAGCAATGCCTTCCTCATTTTAGATAATGCTTCGAATTAAGATTGTTTAGCATATTGTCTTCAGCATTAAAAATTATAATGTATTTAAGATGTACTTCAAATATTATAATCATATACTTGATCCTTGAGATGTATTAAATTTCAGGGGAATTCTACTTGTATAACTTACATGATATTTTTTCAAAATTAAGTTTGCTGTTAAAAAAATTAAATCAAATTGTAATTAAGTCAAGTTAAATGTCTTCTTGGAAAATTCAATATCGACTTTGTTGAATTCATATTTTATTTTCTTATAAAGCCCTTTGGGGAACTAAAAATCAGTGCAGTGTGATTCAGAATGAGCCACATTTAGTTTGTTTTCCTCAGACTCAAGTAGATGCACAATCTTCTCTAATGTCACCAGCTCTAATTTCTTACTTTATTGTTGCTCACGGGTGTTCTCCCAAGGCATCCCCCACACTAATGTGCTGTTTCTTCCCATCTAAATCTAATAACACCCTGGTGATACCATCCAACTTGGAAGTAGTGACTGTTCTGCAGCCCAGAAATGACTTCTGGAATGAATTTGAAACTTACAGGTGTATGCTTGTCCTTGGCTTCTGTGTCTACTGATGGGAATTTATTTCTCTTCATATTAATGAAAGTAATACCCCAAGGATGATGGAAAGTATTGTTTAACTTTAAAAGGCACCAAATTTTGAAGAAAAGTAGCCTTTAAAAATTTTTATTTACTGTTTTAAACAAAAGCAGTGTGCACTACTTGTCTAATTCTAGTCCACAGTGATTGGAGTATGCTTATTCTCTCCACATCAGTGTTTCCTTTTAGCATTAAAATGCAAGGAATGATAATAATATGGATGCTTAAGTATTGGAGGGAAATATAATGGTGTCAATTTCCTCTAAAATGAATCAAAAAAGAAAATAAGATGGATCAATGGGTGAATAGATATGTTTTAAAGCAAATAGAATACAATATTAATGGTAAAATCTAGATGGTAGGTATTCACTGTAATATGAAAGATGTAATAGGAAAGATGTTAGGGTTTGGAGTCAATGGCCAAGAAAGAATTCTTGAGACATCTTTGGTGCAAAAAGGTGGTTTTATTAAAGTATGGGGACAGGACCCACAGGCAGAAAGAGCTGTACTGGGATCATGAGGAGTGGCTGATTATATATTTTTAAGTTGGGAGGGAATTAGGGAGAGCGTAAGTCTCTAAGGAATTTTGGAAGCAATGTTTCCAGGACCTTGAGGGAGCTAACTGTTGTTAGGAAAAGGTCATTTATTACTGTCTGATAAAACCTCAGACATAAGACCCTTCAGATGTATATTGGTGGGTCATATGATTGGGGGATGATTACCAACATATATCTTGGAGGGTAGAGATAAAGGAAGTTTCCAGAGGAATTTTTATATGTTAAAGTAGACTTATAGGATCCTGGGCATCAGGTTGAGATTGCTTCTTGCCCTTAGCAAAGTATTAACACTGAGGCAGCTGAGTTCCTAGAGGAATATCACTCTGCCTATTTCAAGGACTTCTCGGTGGGCCATAGGTAGTGAGGAAATTTAATTTTTCTTTTGCTTTCGTTTCCCACATCAATATCCTTTCAACGTTTATATATGTTTGAAATTTTTCATAATTAAATGTTGAGGAAAAAAATTCAAGGAATGTGTGCTAAAGTACTAGAAACAAGTATACTTGAAGATGTGTTTATGCTGTAGGGGAGGAAAGATACATTTTCCTCTACCCCTCTAGATTCTTGGCTGAGGCCCCTTATAATAAAAGACAGTTTAACAGAAGAAAAAGAAATAGAAATTTAATAACATGCATAACTCCTGTATATAAGAGAGATACCTGGGAAAACACTAACTCCCTGAAATGGCCCAAGCCATCACCATCAAAGGAAGGTGGGAGAGGGCAGTCGTGGTGAATCAGGAGAGCTAGGTTCTTGTCTCACGTAGTCTAAGAATGAATCTCGTGGACAAAGAAGAGTGAGTAAAGCGATTGAAGTTTATTAAGCAAGGATACAGAAAAAGCTCTCAGGAGTAAGAGGGGTCATGACAGGGTTGCCAACATGGGCCTCCACTGACAGTCTTTTATTTAGAACTAAGTAGGGAGCTTGTGGCCTTATCATTCTTGTGACGTCTTGGTTTGAGTAAGGACTCATGATAACATCTTTAATGGCTTACTTCCTTTTAGGGTCTGGTTATTCTTTGTTGGTCACAGATGACTGTCATAAAAAATTTTTAAAAAGACACTCTTCCCACCCACACCCAGGGCAAGGTGGTCTGGTTTGTTTCCTTATCACTGGTTTCCTTATACCTCAGCATTTTTGGGATTTCCGTGAGACTGATCACATAGCCCCCTATCTATCTCTCCTTACCTAGCCCCATCTGTCCCTTACTCAGTGGGACAGACTAAGTACAGGAAACGGTAAGATTGTTATACAGATTTACGTCTGTGTCTTCTCCATTGATAAGAATTTCCAGAACTTTAGAGTCATCTTTTTCCATTTTATGTTATTTATTTTATTTTATTTATTTGAAACAGAGAGAGAGGGAGAGCACAAACAGGGGGAGTGGCAGGCAGAGGGAGATGGAGAAGCAGGCTCCCTGCTGAGGGATGATTTCCTCCTCCCTCATGTGGGGCTCAATCCCAGGACCGGGGATCAAGACCGCAGCTGAAGGTAGATGCTTAACTCACTGAACCACCCAGGTGCCCCTTTTTCTTTTTGGTACAGAGAGGGAGACACCCTTACAAGTGAAGATTTCTCTTATAAATGTAAATGTCTTACAAAAGTATAGCTTCTACTCAGTTTTCAGAGCTTCTCTTATGTCCATTGTTTCTTAAAAATAATTAACCTAAAATAATCTTTATGCCAAAGAGGCATATTTTGGAATGGCAAATCTCTCCTTCAATATATGTCATCTTGGGTCAGCTGTTTCACCTCTCTGTGCCTTGTTTCTTCATCTGTAAAAACCTACTGTATAAGGTCATGGATTCTGTGAGAAAATCTCCATAAAATACCACACTGCCAAGTTCATGATGTTCAGCTAAAGTTAGCTGCTATGATGATGGTGAAGATGTAAAGGTTGATATATGAGATGTATCATGGCCCAAAAGAAAGATGAAAATGCATCAGGGAAAACCTTTTCAAATAAGGGGACTTGACCTTGCTCTTGAAGGATGTGAGGAAAATATATTAATAGAGAGAGGTTCAGCATAAGCAGTAAATAGAAAAAAAGGAATAGAAAATAATGAGAGGACAGAACACAGAAGCAAGGTGTGCATAATGTTATGGAGGAGGTTGGCCTTGGTGGTTGTTTCAGAGAGGAGGACTAGACTTTATTAATTGATGTGAAACGAAAATAGTTCCTTCATATTCCTTGTAATATTAGACTCAAATGCTCAAACTGGGTAAAAAAAGAAAAAGAAAAATTGGGGGGCACTTGGGTGGCTCAGTGGTTGAGTGTCTGCCTTTGGCCCAGGGCGTGACCCCAGGGTCCCAGGATTGAGTCCCACATCGGGATCCCCACAGGGAGCCAGCTTCTGTCTCTGCCTCTCTCTGTGTGTCTCTTATGAATGAATACAAAAATCTTTAAAAAAAAATTAAAAAGCCCCAAATGTAACTGTAAACTGCCCTAGTTTTTTAATCCAAGATGTAGGACTTGAATGAATTCCTTTAATGCTGGTCCTAAGATAAAAAGAAAGAAAATAAAAATTAAACATAATAAATGTAACAGGTGGAAATCAGTTTCATGATTTATAACCAATATGAATACCCAGGTTTTCCCACATTTTTAAAAGTCCCCCCTAGGGCAGCCCCGGTGGCTCAGTGGTTTAGCGCCACCTTCAGCCGAGGGCCTGGTCCTGGAGACTCAGGATCGAGTCCCACATCAGGCTCCCTGCATGGAGCCTGCTTCTCCCTCTTCCTGTGTCTCTGCCTCTCTCTCTCTCTGTATCTATCATGAATAAATAAAATTTTTTAAAAAAATAAAAGTTCCCCCTAAAATATTATTTATTTCATTCCTCTGTACCTTGTTCACCAATATCCTTCTCTCCCCCTCCCACCCCCCCACTTCTATACTTCTATTTCTCAGTTAGGCGCTAGTAAAACAAGGCTTCCCTTCTTGTCAAGGTCAGAATGCCCTTTACTTCTGCAGAGAAACTTTTTTTTGCTTTGTTTTTTAATCTCTGTGAGGTCTCGAAATCATTGGAGATGGGAAGGACCGACAGGGATACACTGGAGTACATGACTTGGGCACGGAAGCCTAGTAAAGCCTTTTTTAAAACCTTCTCTTCCCTCTTCCTCAGAATAGCTGTAGGCTGGGAAAGGCAGAAACCGATGGTAGTGATGTGGTTTGGGATGGTGGATTCGGAGCCTAGGGCCAAGAAAGAGTTCTTGAGAAGTCTTTGATGCACAAAGGTGGTTTTATTGAAGCACGAGGACAGAAGCCAAGGGCAAAAAGAGCTGCTGCCTTGGGATTGCGAGGAGCAACTGATTATATACTTTGGAGTTGGGGGAAGTAAAGACAAAGGGAAGTTTCCCAAAGGACTTTCATATACTAAAGACTCACAGGACCCTGGGGGCCTAGCTATTATGAAGCTAAGGCTGTTTTTCCCTCTAACAAGGCATTAATATTAAGACAATTGGAAGTTTCCTGGAGGAATGTTATACTCCGCCTGCCTCAAGTATTTGTCAACGGGCTGTAGATTATAAGGACGTTTAATTTCATCTACATTTCCTTCTGCCTTTGTTCCCCCATCAGTAGTGTCGCATCAACTTCTTGTTGACCGAGCCAGACTCTTCACCGTTCAAACCGTAGTAAACAATTTGGAAATTTAATTTCCATTGGTGGCTAATCCTGTAGAATCCAACTCTTTTTAATAGATCCTGAAAATAAGATTGTTTTGCTATTAAAAAATATACAAGTTGACTTTCTTAGAACCATTAGCACCTTAGCATACCTCACTAGATTTCTGTATTTGCTGGCCTATTGTTACAAAGGGAGATTCATAAGTATTTCTTCTGTGGCACTCTAGCCAGGTGTTTATTTACCATGACACTTTTGGGTCTTTGAGTACTCAGTTTTATAATGAAGTGCAAAGCTTTATATTTATCCTTTGAAAGTTGGTTAACATAACTTTGAGCTTCTTCTACAATAGGCCTAAGCTTTTTTGCTTAAAAAAAAAAAAAGGATAAATAAATTGTAAACTCAGAAATGCTTTCTTCTAGCATATTGAGAGGGCCATTTTGTATAAACATACTTATTTGGCCTGGGTTAAAAGTAAGATCTAATGCATCCAGAAAAGGAACAAAGACTATCATTGTTCCAGAGAATTGAGAAAGAGCTTGGTGCTATATTCATAAGCCCTTCTAGCAGTTGTATCTTTCCAGAAGTCTACACTGCATTATTAAATAGAGGATAAATGATAAAAATTTACTGTGTTTTCCCATGAAGCATTCCTGAACATAATTGGACTGAAGAGTCCATGGGGATTTGATTTACTAAGGGGCAGTCTTAGGTTCTGAGGGGAAGCAAAACATGTCACCTCAAAATATGCCCCTTTGGCATAATGCCTATTTTGAGCTGGTTATTTTTAACAGTAGACACAGGGAAAGCTCTAAAAACTGAGTAGATGGTACTTTCTGTTATAGAAATTTACATTTGTTTTTTTTTTTTAAGATTATATTATTTATTTATTTACTGACTTACTTACTTACATTTGTGAGTGTCTTTCTCTCCGTACCAGGAAGAGGGAGAGGACTCTAAAAGTCTAGAAACTCTTAACAATGGAAAAGACAGGGGCTTAAATCTGCATTACAACCTTACCCTTGTTTACTGTGCTTTGCCTGATTACCTCCCATAACTGGCTCAGTTCCTCTTCCTTCCCTCACCTCACCCCATGAATATCTTTTGTCTTTAGCTGGAGATGGTACTAACGGAGATGGTCTGGGCCATTTAGATTTGTTACTCAGTTTTCCTGGGTCTCTTATGTGTATACAACAGATCTCCATGTTATTCAACTTCTGCTTGTTTTTCTCCTGTTAATCTGTCTTGTAATATGGGGGCTGTAGGGCAAACAATTATTTTTCTTCCTGTATAGTTCTTATAAAAGAGAAATCTAATTTTCCTTTTTTTTTTTTTTTAATTTTCCTACTTCCAGCAAATTCTGTTGGGACAAATAAAATAGAAAGTGTCAAAGTGGAGTAGGTAAAGCAGATAGAGCCTGAAGACAGTACTTTCAAGTCCCAGTGATGCCATAAGGCTAAAGCTCCAAGAGGGAGAGCCTGAGGTCCATCATCATGAATTTTGTTGGCTTTGCACAAGAAAGAATTCAGGTGCATCCCATTTAGAGAAAGGGACAAATATTTATTAAGTATAGAAGTAAGAAAAGAGCTACTTCACAAAGTAAAGTATCTTCTCCCAGATGGGAAGAGGTTCCAGTTTGCCTCTAAGGAAGGGGTTTGTCTTTTGTAAATTAGCTAACTATATAGGAAGGGCTTTATTCTTTAACTTTGGGTTTATCATTTATATTGGGCAATTAGTTTTTCCATTGTTTTAGGATTGTGGAATTATCCACAGGGAGCAATTTTCAGAATGTTCAGCCTAAATTGCTCTTACTGCCAGAGGGAGTGGGGTCTTGTGGTTTTCCATGAGTCAGATCCTGTGACTTTATGACCTGCTTTTTAGTTTAAGAGTCAGCTTAAAACCAAAAAGGCTTTACTTGGGTCAATTTGTCTCCCTAGTCTCTTTTTCCTCCTGCCTCACCAGTACCAGTAACTGTGGAGGCGTGTCCATCTTATGTAAGATCTGGGATTCAGTTGAGACCCCCAGTTGTAAAGGGAATTTATGTGGAATCCCACAACTTCCTTCAGGAAGGAGCAAGTTCTTGCTTTGTTGTCTTGCTTCTTTCCAAGATAACAATAAAGCAAATTAAGGACGCGTCCTTACTGGCTTGTCTTGCTTTGCCAGTTTACTAGGGGGGTATGTAATTCAATATATTTTTAGATATTGAAAATAAGGAGAGCTAGTTTAGGGATAAGACAATCGTCAAAAGATGAACCTAAACATTTTTCACTAAATTCTATAGCTGAGCTGAAAAAAATAAACTAATTGTGGTTGGTACATGAAGTTTTTAATTAGTATACACACCTGAATATGTAATTACATACATAGATGGCTCTGAATTCAAAGAGGATCATATTACCAGAATTTTAGAATGTAGTCACTGCAGGCAAAGGATAATAAGGTAGTATGAAGAACCAGGGACCAGAGAGATAGGTAAATTAAAAAATGCATTCATACTCATTTTAAGAGGCTACTTGTGTGAATGGAGATAATATATTGAGCGAAGCTTAATTAACTAAAGCTTCCAAGTAGAAGAGTTGTTGTTGTTGTTGTTGTTGTTTTTTTAGTAGCAGAGATGTTTAATGCATGTTTGGCATACTCAAAATTGATTGAGGAAGTCTCCTCTCATGAAAGTTTCTTGGGAAATCATAGTATATCCTTAACAAAAAAATGAAATACCAATGAAAAGAATCATATAATGATTGAGATTCTCTGAAGTTTATTGAGTAACACCCACATGGGGGCTTTGGGGGAAATGTTATTTCTCTTGGACAACAAATATATCTTGTCATTTCCAAAGAACTGTGAAAATGAGGTTCTTGTCCTCAGACTACTTCAACCTTAATGAAAGAAGAGATGAGATGTGTAAATAACCAA
Source organism: Canis lupus familiaris (assembly GCF_011100685.1). Taxonomy (NCBI): domain Eukaryota; kingdom Metazoa; phylum Chordata; class Mammalia; order Carnivora; family Canidae; genus Canis; species Canis lupus. Next base: position 12,564,907 of record NC_049260.1, on the reverse strand, counting down.
AATAATGCAGCAATGATTACATTTAATTTGAAGTTCTTCACACTAATTTTCAAAGTGAATTAGAATGAAACCAAGCTTGAACAAAATTAGGGGAAAGTTTCCTGGAAAACGATGTAGATGTGATCTACTTTTGAATTTTATATCTTCTTACATAGATTTGTAAGTAAGAATAAAACTTTTTGTTTTGTAATAACCTGAGAGCAAAAAAAACCCAAAACTACATACTAAAGATTTTTTCATGAAGAGCCAGTACTCATTGTTGTTTAAATGTTTCTTCCAATTTTATTTATTATTACTCTTTTAAAGATTTTATTTATTTATTCTTGAGAGACAAAGACATAGGCAGAGGGAGAAGCAAGCTCCCTGCTGGGGGCCCAATGTGGGACTTGATCCTGGGACTCCGGGATCATGCCCTGAGCCAAAGGCAGACGCTCAACCACTGAGCCACCTAGGGGTCCCTCCAGTTTTAAATCCTATAGTGTTCCCACATTTCTTTCAGGACGAAATGTGAATATTTCACATAGCATATAATTCACTAGATTATGGAGCCCTGCTATCTTTCACCATTTCCTCCTTACACTGAAGATTCTAGCCACATTGAACAGTTAGCATTCCCTAAGGGTGCCATATTCTCTCACTAGTCTTGTAGTGACATGGATTATTCCTGCTGCATGGAATCTTTTGTGACTCTTCTCTTCATAAGCTCTCTACTCTTTTTTTTTTTATTCATTCATAATAGACAGAGAGAGAGAGAGAGAGAGAGAGAGGCAGAGACACAGGCAGAGGGAGAAGCAGGCTCCATGCTGGGAGCCCGACGCGGGACTTGATCCCGGGACTCCAGGATCGTGCCCTGGGCCAAAGGCAGGCGCCAAACCACTGAGCCACCCAGGGATCCCCAGCTCTCTACTCTTTTAAGACTCATTCACCCTATAGATTTTGATGATTTTGGTTTTGAATTTTCTTTTAAATATTTTTATTTATCTGAGAGAGAGAGAGAGAAAGAGAGAGCAAGTACACAACAGGGAGAACAGCAGACAGAGGGAAAGGGAGAAGCAGGCTTGATACCAGGACCCTGGGATCATGACCCGAGCAGAAGGCAGACACTTAACCGATTGAGCCACCCAGGCACCCCTTGAATTTTCTACTAATCCATTTTTCTTTTGATCTATTTTTTAAATGAATTATTTTTAATTTCCAAAGCATCAAATATTTTTTTGAACTTCTACTATTGCTTTCTAATTGTCAAACTTACATTCAAACAAAGATGACATTATGATTAGTCTGATTATTTCTCTTTTATTTTGATACTACCTGGGGTGTCTGACTCTTGATTTTAGCTCAGGTCATGATCTTGGGGTCCTGCGATTGAGTCCTGCATCCGGCTCTGCATTCAGTGGGGAGATTGCTGGAGGTTGTCTCTCCCCTCTGCCCCTCTTCCCTGCTTGTGCACACTCTCTCTCTAAAATAAATAGATATATATTTTTTAAGATTTTATTTATTTATTCATGAAAGACAGAGAGAGAGAGAGAGAGGCAGAGACACAGGCAGAGGGAGAAACAGGCTCCATGCAGGGAGCCGGATGTGGGACTCAATTCCCAGAATCCAGGATCAGGCCCTGGGCTGAAGGCAGACACTCAATAGCTGAGCCCCCCCAGGTGTCCCTTTAGAGTCATTCTTGACTCTTCTTCTTCTTCTTTTTTTTTTCCTGTTATGTCTTGCATATCTGATACCTCTGGAATCCCACTGTCTTGACTTTCAAAATATATCTAGAATCCAACTACTTCTGTCATGTCTACTTGGGTTTAGCCCCTAGCAAGCCTTACCTGGATCTTTGGGGTAGCTTCTCAGTGACAATTTCTGCTTTGGTTTTGCCCCTACATATATCCAGTCTCCTTTTCGTGTAGTACCTGTGAATTAGTAAGATGCTAAGTCATCCATGGACTCTACACTTTTGGCAGTTTCTCATTTCACTCATCATCAGAGCCCAAGCCCTTAAAATTCCTCTTAGGCCATGAACAGTCTTGTTAACAGGGGAGAGAGACACAGTTAAAAAAAAAAAATCCTGTAAATCATTTTGATTGGCAGGATTTTTTTGTTTTCGTTTTTGTTTTTGTGTGTGTGTGTGTGTGCTATTGTTGATGTAGCACTGGCTGTCAGTTATGGAGACATTTAATTTAATTTAATTTAATTTTAATTTTTTTGGAGACATTTAATTTTAGATCATTTTAGATCATTGATTCTCAGCTGTGGGTTATTTAGCCCCTAAGAGACATTAGGCTGCTGAACATTCTATAGTCGGGCACAGAACAGCCTCCACAATAAAGACTTACCCAACACAAAATATTAGTAGTGTTGATGTTGAGAAACCCTATAATCTAGATGGAGAATGGGTTAAAATGAGCACTGAAAGGATTGGCCACTCAACGAATGCAAAGAGAGGTCCTATTGTTGGAAAAGTGAAAATTTCCCCTTACCCCTTTTGGGTTTTTTGGCTGGTCTAATAATTAAACTGATACAAGACATTAACAGGAATTTTAAAAAATTAATTTTATATCTACAGAGACCTCCTAGATATGGGACCTAAGAAATGACTAAAGCCGACTGTTTATATACCTTTAAGACAAAGAGACAATAGATTTGTGAAGAACTGAGAAGAAAAACTAAGGTTTCGAGAACTAATTAGTGAAGAAACTAAGCAAAGTTTGTTTACACAGCCTTCTAGGCTCTAAATTCTCTATCTCTGGTGATAGGGATGTCTACCTCCTGTTGCAGAGAAGGTGACATTCATGCTGGAGATTTTTTTCCTGCTTTCAGTAGGACAGAGAGGAGGGTCAGTGCATCCTTCTTGCACTAGCTATTTCTTAAGTAATTTGAACTCAAAATAATCAATGTGCCACTTTTGGCGTATTTTAGAGTGGCCTGCTTTGAGCTCCATCATTATTCTTTTTTTTTTTTTTTTCCATCATTATTCTTAAGCCATTTTCTGAGCCATGCATAGCTTGTTTACTTGTTTGCTTAGTGGAAGAGTTTTTTTTTTTTTTAACTTTTATTTATTTATGATAGTCACAGAGAGAGAGAGAGAGAAGCAGAGACACAGGCAGAGGGAGAAGCAGGCTCCATGCACCGGGAGCCCGACGTGGGATTCGATCCCGGGTCTCCAGGATCGCGCCCTGGGCCAAAGGCAGGCGCCAAACCGCTGCGCCACCCAGGGATCCCTAGGGGAAGAGTTTTTAATCACTTCCCAGCTGGGTGTTACAGCTTCGGTACAAAGAAGAAACTCTCAGCTCTAACCTCTGCTCTGCGCTCAGTTCCACCCAGCAACAGAAGCTGAATAAATACTTTGTTATCTGAGGGGTTCAGTTTGGCTAGCAGAATTCCTCATCACATTGCAATATCATCTCACACATGGATTACTCTTGAGTGCCTGAGCTGTACTGGAGGCTAAGAAAAGCTGGTGATGACCTGAGCAAATCCTCACAGAAATAAAGATCAATCAATACCCCTATTTGGGCCAGTTTTGCAGGGCTTGTCTCTGAGACAAATGGAAATGGGTGTTGAAGGCATTTTAGGAACGGTATTTGGGGAGAGGTAACCCAGGTATGTATGGCAGCTCTAGGGTGCAGAGTCTGGATCACTGCCTCACTTTTCCTGTTCATCCAGAGTCTCTTCATCTCTTTTTCTGTTTCTACTCCTTTGTCCTTAAGTTTGTAATAATAAGAATGTAATGGATTTTAAAGATAAGTTGCAATAATTATTAAATGACATTTAACTTCATTTTTGCCTTTTCATTCATTTTTCAACCACTGTTTATTTTCATAGTATGTTAGAAAGCAATGGAGTTTTAAGTTTATATAATTTAGTTTTATTTTTTTAAATATTTATTTATTTTTTTGAGAGAGAGCATGAACTGGGGAAAGGGAGAGGGAGAAGCAGACTCCCCGTTGAGTATTGAGCCGGACTTGGGGCTCAATCCCAGAACCCCAGGATCACGACCTGAGCTGAAGGCAGACACTTAACTGACTGAGACACACAGGTGCCCTGAGAGTCGAGAGTCGGACACTTAACTGAGTGAGCCACCCAGATGCCTCCAAATGGTTGCTATTTATTTATTTATTTATTTATTTATTTATTCATTCATTCATTCATTCATTCATTCATAGACACACACACACACACAGAGGCAGAGACACAGGCAGAGGGAGAAGCAGGCTCCATGCAGAGAGCCTGACCTGGGACTGGATCCAGGGTCTCCAGGATCACACCCCCAGGCTGTAGGCGGCCCTAAACCGCTGCACCATGGGGGCTGCCCATGGTTGCTTTTTAAATTAAGTTACATTTTTAGGGATGCCTGGGTGGCTCAGTGGTTGAGCATCTGCCTTCAGTTCAGGTCATGATCCTGGGGTCCTGGGATTGAGTCCCACATCGGGTTCCCCACAGGGAGCCTGCTTCTCCCTCTGCCTGTGTCTCTGCCTCTCTGTGTGTCTCTCATGAATAAATAAATAAATTATTTTTTAAAAATGTAAAAATAAAGTTATATTTTTAAAAAGATTTTATTTTTTTGAGCGAAAGAAAGCACATGCATGAGTGGGGGTAAGGGCAGAGGGACAAGCAAACTCCCCGTTGACATGGAGCCCGACATGGGGCTCTATCCCAGGACCCTGAGGTCATGACCTGAGCCTAAGTCAGACACATTTAACTGACTGAGCCATTCAGGCACCCCAAAGTTACATTTTTGAAACCTAAATATTCCAGGCTGCTCCAATCTGTGAGGAAGTGTACAGTCACATTAACAGTAATATCCTTTTTTTTTCTGCCCCTAGACCCTTTCTGTTTTTCAAAAGCTCTCCAAGTTATGTGGGAGCTCCTGGGGCATCATTTAACAAAGCTGACTGATTGGCTCTGACCCAGTCATAGCTATCTGGGCCTGTTGTAGCCACTCCAGCCCTTACACGCCTCTGTGGCTTCTTAGCTGGGCATAACTGCTATTGCATGATCTCTTGTTTGCTGCTGTTGGGTCCCTGTGCTGAAGTGAAGTGAATGACTCCTCCATCTCTCTTCATTGAACTTGGCTCAGGAACAACCCAGTCATAAAACCTTTCATCAACACAACTCTTTTGGTTTATGTGCCCAGTGCCCTCTCCATTGAGGTTTAAAAGTAGCCCATCTGGCTAGGTGTATGTTTAGATAGGAGAGAATGGAGAAAAAGGGATAGGGAAAGATATCCCTTTATCTCTTCACTGACTTTCCCCCTCCTCTTTCAGGGTAATCATAAATTACCACCTTAGGAAAAAAAGAAAAGGAAAAAAAGAAAAAATAACTGCCACTCCCAGAACATATTAACTCTTAGAGTTACTTCTAGATGGGCATAAATTATCCCTAAATATTCTTGTTAATAGGATGACCACATTTCAAAACTCCTGAGAGTACAGCTTACATCACAGTTTGTGCAAATGGCATCCTAAAATTGAATTCTAGGGATACGTATCCTAATTCAACTTTGTGACTCCTTAATTACAATTTAACTGTAATCCTAACAGATGTTTCTGTCAGTTCACAACCATCTCAGAAGTTTCCCGGGTATAGTCTGAAACTGGCCCCTAAAGTCAGAGGTCAGGGAGAGACCAAAAAAAGAGGCAGCCACTCCTCTGCATGGGTGCAGAGGGTGGTAGGTGGCAGGTTTAATAAACAAAGGAAACTTAGGTAAGCAGTTGTCTTGGGTAGCAGCAAAGTGAACGGATCCCTGCAACTGCCTATCAAATCTTAAAATTTTATGAAGAAGTGGTAACTGAGCCAGGCCAGTTAGACATAGCACCATCATGTCAGTGCTATGTCCTTGGAAAATCATCTGGGAGCTGGAAAGGCAAAGGAACTCACATTTGAAGGACAGGGGAGGATATGAAGAGCCTCCAAATGCTGGTTAATCAGGAGCACATCTTTTTTTTTTTTTTTTTTTTGCTTTTAAGATTTTATTTATTTATTTATGAGAGACACAGAGAGAGAGGCAGAGACACAGACAGAGGGAGAAGAAGGCACCATGCATGGAGCCCGACGTGGGACTCGATCCCAGGTCCCCAGGATCAGGCCCTGGGCTGAAGGCAGTGCTAAACCGCTGAGCCACCCAGGCTGCCCAGGAGCCACATCTTTTAGATGATATTCCCCAACAGTATCAAATAGCTCTAGCATTTCTAATTTTTATGCTTTATATGTTGAAGAATTATTCTTTTTAGTATTAATACTTTGAAGCACAGAATATGGGATTCTGATATGATTACCATTATGGACAACTGCATGATCTGTGACAACCCATAGCTTAATTTCCCCTCTTCAAGCCCCTCAGCCGTAGACTGTCTATGGCTTGGTAAGGTAACATTTGCTTTGCCTACATTTGTGTTGGAATTGACAAGTAGAAATTGAAATAACATGCCAGGAGGCTGTTGGTAGGTGTCATGTTTCTGGCTTAGTGTTCAATTTAAAACCTATATAATGATAGAAGTGGAAACTTTGATGGGAAAAGAAGAAATTTGGTATCTTCACAAGAATGTCAATCAACTAGATATCTTGACAAGTTGACATGTTAACTTAAGTGAAAGTATCATTTATGGATCTTCTAATATTGGATTGAGTTCCCTGACCACAGTCCAATCTCATTTTAGGCCCTAGATGACTTACAAAAATTTGTTGTGCTAAAAAATGTTTGTAGCCTGGATCATATTTTATTATTGATGTAAGTATACATATATACAAAAAATATATATAGCAGAAAGCGTAAGAAGAAAAATCCACAGAGGCACCTCAGCATTCCAGTGAAAAATGTTTTCCTGCAGCTGGTAGAGGGGCATGTCAGCCTCTCAGGCTGGTAATCTAACACACTATATGTGTTGCCCTTTAAACACATGTATTCATGTATTCAGAGTTTGCCACACTGTTCACTCCTGTTTTACCAGAAGTTATCACTCACTTTAAAGTCTCTGGAGTTTGTAAAATACGCCTTTGACTTTTTTTCTGATAAACTAGTGATCACAAAAGCCAATAAAGTCCTTTGGGGATTTTATTTTCTATTTCACTTAATAATGCCAGGGAGCAAGAATTCCTGTCCCCTTCAAGGTGATCAGATTGACATGAGACAGATGAACAGGAGAAAATAACATTTCATAGCACACATACAGAGAGTCCACACAGACATGGAAATTCCAGACAGTTCAAATGAGGTAAAAATGTCATCCTGAACTAAGGAGAAGGGATAGGAGTCTGGGACATCCGAGGGAAGGAATGCAATTCACGGACCAATAAGAACAGATGTTTGTCCTGCAATACCTATGCGTCACTCAGATAAAATTTATCTCTGTTAATTCTTACTCTACGAAGGACCCTCAGTTTAGATTCTTCTGTGTAGTTAAGGGAGGAGCAAAAGTTTCTCTTGAGCCCATAAGGTCTTGATTGCCTTCTGCTCAAAGTAATCCTCATGCCAGAAAATCTTTTTTTAAAATTTTTACTTATTTATTTATTCATGAGAGACACAGAGAGACAGAGGCAGAGACACAGGCAGAGAGAGAAGCAGGCTCCATGCAGGGAGCCCCATGTGGGACTCATCCGGGATCAAGGTCTCCAGGATCACACCCTGGGCTGAGGATAGTGCTAAACCGCTGGGCCACCCAGGGGTCCCTAAAGGTTTATTTCCATTGTGAATTCCCAATATATCTCAAGCTGCTTGAAGGCAGAGGCATCAAGTATCATTCAAGGCTGCCTGTCCAGTCCTAGCCTCATGTTGGGAATGTACAGGTTACTCAGTAAATGTTTGTTGATTGGAGACTTCAATATTGGACTGGTCAGCTATCCCTACCTGTGTCTTATACTTAATGCTGAATTACCAATTAAAAACAGAAGCCTTTACTTATTTTCCTTATCAAGTGGATATTTTAAAAATGTATCAAATAAACAGGGGTGTAGGATAGGTCTTTTAGTTTGCCTTATATCAGTATGGGCATGAACCTTGAAAGAAAGCAGAATTTACCACCTTAAAATATATCACTTTAGTGTAAGGATTATTTTGAGCTAAAGACAAAACCCAGAAGATATAGGAAAAGCTCTTTTATCTCCCCCTCAAATGCCTAAATTTACAGTCTGTTCTAAAAAGATAGCTACTACCAGAAATACCTTTTTTTTTTCTTCCCCAGAAATACCTTTTTACCTAAGAAATTTACCTGCATAACAGGGCAACCTTTGTTTTGCAAACATCTCTTGCTTCCTATGAATAGCCCTCCTCCCCTTTGTATCCCCAAGCCCCTAACCTTCTTTTTAGCTTACGATGTTATTTGAGGGTAGCCCTGGTGCCTCAGCGGTTTAGTGCCACCTTCAGTCCAGGGCATGATCCTGGAGACCCGGGATCGAGCCGGCATCGGGCTCCCTGGGTGGAGCCTGCTTCTCCCTCTGCCTGTGTCTCTGCCTCTGTGTCTCTCATGAATGAATACATAAAAATCTTAAAAAAAAAAAAAAAAAAGAATGTTATTTGAGCTTCAATTACCTGGTTGCCTTGGGTCTTATGTTTTTATGGGGCTCTTATACATACAAAATTAACTTTATTTTTTTCCTGTTAATCTGTTTTATATCAATTGAATTATTAGACCAGTTAAGGAAGCTAAAAGGGAAGAAGTGAAAGTTTTTCTATCTTTACATCCTTAAGCCTGCTTATTCAAAACAACACCTACTCAAATTGAATCACTCTCTTGATCTTGAACCTACAAATAGATGGCAACTATGGTCACGTTATGTGCAGAAAAATATAAGCATATATTTGAATTTTTTGTTAATCCTAGATCTCATATTAAGAGACACTTGAACCTTCTTATAAATAGAAAACAGGTTAATTATGTATACTTACTAAATTTTCTCTTTCCATTCTATTGACTAAATAGTGGAATTATGACTAATTTAAGCAAATGAATCATTTTGGCAGTGACAGAGTACTAAATAGTTGGCTAATTTTTGATATTCTGAATTCTCAATAGTATAATAAAATAATCATTACACTGTGACTTCACCATTTAAGTGGAAAAAAATTAAACCAACATTCAGAGGGTAACGCTATTAAAAAATGAAAGATGGGAAAAAATGAAAGATGGTTTGCCATTAGTTAAAAGAAAAAAATCTGACTTTAAGGAACCAAGAGAAAAAGAAATCCTTTTAGGATTCAATTTATTATTCTCAGAAACAAAATGGATTTCTTTTCAATGTGTTGGAATAAAAATGGAGTTCTTTTTAAGATCATGACAAGTTTTATCTATGGGTATGAAATTTTAAATAGGAAGACTGATAGCAAGAGATAGGTCTTTATCCAGTAACATGAAGATAAATGATAAATGATATTCCTAAGGGTATGGGTATGTAGAAAATGAATCATTTTTTAACATGCTTAGGTTTGCGATTCAGGAAGCCTCAGGATAGCAGTTTCCAGAAAATTTTTTTTTTTAATTTTTTTTTTATTTTTTTATTTATGATAGTCACACACACACACACACACACACAGAGGCAGAGACATAGGCAGAGGGAGAAGCAGGCTCCATGCACCGGGAGCCCGACGTGGGATTCGATCCCGGGTCTCCAGGATCGCGCCCTAGGCCAAAGGCAGGCGCCAAACCGCTGCGCCACCCAGGGATCCCCAGAAAATATTTTTTAACAGTAAAAATTTTGTGGACTTTTCTTCACATGGATAATAGTTGTATTTCTATTGTTTGATGACTACATATATCACAATAAATAAGTTAAGATGATGTAAAAAATCACTTGAAAATAATGTGTGTTTAATGAATAAAGCATTTTTAATACATCTGACAGTGTAGTTCAAAAATATTTGAGATATTATTTAGCCATTCTACATAAAATGTTTCATGTGCATATGGGTTCGTGGACCTTGTGGAATAATTCTTTAAAAAAAATAATATAATAATAATAATAATTCTTTTAAAAAAAGATTTATTTGAGAGAGAGAGTGAGTGAGCAAGCATGTGGGAGGTGGAAGGGCGGGGAGAGAGGGAGAGAAAGTCTTAAGCAGACTCCACACTGAGCATGGAGCCCGACACAGGGCTCAATCCCATGACCCTGAGATCACAACTTGAGCCAAAACCAAGAGTTCAATGCCTAACCAATTGTGCCACCCAAGTGTCCCCCCCCCCCACTTTGGAATAATTCCTAACTCTTGGGGGTCTGTAATTGCAGACTGGAAAGTTTGTACTTCTAAAATGTGATCCCACTTTCATGAGAAGTATTTCTACCATGCTTGATAGGGTACTTTTGTCATCCCTTAAGTCTTCTTTTCTGTTGCACAGATATGTGAGATTGTTTATGATCATCTTTAACTCTTTTTCTTAATGTTTCAGAAGTTTTGGTGTTCACTTTTACTGGACTTTTTTTTTGTGTGAAGATTTTATTTATTCATGAGAGACACAGAGAGAGAAAGAGAGAGAGAGAGGCAGAGACATAGGCAGAGGGAGAAGAAGCAGGTTCTCTGCAGGGACCCTGATGTGGGACTCAGTCCTGGGACCCTGGGATCACGACCTGAGCCAAAGCAGACACTCATCCACTGAGCCACCCAGGTGCCCCACTTTTACTGGACATTAAATGAAGTATTTAGATATTCCAGATTTTTTTTTTTTTTAATTTATGATAGTCACACAGAGAGAGAGAGAGGCAGAGACACAGGCAGAGGGAGAAGCAGGCTACATGCACTGGGAGCCCGACGTGGGATTCGATTCCGGGTCTCCAGGATCGCGCCCTGGGCCAAAGGCAGGCGCCAAACCGCTGCGCCACCCAGGGATCCCGATATTCCAGATTTGTGATCCAGCTAAAGACATATCTTGGCTAGATTGCAGACTTGCAGGTACAGTTAGAGAGTACATAGGCAGGAATAACTGACCTCTGTTTTTAAATTCATCTATTGTAATTGTTTCTGAATTCATTGAATTTCAGATGTTTTGAATTGGGGGTACCTAGGTGGCTCAGTTGGTTAAACATCCAGCTCTGGATTGTGATCACAGGGATCAAACCCAGCTCAGTGGGGAGTCTGCTTGTCTCTCTCTCCCTCTGCCCCTCCTCCCACTGGCACACTTACTTTCTTTCAAATAAATAATTTTTTTTTTTTTTTTTAAAGAAGCCTTTAGCCTGAGTGACTCAGTCTGTTGAGCACCTGCCTTTGGCTCAGGTCATGATCCCATGTCATGTCAGGCTCCATGCTCAGCAGGGAACTTGCTTCTCCCTCTGTCCCTCCCTCTACTCATGTTCATTCTCTCAAATAAATAAATAAAATCTTTCATGTTTAATTGTAAGAAGTTATGTAATGTAACATTTATGATGAAAAAATATTTCTGGGCAGCCCAGGTGGCTCAGCAGTTTAGCGCTGCCTTCAGCCCAAGGCCTGATCCTGGAGACCTGGGATCGAGTCCCACATCAGGCTCCCTGCATGGAGCCTGCTTCTCCCTCTGCCTGTGTCTCTGCCTCTCTCTCTCTCTTTCTCTCTCTGTGTCTCTCATGAATAAATAAATAAAATCTTTTTTTAAAAAAAGAAACATATTTCCAATTAAATTCAGACATGATACTTCCAACATTATTTAGTTTTTAAATTTTAATCTTATTAAAAAGTGTTTTACATTTATTTAGGCAGAGATTTTAATCATATATCACTATTGTACATTCATAAAATGAAAACTATACATGAAATAAATTGGGCATTCCTTTTTTTTTTTAAGTGCTTATTTTTTTTAAAGACTTTTTAAATTTATTTATGAGAGGCACAGAGAGAGAGAGAGAGAGAGAGGCAGAGACACAGGCTGAGGGAGAAGCAGGCTCCATGCAGGGAGCCTGACGTGGGACTCAATCATGGGACCCCAGGATCACGCCCTAAGCCGAAGGTGGTGCTAAACCGCTGAGCCACTAGGGCTGCCCTAAATTGGACATTCCTGAAACCTTTTTCCATTCAGGTTCCAAATTTTCTAAATTATTTTCTATTTAGAGGCATTCACGTCCATTTTTCCCTCACAGTTTTGTCCCATCGACAGCACTGTTGCTGAAGCGTTTCTTTTAAGCGTGCTCTACTAGTGTCTCTGGATTTTCTTCCAAGGCCCTGACATCCATTCTGCTACCTGTAGGTACTGACAAAGCATTTTCAGACAATTAGGATTCATCTTCTTTTCTCAAATTATAGTTAAATGGCTGTCCATGGAAATGTCAAGGGATTGTTGTGGCCAGTCATACCCCTAGGAATAATCATAGGCAATGTGGTAGACAGTTTCTAAAATGGCTCCTGATGATCTTCACCGCCTGGTATTCACACCCCTGTATATAAAGTCTCCTCCCCTTGAGTATGAGCTGGACTTGGTAACTTGCTTCTAATGAATAGAATTTTGCAAAGTGACAGGATGTCACTTATGAGACTAGATTTCAAAAGACTAACTTCTCTCTGATTCTCCCTCTTTACCTTTCTCTCTCTCTCTTGCTTTCTCACTCTGATGAAGGGCATCTGTCATGTCATGAGCTACCCTATCAGGAGACTACTAAGCAAGGAATTAACAACAGAGGTTTTTGGTCCAGCAGTTCATGAGGAACTAGGGCCTCAGTTGAATAGCCTGTGAGAAACTGAATCCAATCAAGGATCATTCAGTAAGCTTGATAGCAGATCTGCCCCCAGGTTAGCCTTAAGATAATCACAACCTGCAAAATACTTTGATTGCAACCTATGAGAGTACTGGAGCCAGAGGACTCAACAAGCAATGCCTGATTTCCTGATCTACAAAAATCTTTCATATAATATATTAAATCTTTCATATAATAAATGTTGTCTTCAGCCATTAAGTTTTGTGGTAATTTGTTATGTAGCAATACATAACTAAGGCAGGCAATATATTATGAATACACAGTGGTAACCACACCATAAATGTCATTTGGCTGAGAGCAGTTGTAAGTTGCCCTTGATTGACAGATGCATCTCAGGGACACCTGGGTGGCTCAGTGGTTGAGCATCTGCCTTTCACTCAGGGTGTGATCCTGGAGTCCCAGGATTGAGTCCTGCATTGGGCTCCCTGCAGGAAACCTGCTTCCCCCACTGCCTGTGTCTCTGCCTCTCTGTCTGTGTCTCCCATGAATAAATAAATAAAATCTTAAAAAGGAAAAGGTGCATCTCAATATTTAAATGTAAGTGTGAAAAACAAAAAAACAAAAAAAATTTAAATGTAAGTGTGAATAAATAATCTATATTTTAAAATAAGTGGAGAAGTAAAGTGGTTTACTTGTTTGTTTTTACCATTAGCATGAGAAGTCCTTGAATGAGAGAAGTGTATTTTATTCAGCTCTGAGCATCCATGGTGCCCAAAACATAAGAAATGTTTTATAGATATTTGCTGAACTGAATTATCCAGATAATGATACCATTGGACAAAAAGGCCTAACTCAAGGCAAATCTTGAGAAAAAGAATTTGCTCATTGCCATGGATTAGAGAGGTATGACTCTTAGACAAAATAAATCTTTAAAAAATTTCAGTCTGCTCTCTTTTAAATTTAACAATGTCACTCATTTCATATGTTTTTCTAGTACTGAAGTTTAACAATATCCTCTAGGATGTTGAGGATAAAGATGGAAGTTGGAGTTTAATAGTATATCGTATTTAAGTATTATATGATATCATTGCATAATTTTGCTCAGAATTTTTAAGAGCATGTAGAAGATTGCCAGCAAAGGAACATTATATACCTTAGTTTTTAAAAAGGGAAAGGAAGAATAATAGTCTTTTAACTCAGACTGAGCAGATTAAATTCCATACTCAGAAAATCAGATTGTTCAAACTAATCTAAGACAACAAACTGATTTTTGTTTGTAGACAGAACTGACATTTTATTGTGTGGGGAAAAACCATCTAGTAATTAAAAGAGTGGTTTGTAAACTTGGAACTTTGGATTGACTCATTTATGAACAAATACAGGTGGCATGATTTTGCTCTCCTATTTAATAATTGCACGCATGCTTATTTATCCCATTAGATCCTAGGCTCTTTTTTTTTTTTTTTTAAGATTTTATTTATTCAGGTAGCTCGGGTGGCTCAGCAGTTTAAGCACCTGCCTTTGGCCCAGGGTGTGATCCTGGAGTCCTGGGATCGAGTCCCATGTCGGGCTCCCTGTATGGAGCCTGCTTCTCCCTCTTCCTGTGTCTCTGCCTGTCTCTCTCTCTGTCTATCACGAATAAATAAATAAAATCTTAAAAAAAAATTCTTAAAAAAAAAAGATTTTATTTATTCATGAGAAACGCAGAGAGAGAGAGAGGCAGAGACACAGGCAGAGGGAGATGCAGGCTCCCTGCAGTGAGCCTTATGTGGGACTCCATCCAGGACCCCAGGATCATGACCCAAGCCAAAGACAGACGCTCAACCACTAAGCCACCCAGGCATCCTGAATCCTACGCTCGCTTTATTTTGTATTTATTTATTTATTTATTTATTTATTTATTTATTTATTTATTGAATCCTACCTTCTTAAAGACAAGGACCTTGTAATACGAATCATAACAAAACAAGAAGCATTTAGGAACATTTATCATGTGTCAATCACTGTGTTAATCCCTTTATATGCGGGACCTCATTTATTCCTTAAAAATCACGCCACAAGGCAGTAATACTTCTAGTTTTATAGATGAGGTAAGTGAGCTTGCAGTGGTTAAATAACTTGCCAAGCCAATATCATTCATTCATCAAGTTACACTCAGAGTTTGAACCCAGTCCCATATTTCCAAAGTCCATCCTCTGTGCCACTGAGCTTTATGGCCCTTCTCTTTTTAAAAAAATTATATTTATATTTTTAAATTTTTTTAAAATTTATTTATGATAGCCACAGAGAGAGAGAGAGAGAGAGAGAGAGGCAGAGACACAGGCAGAGGGAGAAGCAGGCTCCATGCACCGGGAGCCCGACTCGGTATTCAATCCCAGGTCTCCAGGATCGCGCCCTGGGCCAAAGGCAGGCGCCAAACTGCTGCGCCCCCCAGGGATCCCCTATATTTATATTTTAAAAGATTTTATTTATTTATTTGACAGAGAGAGAGGGGTCACAAATAGGTAGAGTGGCAGGCAGACGGAGAGGGAGAAACAGGCTCTCCACTGAGCAGAGAGCCAACCCAGGACCCTGGCATCATGACCTGAGTTGAAGGCAGATGCTTAACCAGCTGAGCCACCCAGGTGCCCCTATTGCCCCTTCTTTTAGTTACCATTGTATTCTTTAGCACTTAGCATATTGTCTTGCTCATAGAGTATGCTCAATAAATTTTTGCCAAATCAACGTCATTAATATGTATCTATTGGGTTCCCACTATGTACATTCTAAATGTTGAGTTAACTAATTGCCTAACTAGAAAAGCTTTTTTATAAATTTAAAATGGGAATATTAGTGCTTAATTTGCATCCTCCATACAGCTGGTTTATACAGGAAAGTAAGGGAAAGGGAGGAGAAAATTTTTCCCCAGTCCAAGATTCTTCTAGTTGGTCTAAGAATTAAACTGATATGCATGGGCAGCCCTGGTGGTGCAGTGGTTTGGTGCTGCCTGCAGCCTGGGGTGTGATCCTGGAGACCTGGGATTGGCTCCCACGTCGGGCTCCCTGCATGGAGCCTGCTTCTCTCTCTGCCTGTGTCTCTGCCTCTCTCTCTCTGTGTCTCTCATGAATAAATAAATAAAATCTTTTAAAAATAATAAACTGATATGAGACAGATTAACAGGAAAAAAAACCCCAAGGTTTTATTATGTGTGCACAGAGGCCCAATAATGCAACTGAAGCCTAAAGAAATGACCAAAGCAGGCATTTTTTATACTTTATAGACAGAGACAATAAATCTGTGAGGACTTGACAGGACAAAGAAAATCTAACTTTGGGAGCTTCAATTAGTAAGGAATTCTTTTTTTTTTTTTTTAAGATTTTATTTATTCATGAGAGACACAGAGAGAGGCCAAGAGAGAAGCAGTCTCCACGCAGGGAGCCCGACGTGGGACTCGATCCCTCCAGGATCAGACACACACACCCCTGCCAACTGAAGGCGGTGCTAAACCACCGAGCCCCCTGGGCTGCCCTTAGGAATTCTAAACAGAATTTGGGCTGAGGTGGTAAATTAGTAAAAAGTAACAAGGTTTGCTTATTCAGACTTCTTGACTCTAAATTCCTTATCTCTGGTCATAAGGATATCTTTTTGATGTAGTTTTGGAATATAGGTGAGATTTGGTGTGGTGAGGTCCAGAGCCGATGACCAAGAAGGAATTCTTGAGGAATTCTTTGGTGCAAAATGGTGGTTTCTATTAAAGCATGGGGACAGGACCCTTGGGCAGAAAGAGCTGCTGCCCCAGGGTTGTGTGGAGTAACTGATTATATATTTGGGAGCTGGGAGGTAAAGAAAGGGAGGTTTTCAAAAGAACTTTCTTATGCTGAAGAGGACCTACAAGATACTAGAGGCCTTGCCATTGTCAAATGAAGGTTGTTTTTCCCTCTAGCAAGGCATTAACATAAAAACAGTTGGGATCTTCCTGGAGGAATGCCACACACATCCCACCAGGAGTAGGGGGAAGGGAGGGTTGCAGGGTGTCAGCTCGGGCTTTGTCATCAGCTAGCCTTCTGTTCCCTCATCATTTTTACCTCCTGGTATAGGGAGGGTACCTTTCACATGGGAGATCTATTTCCTGATTTCAGGGGGACAGAGGAGTTTCTGAGTGTCTTACACAAGCTGTTTTCTAAGTATCTTTAATTTGAAATAATCAGTACGTCATTGTGGTACATTTTGGGGCAGCCTATCCCTAGCCACTACATAAGCAAGACCATTCAAATTCTAGAAGTTCATGTAAGTAATAAAATATGCTTATGTCTCTTTTGATATAGTACCTTGAAATTCCCAGACTAATTGTGAATTTCTTTTTTTTTTTTAAGATTTATTTATTTATTTTAGAGAGTGTGTGAGGGGGATGAGAGGCAGAGGGAGAGGGAGAAGGAAGCAGACTCCTCCCTAAGGGTAGAACCCAATGCGAAGCTCAATCTCATGACTCTGAGATCATGACCTGAGCCAAAATGAAGAATCGAATGCCTAACTGACTGAGCCACCCAAGCACCCTGTGAATTTCTTTATTAAATTTGTTTCCTCTTCCCCCCAAAAAATAAATAAATAAATTTGTTTTCCCCTTGTTTTACAAATTAGCTAATCTAAATTGTATTGCCATTTCTAGTTTTGGTTTTGAAATACAGATATGCTTTTGAATTGTTCAAAGGGAATAATAACAGTGAAATTCATCTGAGAATGTTATTAATGAACTGATATCCTATTTCTATGGTGGATGGTTATAATTATGCAATACTTTCACCTCTTGACTATAACACTTTGTGACAAGTGATCTTTGGAGATCTTACTATCCTATTTAATTAGAGATGAGTTGGGTAATGTGAACTATTTCTATTTAAAATTTTTAATAAAGTAGAGAATAAATGTCATGAGTGATATTTTCATTGTAAAATAAATAACTGTTCAATTACTTGAAAATGTTATTAAAAAGGAGGCAGAAACAAACTATGTGGTAATATTCTCTCTACTTTGCAAAAAATAGTAGTACTAACTAAAGGAGGCCTCTAGTTTTCCAGCAGGGCAAAGTCTAGTGGTGTTTTTGATAAAGGGATTCCAGGGGGCCCTTTTTAGACGCAGAGGGAGGAGACAAAGGTCAGATGGTCCTGTGATAGTGTAAAAGGTTGACTTTTCCTTCATGGAAGACAAAATTAATTCTTCCACCTTCTTCTTTACCCTTATTTTTTCTGTCTTTTTTCTACCAAGATTAGAGGGACACTGGTAAGGTTAAGAAATGGGACACTGGGCTGAATTATAGAAGATTAGATTTTCCAGGACCAGAAATCTGAGGAGTGAATGCTGTTTTCTTCCTTCCATTTTTCCATTTTTCTATTCATTAAGTCATTCATGTATTGAAAAAATATTCACTGAATGCCAAACTTATGCCAGAAACTTTGTTAGGTGTATTGGGTACAGCGGTGAACAATAGAAAACATTTGCTCCCATGAACGAATTATTTCTTAAACATTTATATGGGGTAATCTGGCTTGCAAAGTGTTTCTTACATTATGAAGTATGTGCCTTCAAGGAGCTCATATTCTGTGAAGAAACCAGAAAAGAAAAAGTAAAACAAATAAATAAAGATGGTTTCAACTTTTGATTATTTGTATGTAGAGAACACATTAGAGTAGTGTATCAAGAATAACTACGTGGTATGGCCGGAGCCACTATTTTAGAGTGAAGAAGGTCAGGGATACTTCTTTATAGTCATAAAGAAGTTAAAAAGTATCATAAAGATACTTCTTTATGGTCAATTTGTGCTAAATTTTGAAGAATGAAAACAACCTAGTCATGAAAAGATCTAGGAAAAAGCAGCATTCTAGGAAAAGATCAGGGATCCCTGGGTGGTGCAGCGGTTTGGCGCCTGCCTTTGGCCCAGGGCGCGATCCTGGAGACCCGGGATCGAATCCCACATCAGGCTCCCGGTGCATGGAGCCTGCTTCTCCCTCTGCCTGTGTCTCTGCCTCTCTCTCTCTCTCTCTCTGTGACTATCATAAATAAAAAAAAAAAAAAGAAAAAAAAAAAGAAAAGATCAGGCAGTGAAAGAACAGATTGGCATATATGAGGCCAATGTGTCTGGAATCTGTTTATTTTTTTATTTTTTTTTTAATTTTTTTTTAATTTTTATTTATTTATGATAGTCACAGAGAGAGAGAGAGAGAGAGAGGCAGAGACACAGGCAGAGGGAGAAGCAGGCTCCATGCACCGGGAGCCCGATGTGGGATTCGATCCCGGGTCTCCAGGATCGCGCCCTGGGCCAAAGGCAGGCGCCAAACCGCTGCGCCACCCAGGGATCCCCTGGAATCTGTTTATAGAACAATTGTGAAATGAGATGAGGCTGGAGATAGAGGTAGGAGTAAGACCAAGAAGGCCATGTTTGGAAAGGGGTTAAGACATTTTTTCTAAGTGCTTTGGGGAATCATTGAAAAATATGATCCAAGTAGGTGACTTGACTTGAGAAATATATATATGTGATTTTATTTATTTATTCATGAGAGACAGAGGCAGAGAGGCAGAGACAGAGGCAGAGGGAGATGCAGGCTCCCTGCAGGAACCCTGGTGTGGGACTTGATCCCCAGATGGGGGATCACACCCTGAGCCGAAGGCAGATGCTCAACCACTGAGCCACTCAGGCATCTCAACTTGAGGTATATATATATATTTTTTAAAAATATTTTATTCTTAAGTAATCTTTACACCCAGCATGAGGCCTGAACCCACAGTCCTGAGATCAAGAGTTGCATGCTTCACCAACTGAGCCAGCCAGGTACCCCTTGATATATGTTTTTTAAAGAAACTTCTTGCTGTTCTGTGAATACAGTGTTGAAGGGGAGCCAGAAAGGGACAGGCAACTCAATGGCATAGAATAGGACATGATCAAGGAGATGAACATGAGACATATTTTGAACTGATAGGAAATGACAATGAATTAGATGTTTGTGTCTTGAGTACCTGGGTGGATGGTGGGGTCATTAACTGAAATGGGAAATAATAGGAAGGAGACAGAGTTGGGGGAGAAAAGCAATGGTTCTATTTGGACAAGTTTTTAAAGTTTGAGATACTTCTCATTTATTGTGAGGTTATTGGGTGGGCATTTGGAACAGGAGTTAGGATTTAAGGTGAAAAATCTGGAATTGGACACGTACTGCAGGAGGACATTGGCTTTTCGATGGTATTTAAAGCCAGGGTTCTGGATAAGCCTAACTAAGGATAAAGTAGAAGAAAAGAAGTCCAAGACGGAATCATGAGATATTTAACATTTAGGTGAGAGAAGGAGCTAGCAAAGGAGATTGAGAAGGGCACGCCAGTAGAGTAGGAGGAAAACCAGGAGTGTGTTTCATGGAGGCCAAAAGAAAATTGTGTATCAATAACCTGAAAATGCTGTCTTAACAAAAATGCCTAAAAACAATATAAAGAGAGTTTTTCGACACTACTGCTAGGGCTCTGAGCAAAATGGCAGGCATGTTCCTTAGTCTCTACCTCCTCCTATCCTCCTGTGATATTCTACCCTCAGAATCAAAGTAGCTTCATTGGTTGCAAAATTTCTCCTTCCTTTTACCCAGACTCAAGGTCCTATTCTCTGGAAACTATTTTACCTGGGTGCGGGTCCAATGAAAACAACTTGGTGTGAATGGCCAGCAGGTTCCAACTTAAGCTATCCTTGTAGTCCTGTAAAATGGAGTCTTAGAAAGCAAAGAACATTGCTGAAGGAGGCAGTGTGAGCTAGCACTACAGTTTTCAAGCCAAAAATACTGAATATTTTTGCATGTGTATTTATTTTTAGCAAAATATAAATTTTCCTCCTAATTTTATTCGTCATATATTTATTTTGCAAGAAAGAAATGTGAGTTTTCATTTATTTATGTGTTGGAGGAATAGGTTCCGTTTAAATAGTCTCATTAACTGGGGGTTATTTAATTATCTTCTGGATTTCATTTAATAAAAAGGAGAGATGTACTTTTGTCTTACATTTATGATAATCAAAAAAGTTAAGACTTCTTTGTGTGTGTGTGTGTGTGTGTGTGTGTGTGTGTGTGTGTTTTAGCGGCGTGGGGGGAAGGGAGGAGCAGAGGGAGAGGGAAAGAGAGTCTTTTCTTCTTTTAAAGATTTTATTTATTGGGGCACCTGGGTGGCTCAGTGGTTGGGTATCTGCCTTTGGCTCAGGGTATAATCTTGGAGTCCTGGGATCGGGTCCCGCATCGGGCTCCTTGCATGGAGCCTGCTTCTCCCTCTGCCTGTGTCTCTGCCCCTCTCTCATTGTGTCTCTCATGAATAAATAAATAAAATCTTAAAAAAAAAAAGATTTTATTTATTTATCTGAAGACAAACAGCGGAGAGGAGCAGAGAGAAAGGAAGAAGCAGGCTCTCTGCTGAGCAGGGGGCCAGATGTGGGGCTCAATCCCAGGAACCTAGGATCAAGACCTGAGCCAAAGGTAGACGCTTAACCAATTGAGCCACCCAGGCACCCCAGAAAGAAAGAATCTTAAGCAGGCTCCACACCCAGCACACAGCCTGATGTAGGGCTCAATCTCCTGACACTGAGATCATGACCTGAGCTAAAATCAAGAGTCAGTTATTTAACTGACTAAGCCACTCAGGCACCCACTTCTTTGTGATTTTAAAATAATATTTAAGTTCTAACTTTACAGGGCTACCTGGGTGGCTTAGTCTGTTAAGTCTGCATTTGACTCAGGTCATGATTCCAGGGTCCTGGGATTGAGCTCCACATTTGGCTCCCCGCTCAGTGGAGAGCCTGCTTCTCTCTTTCCCTTTGCTCTTCTCCTGCTTGTGCTCTCTCTGTCAGATAAATAAATAAAATCTTAAAAAAAAATTAATCCTGGGCAGCCCGGGTGGCTCAGTGGTTTAATGCCGCCTTCAGTCCAGGGTGTGATCCTGGAGACCCGGGATGGAGTCCCAAGTCGGGCTTCCTGCATGGAGCCTGCTTCTCCCTCTGCCTGTGTCTCTGCCTCTCTCTCTCTGTGTCTCTCATGAATAAATAAATAAAATCTTAAAAAAAAAGATTAATTCTAACATTAGAACATTTTCTTCATTGTTTTGAAAATGAGAAGCCAAAGTACCAGCAATACTTTATATGTATGTTAAAAATCTCTCCTATTCTTACGATTCCTGATAATTTTACCTTTATTGTTTTAGGAACTTCAACAAAAAAAGTCCTTGTTTTGATGTTTTATTTCTAAAAATCATCTGTGGAACAAAATAGAGGGACTTAAATTTCCCAACAAAAGAGATGATAGAATCTTGAAAAATTAGAGGAGGCCAGTGATTGGAGGAAAACTCCTCATCCTTTTTTCTATCAGGTGTAAAATAAGCATCAGAGACCAAATAAAATAAAGCATGTAAAAGAGCAGGACAAGCATTTTTTCATAGTATTCCATTGGCTAGATATCTGCTGACTTGTTCTATCTAAGCAAAATGACTCCTTCAGTTTTCAAACTGCAGTAAGATCTTATTTAACTAGAACCAATGATCCAGAATTCTCATAATATCTAGTTTCATTTTACATCTAGGAGAAAAGTTGAAAGGTTAAAAGAAAAGGCTCCTTAAATTTGTGTGGAAGAGTTCAAGTTCTACTTTAAATGTGTTAGTTTTTGTGTCTTCTTCTTCCTCCTCTTTTTTTTTTTTTTTTTTTTTTTTTAGTAACTTAGAGCTAAGTGAAAATTTGAAGGCATTTACTTGTTCACAGAGCATTAATTTTACTATGCTTTTCAGAATCTACTGCCAGGAACCAGGGCTGGCTGATGCAAACAATACTTTGTAACACACCATAGAAAATATGTTCTCACCTCTATTTTTGATCCTGAACTTTCTCAAAATCCACACTAACTTTAAGCAATAACTTTGCTCCAGAAGACAAAGCAGCTTCAGAACATTTGTAGATTTTTTTGGGTTGTGGAAGATAATGAAAATTGGAATTCTAAAAGGGCTGCTTGAAGATTACTGCTTGTAGATTAAGGGTTTTTTGTTCTGTTTGTTTTAATTGGTTAATTCAGTTCAGCATTACTTCCTTAAGCAAAAATTACTTTTCTTTAGTTGTCCCAATCAAAAAGGTTTGATTTTGGGACACCTGGGGGGCTCAGAGGTTAAACGTCTGCCTTTGGCTCATGGTGTGATCCTGGGGTCCTGAGATCGAGTCCTCCATCGGGGTCCCTGCATGGAGCCTGTTTCTACTCCCTCTGTCTATGTCTCTGCCTCTCTCTCTGTCTCCCATGAATAAATAAATAAAACCTTTAAAAAAAAAAGGTTTGATTTTTTTTAATAGTCATAATGCATTTGTTCATTTTGGATGCTCCTCAGCATTTTTAGGATGTAATTACTAAAACATTTGTCAAAACCAAGAGCCTAATTATCTTCAAAATACAAATATGGCACAAACCTAGAAAATTATATTGCTGACTTTATTTTGCCTCAGTAAAATGCATAGTGTATTCCAAATTTTATTAGGATAGAATGGTTTTTAAAATATTCAGTTATACTCACTTAAAACCTTTTTATCAATTGTTTGCCATGTGCAAGAAAAACTATGCTAGGCACCAAGGGAGTGGAGAAGCACAACGATAAATGATAAACAGTATTTCCATTACAAAGAGTTTATAACCTGATTAATGAGATTAAGTCTCATTCAGTCTAGTTCTACAAACTGTCATCCAGAGAACCCTTACCTTGGACCTGGCTATCAAATTTATAGTCCATCTTACAATGCTCACAGAAAGACGCCTAGCCAAGTATCTCACGGTGTATGATCTGCCAGGGAAAGGTTAATATGTTTTTCAGTCCTCAGGAACATACTTTAATTGCCTAGTGTCTGACATATAGTATGGATTCCATGAGTATTTTTTGAATGAACATATGCAGTAAAAACTAAATTATTTAGGGCACCTGGGTGGCTCAGTGGGTTAAACATCTGCCTTTGGCTCAGGTTATGATCCCAGAGTCCTGGGATGGAGCCTAGATCAGGCTCCCTGCTCAGGGGGGTGTCTACTTCTCCCTCTGCCCCTCCCTCCTGCTTGTGCACTTTCTCTGTCTCATGCTCTCTCTTTCTCTAATAAATAAAATCTTAAAAAATAAAAATAAAAACAAAAGAAATAAAGTGGCTCCTAACTAATCTCAGGCAGTTATATATACTGAGAAATAGGCTCTTTATATATTGTCCTTAAATGGTAGGTAGACATGTGTTTCCCATATGGGTCGCTAGAGATATCTTGTTATGCCTGATTGCCTGGGTGGTTTTATATTATTTTAGGATCTTTGGAAAGTGAAGTTTTCCTGACATTTTAAAGTTGGTATCCCTAAGAATCACTTATGTAGATTCTCAGATCCTCATCCTTTGAGATTCCTGTTCAAGAGCCTGGACTGTAAGAAAGCCTTCCAGATCATTATGATACAGGCATCTATAGATCAGATTTTAAGAAACTCTATTTTTGAGTATAGATAGACACATTGATCTTTAAGGATTCACCAAAGTCATTATAAATAAAACTCTAAATTAAAAATACATACCATTGGTTTTAGAATAATTTTAAAAAATAGAAATTAAGATTTCAAAATCACAAATCATCAGTTATGCAAAGCAGCTTTGCAGTTATCAGAAGCTGTGATAAGCAGAGCTACTACAATATGTGAGCCAACAAACACAAAGTTAATGGTGATTAATAAAGATTTAAGAGAGGCTGAAACCAGTAGGTCAGTTATAATAGTTATTTGAGTCATTGTTACTGGGTTAGCATATGATTTACTGTTACTAGATCAATAAGGATGAATGGAGTCTTTAAGTATTTAGGCAAATGTGTATGAGAAAAGAGTCTAAAACATAGGACCAACTAAAGAAAAATTTCAATAGAAACTATTAATTCAAGGATAGTATTTTCTCAGTGATTTTATTGGGTTGCTGTTATACAAATGATCTTTTTTTTATATAAGATTTTATTTATTCATGAGAAACACAGAGAGAGAGGCAGAGACACAGGCAGAGGGAGAAGCAGGCTTCTTGCAGGGAGCAGAACTCATCATAGGAACCCGGGATCACAACGTGAGCCAAAGGGAGATGCTCAGTCACTGAGTCACCCTTATAAGGTGCCCTTATAAATGTTTTTGAGAGCAACAAGTTATGACTCAAAAGCAAACTTTTTTTTTTTTAAAAAGATCTTATTTATTTATTCATGAGAGACAGAGAGAGGCAGAGGAATAGGCAGAGGGAGAAGCAGGCTCCTTGCAGGGAGCCTGATGCAGCACTCGATCCCAGATCCCGGAATCACGGAATCACGCCCTGAGCTAAAGGCAGATGATCAACCGTCAAGCCACCCAGGCGTCCCTCCCAAAAGCAAACTTTTAAAGCTTCTCATTTGTTAATATAATGCATACCTGTATTTGTAAATGCATTTTGAGAAGGATTAACACTTGACAAATAATAAATTTGTTTTAAAAAAATCAGAAAACCACTGTGGTGATTTGAATTGAAGGGATCTGTTTTATTTGACATAACATAGACTCAGTGAAGGCACCAAATTAGAACACTAAAAGAATGGGCAAGATTGGCATGAGAAACTACAATCTATCTTCTAGAATCTTCTATAGCTTGAAAAAAATCTTCATGTTGATTATTTTAGAGGACAGGTGGTGAGAAATTAAATAACTATGTTGAAGCAAAAAAATAAAAATAAAAATAAAAATAAATAAAAAAACTATGTTGAAGCAAATTATTTAAAGGTAGAATCTAAGGAGGTTGTTTGGGAATAGTTGTTTTGTTTTGTTTATTTTTTAAAAGACTATTTGAGAAAGAGAGAGAACAACACACAGAGAGGGGCAGAGGGAGATGGAGAAGCAGACTCCCCACTGAGCAGAAAGCCCACTTTGGGGCTCAATTCCAGGATCCTGGGATCATGACCTGAACAGAAGACAGACACTGAACCAAAACTGAGTCACCCAGGTGCCCCCCGGGAATAGATGTTTTAAAAAGCTAACAGTAGAAGCTAAATTGCAACCTTAGAACCTCAAGAAACAAAAAGGGAGTGCCTTTTATTTGTTTTTACATGTAGAACACCGTAGACGATGAACTATTTATAACAAATAAGAGAGAATATTTGAGGAGAAACTGTAGCTTTAGATATCTCACATTTGGGTACTTGGATTACAAATAAATCCTCTTACTTGAAGTGATCTGAACAGATCTGTAAACTGAAAAAAGTCAATTAAAGTAAGGAATCATAAAACATACATATTACAAACATGACATTCGCTTGCTAATCCTTGGCTGCAGGAGTTAAGCCGTCTTCCTACCGTGTAAGTCTGATTGGAGTTCCAAATTGTCCTACTGATGTAAAGAGATGATGTTGTTAGGTGTTGAGTGGGATTTTCTCTAGTTTTATTTTGTTTAGGCCTTGAAAATTAAGTCCCATAGCTGAAAACAAAAGGGATTAAGTAGGACACACTTTAAAGTCACAAAAATAGCCATGACTGGGACTAGCTACCTGCCAGTTGGAGACCATTTGCAGAAGAAAGCCGGCATCACATTCCTGAGTTGGATGTCTGTTTAGCTTACTGATCTGCCTTGCTAATAACTAGATGAGAGAAGGAGCATTAGGAAATGATCATAGGGCCACCCTCTTGAGTTCCCATGAACAGTGGGTGATGGATTTTGGCTCTTCTTAAAGGCGCTGTTTGGACTGAGATCCTGCTGAAGGGGGGGCTAGAATTTGCCACCTCAAAATATGCCTCTTTGGCATAAAGATTATTTTAGGCTGATTATTTTTAAGAAACAGCAAACGCTGGAGAAACTCTGAAAACCCAGATAGAAGTTACCCTTTTGTAGGGGACATATACATCTCCCTTTGTAAGGGTGTATTCCTCTCTATACCAGGTAGAGGATGGCCAAATCTCTAGGAACTCTTATCAATGGAGAAGGCACTGACTTAAATTCATGTAACAACCATATCCGTGTTTCCTGTGTCTTTCCTGGTAACCTCTCATAATTGACTCTCTATCCCCAACATCTACATCTTTAGCTGGAGATAGTATTTAAGGTGGCGGCTTGGGGGAGTTACTTAGTTTTCCCGGGTCTCTCTCATGTGTATGGGAGGTATACATGTTACTAAACTTCTGTTTAGGGACGCCCGGGTGGCCCAGCGTTGAGTGTCTGCCTTTGGCTCAGGGTGTGATCCTGGAGTCTGGGGATCAAGTCCCACATCGGGCTTCCTGCATGGAGCCTGCTTCTCCCTCTGCCTGTGTCTCTGCCTCTCTCTCTCTGTGTATCTCTCATGAATAAATAAATAAAATCTTAAAAAACAAACAAACAAACAAACAAACCCTTCTGTTTGTTTTTCTCCTGTTAATCTTTTATTCCAGGGGAGCCTCAGCAGGGAACTTAAGGGTAGAGGGAAAGTTATTTTTCCTCCCCTACACTATTTAGTAAGATCTTTTGAGATTCTCACTCATCCACATCTGTTTATGCCCAGCCTTTAAAGACTTAGTTACATCAGTAATTATGACCAACCAAAGTGAAAAGCACAGTGGGTAAAATGATGTCTCTTTTTCGTCTGCTCTCCATCCTCATGCCTGAGAGAAAACTGGGGAGAGAAGCAGGGGAATCTGAGAGCCACAGACAACAAAGAGGACAGTTTTAAAACAAAAGATTGAAGTTGTAGGAAGACTACCTTAAAAACTGGAATGAGATAGTTCTAATGGCTAAAAGCGATTAAGACATTTTACCATAAAAACGAGACTCCCAAGGAGGTTGCTAGAACACAGTTGGTGGCAGTTACTCCAAAATGAAAACTATTTCACATTTGTATCTGACATGTTGAAATTTTCATTTAAAAAAATCATGCTTGAATAATCTATTCCCTTAATGCATAGTCTATTATTTCCTGTGGTGTTTTTTTCCCCCTTAAGTGAGAACTTAGACTCCAGGGAAGCAATCTCACTAAAGCACCCTTTGAGATTGTTTTACTCCTCCCACTTTATCTTTTACTTTTCTTCCACCCATGTCTAATTTGGCAGCAATTTTTAAAGCAATTTGCATGTATTGAGTCTTTCCAAAGGGATTCAAGTTATCATAACAACAATGTTCTTCTTTTTATACTAACTCCATTGGTTTATGTAATATTTAGTTCAAACACAGAATCAGAAAAACAAGTAAAAATGGCATAAACAAGTTTGGAAGCCCCCAAAAACGGATTCTTGGGAGATATACAACCTAAATGGTGTGTGCAGAAGTGATGGGCGTATTAGAGATGCTTCTTACCCAACTCCTCTCTAGCAGGCTGCTCCCTTGCCTTTCCACATCAGACTGACTAGCCCATAGCACAGCTATTAAGATTCTCATGAATATTTTAAAGCTGTGAGAGAGAACTTTTTGAACCTCATTGGGGTATCTGGGGTTAACGGGTAAATGTAAGTTACTTTTTAAAAAATTCATTAAGTATCTTAAGATACTCAAGAATGTATATTTGATATAAAATTACTCACTTCTGAGGATTGCCAGAGTAAAATGGATAAAATCTCCCTGAATGCAAGCAGTAGGGTACAACATCATCCCTTTCTGA
Organism: Canis lupus familiaris; assembly: GCF_011100685.1. Taxonomy (NCBI): domain Eukaryota; kingdom Metazoa; phylum Chordata; class Mammalia; order Carnivora; family Canidae; genus Canis; species Canis lupus. The sequence continues at coordinate 12,536,732 of NC_049260.1, read as the reverse complement.
GCAGTAGAAAAGAATACCTCCCCTCTCTAGAGAGCTTTAAACTTCATCCAACTGTTTTCAGTTGCATTTTCTACAGATTTCCAGCCCCAACTTAATCAACCATATGCAATATGCAATAATATGTTAATGTCTACTTTTGTCTTCATTGATCTCTTTAGTAACGAAAGCTGAAATTAAGAGCATATATTTAGATGCATGCCTATTATTTCTAGTTCCCATTCAGGAGTTTCCCTGCTAGAGCTATTATCCTAATTTCACCTAGAATAGCTGTTCATTGTCTCGAGGAATCTGTTTTTCTTTTTTTCCAGATTCCATTCTATGAGAGTGACAGAAATCTAATCTCAGTCAAGAATTTCCTCCAAAGCACACTTTTTAAGACTGAAGGTTCTTAAATATTTCCAAGGAGTTAGAAATGGGAAAAACCTGATCCTGACGTTTCTCCATCTTGACTCTTTCTCATCTAGCAGATCTGATACTTGTGGTTCAGTGTTTAGACATGGGAATTATTTTGCTCCATTCTCACTCCACTGGGACACAGACATGGCATCTCCTCCATGAGGTTGCTGGAGCAACATCTGCCCGGACTCACCATGAATCCATTTCCCACCCACACCAGGATTGGATTTGTCAGCATCCACCAATGCCTGTACTCGTACACTTCTCTTCTGTCTGTCTTTCCCACAATATAGAGGAATCCTTTTAAGTCTCTGCTGGAAGTCTCATTCCCCTTAAGTCTCCAGTTCTACTACTGATTTCGCAAACACTTTTATTTTTATGTCTTGAGAATGTATGCCTTTAAAAAATTTTTTCTTTCTTTCTTTCTTTCTTCTTTCTTTCCTTCTTCTTCTTCTTCTTTCTTTCTTTCTTTCTTTCTTTCTTTCTTTCTTTCTTTCTTTCTTCTTTCTTTCTTTCACAGAGAGAGAGAGAGGGAGAAGGAGTGAGCATACCAGTAGGCAGGACGGCAGGCAGAGAGAGAAGGAGAAACAGGCTCTCCAATGAGTAGAGAGCCAGACAGATGTGGGGCTCTATCCCAGGACCCTGGGGTCAGAACCCGAACCAAAGGAGCCACCCAGGTGCCCCGACAATGTATGCTTTTGAAACAGAAAAACCAGGAAGAAATTTGTAGATTAAAAAAAATTCTCCCTTGTCTCACCTCTTTCCTGAGAATAAGCAGAGACCAGCTATCTCTCTGAATAAAGTCAAGAGTGTAAACGAGGGTGAGAAAGGGGAAATAGCTGGAGGATAAAGAACATAGGCTAATATCTCAAAATAACTGTCAAAATAACTTTCCCGTTCATCTTGCTGGCAAACTAAGTATAACCATTCTGTCCCCTTCCAAGCAGGGTTGCAAGAGAGGAAAAATAATTTTCCCTCTATGCTTCTAAATTCTCTGCTGAGACTCCCCTGAAATAAAAGAATATTAACAGGAGAAAACCAGAAGTTTAAAACATTTATATCTCTTGTATATATGGGAAAGATGCAGAAAAACTGAGTAACTCTTCAAAATTGCCCAAGCCACCACCTTAAATACCATCTCCAGCTAAAGACAAAAGATGTTGGAGATGGAGAGTCAGTTATGGGAGGTTACCAGGAAAGACACAGGAAACAAGGGTAAGATTGTTACGCAGATTTGAGGCCATGTCTTCTCCATTGAAAAGTTTTTTTTTTGTGTGTGTGTGTTGTTTTGTTTTGGTTTTTTTTTTTTTTTTTTTTTTAAATTTTTTTTTAATTTTTATTTATTTATGATAGTCACAGAGAGAGAGAGAGGCAGAGACACAGGCAGAGGGAGAAGCAGGCTCCATGCACCGGGAGCCTGATGTGGGATTCGATCCCGGGTCTCCAGGATCGCGCCCTGGGCCAAAGGCAGGCGCCAAACCGCTGCGCCACCCAGGGATCCCGGTTTTTTTTTTTTTTACAGATTTAGAATTGTTCTTCCATTTCTGGTACAGAAAGGGAGACACACTTACAAATGGAGATTTCCTTTGTACATGCTAATGTCTTTTACAAAAAAAGTAGCTGTATTCCGGTTTTCAGAGCCTCCCTGTTTTTGCTGTTTCTTAAAAATAATCAACTAAAAATAATCCTTATGCCAAAGAGGCATAATTTGTGATGACAAATTCTTCCTCCCTTCAAGGTGTCAGACCGGTCTGTAATTTTGGGTCATATTAATGGCAAGTACTTTCATAGGCTTAGTTCCACTAACCCCCTATACTGCCCAACTGGGGCAATGGAACTTTAATATCAAGGTCATCCAGAGATGACTTATCTGCCTCCAAATTGTTCACTGAACCACACATCAATTATTTTCTCCATGTTTTTTTCTTTTTTGAAATGGATCTTAACCCAAATCTCCAAACTCTAGGGTTTTCACTATGTGTTCTATTTTATGGAACTCGATTTCTGCTTTTGTCCTTATTCCAAATCCTTACCCAGAAATTTGTCTTTCTCTCTGTTGTAGGCTGAATAATGACTCCCCCAAAGATGTCTATCTTCCAATCCTATAACACATATTTTGTTAATAGAATTAAAGTTGTAACACAGTCCATCTTAAAATAGGGAAATTATCTTGAGTTATTGAGGTGGGACCAATGTAGTGACAAGGGTCTTTAAGTTGGAAGAGGAGGCAGAAAAGAACCTTAGAGTGATGTAATGTGATTAAGAACTCACCCTGCTCTTGCTGGCTTTGAGGGTGAAGGAAGAGGGTCACATACTGAGGAATATAAGCAGCCTCTAGAAGTTGGAAAGTACAAGGAAATTGATTCTCCCTTGGAGCCTCCAAAAAGGAATGCAATCCAGACTCCTGGGTGGCTCAATGGTTGAGTGTCTGCCTTTGGCCCAGGGCATGATCCTGGGGTGCCCGGATCGAGTCCCGCATGGAGCCTGCCTCTCTCTTTGCCTGTGTCTCTGCCTCTCTCTGTGTGTCTCTCATGAATAAATAAATAAAATCTTTAAAGAAAACAAAAAACAAAAAGGAATGCAACCCTGCTGACACCTTGATCTTAACCCAGTGAGTCGCATTTCAGACTTTTGACTTCCAGAGCTGTAGGATAATAAATTTACGTTGTTTCAAGCCACTAAGTCTGTGGTAATTTATTACAGAGCTATAGGAAACTAATACAGATTCTATTGTTGGATACAGACTTGGTCATGAAAATCCTTAAAAGTGAGAGTTTGGATCCTGCTAGGGCTCAACCCAAAGATGTTTTTTTTTTTTTTTTTCTTTTTCCCCAAGCATCTCCCTCTTTCTTTCCATGTGGTATGTCCTCACACTTAGTACCCTATGGGGTACCCTATCACCTGTGGACTCACATTTGCTGCCTTCTTGCCTGTTTTTTCCCAAATACTTCCAGAAGCTGTAGACACCTTTCCCTGAAACATCCTCAACAATTCTGAGATGTGGTGTAATCTACTTGTTATCTTGGCATCTGATGTGTCTGGTCTGTATCCACTTGACATTATAAATGAGCTATAGAATATCAATCTATTCAGTTTATAGCCTCAGCTATCTTTTTATTTTTCATTTTCCCCAAACAGTTTTTTCTTTGATTACGTTCTCCATTAATTGCATTTTTTTGTTACTGACTTTTCCTCAAGTAGGTACAACTACCAACTTTCATTTTTTTATACAATATGGACAGATCCTTGGGCATATTGCTAATTTGTACTTCCATGTCATCCTAGAGGTTGTCATTTCTAGCTTCATGTGATTTTTCTTTTTTTTTAAATTTTTTTTATTTATTATTTATGATAGTCACACAGAGAGAGAGAGAGAGGCAGAGACATAGGCAGAGGGAGAGGCAGGCTCCATGCACCGGGAGCCCGACGTGGGATTCGATCCCGGGTCTCCAGGATCGCGCCCTGGGCCAAAGGCAGGCGCTAAACCGCTGCACCACCAGGGCTGCCCTCACCTTCCTCCTAATGATGTCTTTCTCCTTTGTATTCTTAGACCCCTACCCCTTGTCTGACCTCATATAAGTCTCATGGTATTTTACTGTCTGAAATTCCATGTCTGCATGGAATCTAAATTTGAATTTCTCCTGTTAATCTATCTCATGTCAATTTGATTCTTAGTCCAGCTGGAAGGACCTTAAAGGACAGAGGAAATTCTTCCTCCCCAGCACCATTCATGTCTCAACCTATAGCAATCTGGCTTCTATCTCTACAAAATTGCATTATATAAAGTGACCAAGGATCTCCTAAGATATTTAGTGAATTCTATAACTTTCATAGCAAAGAACAATGCTGCCTATGCTTCTTCATCAGTTACTAACACTTTCTTTTTTGGCTCTCTGAAAAAAGGCTTCCCTTACTTAAATAAAAATTTTTGGAGACATTATTGTGGCTTCAATGATACTGAAAACACAGGGACTGATATGTAGCATTTTCCATCATTTAATTCTTGTTTATTGTCAAAACCAAATAGATAACTGGTAGCTCTGACACTTAAATCACTCAAGGAAAATATTGTTAAACTGATGGTGTCATTTTAGTGGAATTAAAGCATGCTGCATGGTTTCTGTTACTATTTGCATTTCTGACTTAGTAGAAGACCTACTTGGATATGATGCAGTCCATTGAAAAATGGATTCAGAAACCTGTTTCTTTCAGAAGCCACTATCTCTATTCTCACTCTTAGCTGATTGTTTTGTCTTCTAATCCATTGAAAAATAGGAGCTGAGTGTTCTAGTGAGATAAAGGATGGAAAGTGTCCAATTGATTTGACAATTAGGAGATCCTTGGTCACTTTATATAATGCAATTTTGTAGAGATAGAAGCCAGATTGCTATAGGTTGAGACATGAATGGTGCTGGGGAGGAAGAATTTCCTCTGTCCTTTAAGGTCCTTCCAGCTGGACTAAGAATCAAATTGACATGAGATAGATTAACAGGAGAAATTCAAATTTAGATTCCATGCAGACATGGAATTTCAGACAGTAAAATACCATGAGACTTATATGAGGTCAGGCAAGGGGTAGGGGTCTAAGAATACAAAGGAGAAAGACATCATTAGGAGGAAGGTGAGGGCAGCCCTGGTGGCGCAGCGGTTTAGCATCGCCTGCAGCCCGGGGTGTGATCCTGGAGACCCGGGATCGAGTCCCACATCGGGCTTCCTGCATGGGGCCTGCTTCTCCCTCTGCCTGTGTCTCTGCCTCTCTCTCGCTCTCTCTGACTGAATGAATAAATAAACCTTAAAAAAATAAAAAAAGGAGGAAGGTGAGAGGGAATGTTTATAAAACAAAGGTTGCCCTATTACACAACTACATTTCTTCTTTTTTTTAAATATTTTATTTATTTATTCATGAGAGACAGAATGAGAGGGAGAGAGAGAGAGAGAGAGAGGCAGAGACACAGGCAGAGGGAGAAGCAGGCTCCGTGCAGCGAGCCTGACATGGGACCCGATACCGGGGTCTCCAGGATCAGGCCCTGGGCTGAAGGCAGCGCTAAACCACTGAGCCACCCGGGCTGCCCCCACAACTCCATTTCTAAGGTAAAGATGAACTTCTGTTAATAGTTCTCTTTCTGGTACAGGCAGGCATTTGAGTGGGAATTGAAGAGTTTTTTTTTTTTTTTTTCAATCTCCTGGGGTTTGATTGCTTTTTTTTTTTTTTAATTTTTTTTTAAAAGACCCTATTCATTTATTCATGAGAGACACGGGGGGAGAGAGAGAGAGAGAGAGAGAGAGAGAGAGAGAGAGAGAGAGAGAGAGAGAGAGAGGCAGAGACACAGGCAGAGGGAAAAGCAGGCTCCATGCAGGGAGCCCGACGTGGGACCCGATCCCGGGACTCCAGGATACACCCCAGGCCAAAGGCAGGTGTGTAACTGCTGAGCCACCCAGGGATCCCTTGATTGCTTTTAACTCAAAATAATGCTCATGCCAAAGTGGCCCATCTTGGGGTGGCCTGTCCGTGGTCCCTGTATGGGAAGTAAGTCATGTAAATAGCCAGTGGGAAAGATGAGAGGCAGAAGCAAGAGACTGGATGACAAATAGAAGGAACAAATGTTCAGAAAAGGATTTTAAGAAGAAAGAGACTTTAGGATAGGAAAAGGAGCCAGCAGAAAGGCAGTCTTTCAAGAGAGATTATGACCAAAGGAGAAAAATCCTGCGGAAAGTGAGGAGATAGAGGGCATGTAGATAACACTAAAGTAGGAGGGCTAGTTGGTTGTAACAAAAGAAGGGAAGCAGCACTTTTTTTTGGTATTGAATAAATTTGATGTGTAACATTGTATAAGTTTTAGGTATGTAGCATGTTACTTTGATACATTTTTTTTTTTAAAGATTTTTACTTATTTATTCATGAGAGACATAGAGAGAGAGAGGCAGAGACACAGGCAGAGGGAGAAGCAGGCTCCATGCAGGGAGCCCGATGCGGGACTCGATCCCGGGACTCTAGAATCATGCCCTGGGCTGAAGGTGGAGCTAAACCGCTGAGCCACCCAGGCATCCCACTTTGATACATTTCTATATTGTAATAAGATTCTTGATGTACCAATAGTTATCAAATTACAGAATTACAGTACAATATAATCTATATTCATTATTCTGCGTATCAGATCTCTGTGGCTTATTTACTACTCATTACAAGTTTTTAGTCTTAAACACCATCAATCTTACCACCACCCCACCCACCTCTGGTAACCACCATTTTACTCACTGGTTTTTACACTTTATTAAGTGATATCATATAGTACTTGTCCTTCTCTGTTTGACTTATTTTGCTTAACATAATGTGCTCAGGGTCCATCCATGTTGTTGTAAATGGGAGGATATTTTCCTTTCTCATGGCTGCATAATATTCCATCGTGTATATGCACCCCATCATTTTTGTCCATTTATTTGTTGATAAGAAGCAGCACTTTCTGAGCCTGGAGGTTAAGGATGGGCATGACTAAGTATAGTTTTTACAGGGAGGCTGAGCTGAAAGTTAAAGGAAGTCATGCCTGATGGCCTCAATCATTCTCCACAAAGAAAGACGCTTTGGGGGCACCTGGGTGGCTCAACTGGCTAAGCGTCTGTCTTTGTCTCAGGTCATGATCTGGGGTCCTGGAATTGAGCCCTGCATTGGGTTCCCTGCTCAGTGGGGAGTCTGCCTCTCTCTCCCTCTGTTCCTTCCCACTCCCCTACTTGTGTTCTCTCTCTCATGCTCATTGTCTGTCAAGTAAATAAATAAAACCTTAAAAAAAAAAAAAAGGAAGAAGGTTTGTTATCTGCTGAAAGTGAACAATTGCTTGAGGAGAATGGTGAAGATTTATGTTTACTGAGAAGAATATGAAAAGAAAGAACAAGTGAAGTGATTAATGGATAGTACTGAGATTGAACTTGTGAGTAGGTAGTAGTGCCTAGCTAGTTGTGTGATTTCTGCCAACAGTGTTCACCTTCTGAGTGTATAAACAGAAAATACAAAGTATGGTATTATCCCAGAGGTCTTTAAAAATTTCTGGATAAGGAATAATTAAAAGATGAGGATATGAGGGAATCTGAGGTACTGGTCTAGGTTGGGAAGAGAAGGAAGGGAGGCCAGCACTGGGATGACCACTGGCAGCTAATGGAAAGATAAAGATAATTCTCTTCTGATGCTAATAACAACCTTTTGGATACATCGTTTAATCAGCCCAACTTTGAAGAAGAGGAAACAAGCTCTGAGATGTGAGATGACGTCTATTTGGTGAGGTACTTAGAGAAGTTACCAAGGTGAGCCACACCTTTCTTATTCCTCTGTGTCTAACCTTTTCAGATTCCAGTCTCAGCTCTGTTTCTCTCTCTGAACCCAAGTGTATATGGGAATATCTTTACATATTCCAATTTAACTTGAATAACCATTGGCTTCACCAGTCTGTACCTATACAAATGAAGTCATGACAACCCAGTTTATTTACTCATTGCTTCTACCTTTGTAATACAGCACTTCCCTTCCAGGCCAATCTTTCCTGTTCCAAGTATATTTTGAAGTCCCTGGGGCCATGTCACATGTCCACTCCCATTGGGCACTCTACTGCATTGCTAAGTGATAGTCCAGGCCGGGGCCTGGTAAGGGACCTCATGGTATCAAGCAGTGGTCTGTGACTTAGAAAGTTCCTTACAGATAAGGAAACTGAGGCACAGAGACATTAGTCCCTTATCTATGATAACAAATTCAGAAAGTAGCAAAGGCAAAATACAAACTCAGGAAGTCTGGTTATATTGCAACCCTTTTCAGATTTTTGGTGCCACCGATGTTATGCTTTTTTGATTAAAAAAAAAAAAGAAATTTTCTCTTTCTAAAGCTTTGAATTGGTACAGACATCACTGGAATACTCTATTCTTCCAAGTGTTTCTAGAAACTCCTTGTGAAGCTAGGTGGACTTTGAAAGTCATTGACAACTTTATTTGGTCTAGGAAAATCAATCTGTTTAAACTTCTGTCTCTTCTTGGGTCAATTTTTTGTAAATTAAAAAAAAAATAAAGATTTTATTTATTCATGAGAGACACACCGAGAGAGGCAGAGAGATAGACAGAGGGAGAAGCAGGCTCCTCGCAGGGAGCCTAATGTGGGACTTGAGCCTCAGATCCCAGGATCACACCACGAGCTGAAGACAGATGCTCAACCGCTGAGCCACCCAGGCATCACATTGGTAAATTAAATTTTTGTAAAATATTAGAGTTTTTTTAGGTTTTCAAATTTATTTGCAAGGTGTTTGGCAAAGCAGTCTCTTAATCTCTTCCTTTTCCCCTAATCCTTGTTTGGCTATTTCTAAGTTGTCAGTTCTTATTTTATGGATTGTCTTAATTAGGTTAGCTTCTTGTTCACTCATTTTATTCTATTTTTTTAATAAAAATTTTTGGGTGATTTATTTGTTAATACAATTGGTTTATTTTGGTTCTGGCTTTATTTAAAAATTTTTTCTATCCCTTTTATCTTGATGGATGCTTAATTAAGTTTTTTTTATTTTTTATATAAATATTTCTGAATTTTACTCTGAGCACTGATTTAGCTCTAGCATATAGATGCTGGTCTATAGTGTTTTCTTTATTACTTTTGTTTGCTAGAAATTCTTCAAAATTTATTTTCAAGAATGAAGGTTTTTTTTTCCCAAGTGAAAAGGACTTTATTATTTATTATTATTTTTTTAATTATTTAAAGATCTATTTATTTGAGAGAGACAGAAATAGCAGAAAAGAGCACAGGCAAGGAGAGGGAGAAGTGGGCTCCCCACTGAGCAGGGAGCCTGATGTGAGGCTCGATCCCAGAACTCTGGGATCATGACCTGAGCTGACTGAGCCACCCCGCCATCACGAAAAATACTTTTTAGGAAATATTTATTAACTTCAGATTTTATTGCAATGTCTTCCAAAAACATTTTCTGGGGCAGCCCCAGTGGCGCAGTGGTTTAGTGCTGCCTGCAGCCCAGGGTGTGATCCTGGAGACCCTGGATCGAGTCCCACATCAGGCTCTCTGTATGATGCCTGCTTCTCTGCCTCTCTCTCTGTCTCTATGAATAAATAAATAAAATCTTAAAAAAAAAAAACAAAAAACAAAAAACAAAACCAAAAACATTTTCTGTACCAGTTCTGTCTTTTGGAAGATATTGAATTTTTCTGGTGGCCTAATATTTTAAATTGGAGTAAATTTCTCCAACAATTTCTTGGATACTCAAAGGAAAATATATTCTCTATTTTCAGTGTACACAATTTAATGTATTTCCATAAATATCATATTATATAGTTTGAGTCTCTTGTAGAATTACTTGGTGCTATAGATTGAATATTTATGTTCCACCAAATTCATATGCTGAAATTTTAACTCACAATGTGATGGTATTTGGAGGTGAGGCTCTTGGTAGGTATTAGGTCATGAGGGTGGAGCCCTCAGAAATGGGATTAGCGCCTTTACAAAAGAGAACCCAGCAAACTCTTTCTCCTCTCCATCATGTGAGGATAAAATCAGAAATGAGTAGTCTGTGACCTGAAAGAAGATTCTTATCAGATCCCAAGCATGATGGTTACCCTGAACTTAGACTTTCCAACCTGTGGGAAAAAAATTTCTTTTGTTTATAAGCCATCTCATCTAAGGCATTTTTGTTATAATAGCCTGATGTAAGACATGTGGTTTGAGTTTTGGTCACCTTGCTCTGTCTTGGATTATCTTGAATAGAACATTATCTCGAGTAGAGCTGTCACTTGATCTGAAGGTGTTTTTATTTTTTCCTTAAAAGGTGAATTAAGCCCATTTATGTGTATTTATATGACAGATATATTTGTTCTGCAATTTCCCATTTGGGTGTTAATACATTATGGTTTTATATTGATAGATTTATAATTTATATGTCACTTTATTTGCTATCATATTTCTTCTTTTTTTTTTTAAGATTTTATTTGTTCATCAGAGACACAGAGAGAGAGAGGCAGAGACATAGACAGAGAGAGAGAAGCAGGCTCCATGCAGGGAGCCCGACGTGGGACTCGATCCCAGGACTCCAGGATCATGCCCTGGGCTGAAGGCAGGCACCAAACTGCTGGGCCACCCAGGCGTTGCTTTTTTTTTCCCTTTTCTTTTCTTTTCTTTTCTTTCTTTCTTTTTCTTTTCTTTTCTTTCTTTTCTTCTTTTCTTTCTTTCTTTCTTTTTTTAAGATTTGCTATCATATTTCTTTTGGTATTTAGCACAGTTTGTATTTTTGTTTCATTGGTTGTATCTATTATTATACCTTAAATAATATTTCTTTTTTTTTTTTTAAGATTTTATTTATTAGATTGAATGCAAGCATGAGCAGGGTGAAGGGTAGAGGGACATGCAGATTCCCCACTGAGCAGGAGTCCAATGCAGGGCCCAATCCCTAGACTCTGCAATCATGACCTGAGCCAAAGGCAGACCTTAACGAAGGAAGCCACCCAGGCTCCCCCTTTAAATAATATTTCTGATAGTCTCTTTCTTTAAAAAGTATGTATCATGGTTCTCATAAAGAGCAGTGATAAAACTGTTTTGCATCTCCGTCCTCTCACATGGCTCTTCTCAATGCTTTTTTTTTTTTTTTTTTTTAAGATTTTGTTTGTTTATTCATGACACAGAGAGAGAGAGAGAGAGAGAGAGAGAGAGAGAGGCAGAGGGAGAAGCAGGCTCCATGCAAGGAGCCCGACGTAGGACTCCATCCCAGGTCTCCAGGATCAGGCCCTGGGCTGAAGGCGGCGCTAAACCGCTGAGCCACCCGGTCTGCCCCTCAATGCTTATTTTATATATTCTTCCTCTGCCACTCTATATAAAGTGTGTTTCTAAGGCAGTATCATGTGAGGAAGTTAATAAAATGTGATTAAAAACCACTATACAGGGATCCCTGGATGGCTCAGTGATTTAGCACCTGCCTTCAGCCCAGGGCATGGTCCTGGAGTCCTGGGGTCGAGTCCCACATTGGTCTCCCTCTGGGGAGCCTGCTTCTCTCTCTGCCTGTGTCTCTGCCTCTCTCTCTCTGTATCTCTTATGAATAAATAAATGAATTCTTTAAAAAAAAAACAACACTATACAATTAATAGATTAAAATATGTATCAAACACTTTGTAAGTGCCAGGCCTGCTCTTGATGTACACAAATAAACAGGACAGGTCTTCATCTTCAGGGAACTCACAAAGCAGATAACCAGGTAGATAAATGAGAATTGGTTAAGAATGCCTGTTGATTATATTTCTCAGCAAGAATTCCACATTCTTACTATTTTAGTTTCTTTACCTGAGGATTTTGAGACATTCTGAGAAAATAATCTGTCTAGCTAATTAAGTGCTTTGTATAATTAACTCTATTAGGACATTTTCATAGCAAGGCACTATTACTATAATTAGCCAGTGAATTGCTGCTGAAATTTAACTGAGACAAAAGCATACTCATTCTTTTTTCCTCTGGCTCAAACTTTTTTGGATTGTTTTGGGCCAACTAGCTAGAAAAAAAGCTGATATTCAAACACTTATATAAGGCAATAGTTTTTTGTTTGTTTGTTTGTTTGTTTTTTGTTTTTTTTTAAAGAGACAGTTTTGGTTTAGATTTTTCTGATAGAATTTATAACAAATTTAATGGCTATTTATCTTAGGGAAAGTCATGTTAGTGCACAATTAATAGATACGGAGTTTACAATAGTGACAATGTAGACAAATGAGTCTGGAGTGATACTCTTTCAATGGGTAGCATGTAGTAGAACTAACTAGCTCAGGCTGGGAATCAAAATGCCCACAATCTTCCTAGCCCCCACTCTAAAACTTAATTAATTATAATATTGGGTGACCACTCCTCTGCAATTGTAAAGTGGGAACAATACTTCAATAATCACTGGAGGGATTGAATTTAGAAATGTTCTCACTAGACTACTATTGTAGAAGCCTAGATAACTGCTTCAATTTCCACCACCATGTCTTTATGTGTACCTTTATTTGTACCTACACACTTACCTTCTTTCCTTCACCCCACATGAGTAAACCTCCATGAGTGAGCCTAAGACCAAACTATCCATGTGCACTGCATCCCATCCCTTCTTGCTCTCTCTGCCAAAATTCTCCCCCTCTTTCTCTTCTATCATTTCTTTTTCTTCTTGCTGGTTCATTCCCATCAGCATATAAACTTATAGATATATTTCTAATCTTTAATTAATTAATTAATTAATTTATTTATTTATGATAGTCACGCAGAGAGAGAGAGAGAGAGAGAGAGAGAGAGGCAGAGACATAGGCAGAGGGAGAAGCAGGCTCCATGCACCTGGAGCCCGAAGTGGGATTCAATCCTGGGTCTCCAGGATCACGCCCCGGGCCAAAGGCAGGCGCTAAACCGCTGTGCCACCCAGGGATCCCTATTTCTAATCTTTAAAATGAGAACCTCTCTGGATCCCATAATCCCTATTAACAATCCATTCATTTCTCTTATTGAGAGCAAAACTCCTTCAAAGAGTTGCCTCCACTTCTTCAGCTAGCATGCTTTCCTCAGTCTTCCTCACTGAGGCTTCCTTCTCCAACATTTGGCCGAAACAGTTTTTCTCAGAGTCATCAGTGATTCTCATGTTGGCATATCCCAGAGTTTTTCAACCTTGGCCTTCTGACATTAGAGCCAGATAATTCTTTGCTTTGGGGAGCTGTCCTGTGCATTGCATGATATGTAGCAGCATCCCTGGCCTCTATCTACTAGATGCCAGTATTATCCTCCAAGTTGTGATAACCAGAAATATCTCCAGTTGTCTCCAGGGGAGCAAAATCACCCCAGATTGAGAACCACTGCTATCCTACAGTCAATTCTCAATACTCATCTTAGTTGCTTTCAGCAGTATTTTCCATAGCTGATCACTCACTCCCCCTTTGGTTATTGTGGTAAATATGCATAACATAAAGTTTGTGGTTTTGAGCATTTCTAGGTGTGTGATTCAGTGGCGTTAAGTACACTCACCACTCACTCCCTTTTAAAACACTTCCCTCACTTGACTTCTCGGATATCACACTGGCCTGGTTTTCCTCTTATCTCACCAGATGCTCCTTGTCACTGTCCTGTGATTTGCTGTGGATTTCAAACAATGAATATTGAGCATCCCCAGGACTCAATTCTCAAGCTTCTTTTCTGCATATCTATACTTCTTAAGCAGTCCTATTGTTTATTTATTTATTTATTTTTTAATTTTTTAAATTTATTTATGATAGTCACACAGAGAGAGAGAGAGAGAGAGAGAGGCAGAGACACAGGCAGAGGGAGAAGCAGGCTCCATGCACCGGGAGCCCGATGTGGGATTCGATCCCGAGTCTCCAGGATGGCGCCCTGGGCCAAAGGCAGGCGCGCTAAACCGCTGCGCCACCCAGGGATCCCAGGCAGTCCTATTATTTAATACCATTTAAACTTATGACTCCCAAATTTATGTCTCCATGTTTGCAAGTGTTCCCTGAGCCCTGGACATATACATCCAACAACCAACTCAACATCTCCACTTGTTCCTTTTTTTTTTCTTTAAGAATTTATTTATTTATTCATGAAAGACACACACAGAGAGAGAGGCAGAGACATAGTCAGAAGGAGAAGCAGGCTTCATGCAGGGAGCCCGATGTGGGAGTTGATCCCAGGACTCCAGGATCACACCCTGAGCTGAAAGCAGACGTGCTTAACTGCTAAGCCACCTAAGCGTACCTCTCCATTTTTAAAAAATTTTATTTATTTATTCATGAGAGACACACACACAGAGAGAGGCAGGGACACAGGCAGAAGGAGAAAGAGGCTCCATGCAGGAAGCCCGATGTGGGACTTGATCCCAGGTCTCCAGGGCCAAAGGCAGGGGCTAAACCACTGAGCCACCCAGGGATCCCTCTCCATTTGTTCTTAAGTGACCTAAGTGACACCCATCATGTCTAAACTCTCAACAATCTTACTTCCCATCAAATCCGCTCCTCTTTGGTCATTCTCTATCTTAGTTAATGCCATACCACTTACCCAGTTACTCAGGGCAAAGATCTAGAAGTCATCCTTAACTCCCCTCTTTCCATGATAATCCCATATCCAAATATAATCTGAATCTGACCATTTGTGTTCACCCCCAACACTACCTGGTTCATTCAAACTATCATCTTGAGACTAAGCTATTGAAAACAGCTGCTTAACGAATCACTCTCTATCCACTCTTGTTCAGCTTCAGTATTTTCCACATAGCACCAAGAATGTCATACACACACACACACACACACACACACACAGCCCTGCTACCCTGCTCAAGATGTTCCAGTGGCTTCCTCTCTCACTTGAGATAGAGTTCAAACTTCTTACCTTGGCTAAAAGGCCCTACCTTATCTGGCCTCTGCCAGTCTGTCTGACCTGATATCCAACCTGTTTCTGTCTCACTCATTTTGCTCTTGCCTCACCATCTTTCTTATCATTCCTCAAATATTATAAGCTTGTTTCTGCCTCAGAGCCTTTGCACTTCTGTTTCCTCAGGCTGAGATGCCTTTCCTCAGAATGTGTCACGATGCATTTCCTCCATTTATTCAAGTCTCTGCTTAAAAGTCATCTGGCCTCCCCTGGTCATCCTATCTAGCCTCCCTTCACCTCCATCCTCTACCTAGGTAAGTTTCTTTTTTCTTCCCTAGGTAAGTTTCTATCTCTCCATCCTGCCTTTTATTTTTGTCTTCAAAATACTTGCTTTTTAAATTTCATAAATAGATATATATTGGGATCCCTGGGTGGCGCAGCGGTTTGGCGCCTGCCTTTGGCCCAGGGCGCGATCCTGGAGACCCGGGATCGAATCCCACGTCGGGCTCCTGGTGCATGGAGCCTGCTTCTCCCTCTGCCTGTGTCTCTGCCTCTCTCTCTCTGTGACTATCATAAATAAATTAAAAAAAAAATAAATTTCATAAATAGATATATATTGATATATTTATTTGTTTATTGTATGTTATTGGAGAATATAAACTCCAAAGATGAAAGTACTTTGTTCATTCCCATATCCATAGTTTCTGAAGAGTTGGCACTCAATAAATTCATGTTTTGTTTTGTTTTTAAAGATTTATTTATTTTATTCAGAGAGAGAGAGAGAGAGTGAGACTGAGAGGCAGAGACACAGGCAGAGGGAGAAGTGAGCTCCTTGCAGGGAGCCTGATGTGGGACTCGATCCCGGGTCTCCAGGATCACACCCCAGGCTGCAGGCGGCACCAAACTGCTGTGCCACCAGGGCTGCCCAATAAATTCATGTTTAATGAATAGTGAATGATGTAGATGTATTTTCCATAGAGGAAAAGGAGAGCAAACAATCAAACAATAAAATTTCCAGTTGTTTCTTTGGTCAAGACTGAAAACCATATTCTAAGAGATGGACAGATTAGACAGAAAAAATAAAGAGCTAGAACAATGATAGGTATTTTGAATTCTAATTTCCATTGCACAGAAAGTTTCATTTTGCACAAGAAGTTTATTTCACCTGATGAAATAAAAATGTATATTTTGGCACAGCTAAATCTTATTTATTTATTTATTTGAGAGAGAGTGAGCACGCATGCACAGATGGGTGAGAGAGGGGCAGAGAGAATGTCAAGCAGACTCCTTGCTGAGCAAGGAGCCTGATGTGGGGCTTGATCACACAGCCTTGAGATCATGACCTGAGCCAAAATCAGGAGTCAGATGCTTAACCAACTGAGCCATCCAGGTGCCCCTGCATGGCTAAATCTTTAAATAAAAAGGCAAAATAAACTCTTCAGTGAAGAAAAATAATTACCATGGGTAGAAAAAAGGAAGGCAACTAAATAATTCTTCATTGGTGTTGATGGGGGAAATGAGATGCACAGCCTAGATTTAACTTATTATGGTCAGTTTTCTTTTTTAAAAAATTATTTTTCTTATGAAAATAACTCATGCCCATTATTAGAATTTTGGAAAACACTAACTTTATTGGGAAATATAAAAGCATTACAATGAATATTGCAATGTATGTCATGCACAATTTTTGTTTACTAAGTATAATTTTTGAGTTTTATGACATTCCTAAGTAGAACAAGAAGATTAGAGATGAAATTTTTCCAACAAATTGTAAACTGCATGCTAGCTGCTAAGTTATTGTGTCTCATAGAGGCTAATCCTGATCTCTAATATGACATCATTTTCTAGGGCACCAATTATCATTCAGGTTGATTACTTTGGTTTCCTTCCATCATAAAGGGACATGGTTTATTCTTATTGGAATAGATCTATCTTCTGGATATGGGTTTACTTTTCTTGCCTACCAGTTCAATAGTTAGTGGACTTAAGACTTTGTCCACTATCAAGGTATTCAGTGGGCAAGGAACTCATTTCACAGTAAAAAGAAGTGCAGCATTGAGTTTATACCTATGGAATACACTGGTAAGATCCCATCACCCAGAAGCAGTGGCCTGTTAGAAAAGTAGAATAGCCTACTGAAGACTATTTATGGCACCCATTGGGAGACAAAATCCTGAGAGATTGGGATTATGCCTTAGTGGTACATGCTTTGATTCTGCAATAATTCGATAATACTTTGTCTCTCAGAAGCATAACAATAGTCCACGTTTAGGAATCAAGGAGTGGAATGGTGGTGTCTCTTCCTTCTATTATACTAAATATTTCACTGATTGACCTTTTGGTTTTTGTTTCCATAGCTTGGACTCTGCAGGTTTGATTGTCATGAGCACAAGGTAGCTACAGAACCTCAGTCATCACATATAAGAATAAGAAAGAAGACCAAAAGGCAAAAGACACAATTCATCAAATGTTTGTTTGTCTCATTTTATCAAGAACATGATAGCTTTCCCAGAATCTCCACTTGGTAGCATTCTGCTTTTTTTTTTTTTTTTTCTCTCTCTTAGTAGAAAGAATGGAGCTTTATAGCTGACTCTTAACAACAAAGGAATAAAAAAAAAAAAAAAAGAAAAACAAAAAAACAAAGGAATCTGTGAAAGTTCTAATCTTAGCTAGGTATATTGTCTCCTTCAATAGTTTTGAGGCTCTATTTATAAGGACAGAGGTGAACATATATTGAGTAGACAACTAGCTATGTCTGCCTCACCTATACACTTTGAAATGAATTTTAGAAGACTGAAGAGTGTCCATTTCTTCAATTGGAGCAATAGATAAAAGTATCATTATGTAAAATTAAGGGGTGGTGTTAATTTAAGAAATGATAACATGAACTGTATTAACTATAGTGTAATATGAAGTGCTAAGAAACTGAATTCAAGTACATTAGTATGTTAGGTTTGACTGTGTCATGCTGTAGTAATAAGTGAACTCTCAAGTCGTAGTGGCTTATATGGCTATTGGTAGCAAAAAGAAAGTCGTGATACATCATATGCTTTCTTTTAAAGCTTCTGCTTGTATGTGACTCATGTAATTTCCACCCATATATTGTTGGCCAACACAAGCTTTATGACCTCTCTAAAATCACTAAACTGAGGATGTATAATTCTTCCCACTAGGAGGGGCACTGGGGGGGGGGGCGGGGGGGGGAGAAACCAAATCTAATCAGCTACAATTAGTTTTTCTCCTTGGTGTGTATAACACTTTATAATGAATTGTATTCATTCTATTTCATAGAATTTTCTCCCCTCTAATGAAAATATTGACTATAAGAATGTAGCAATAATTTAAAGGCCACATTCAGAAAAAAAGAAATCCACAATGTACCACTTTAATTACTCATTCGACAGATATTTGTCTTATTTCCTTCTATGTTCTAGGGACTTTGCTAGTTCTGAGGAATTGTTTGGCTAAAGAAGTCAGAAAAACTATGACTTAGAGTAGAGTGTGAATAAGTACTGTCTTAGTGGAATGCACAGGCAGAGAAGGTGATTCTAACTCAGACTGGATGCATCAGGGAAATATTCCCAAGTGAGATGACATTTAAGGTGGAAAAAGGGAGGAAAACAGCAAGCAACACTAATGGTGAAACAAGAAAAGCAAAACAAAACAACACAACAACAAGAAGAAAAGCTTTTTCATGTCAATTATTTCTAAATAAAATGAGGAGGGGAGCTTTTTCATTGTAATTGGGAAAACAAGGACCAGTATGCCAGCTCTCACTATATCTGTTCAACATTGTACAGTGCATTAAGGCAGAATAAGAAATAAAAGATAGGAGGTTTTATAAAGGAGAAATAGGGACACCTGGGTGGCTCAGTCGGTGAAGCATCTGCCTTCCCCTCAGGTCATGGTCTCAGGGTCCTGGGATCCAGCCCTGTGTCAGGCTCCCTGCTCGGGGGGGGGGGGGGGGGGGGGGGGAGTCTGCTTCTCCCTCTCCCTGTGCCATTCCCCTGCTTGTGCTCTCTCTCTGTCAAATACAAAAAAAATCTATAAAAAAATAAAAAGGAGGGATGCCTGGGTGGCTCAGCGGTTTGGCGCCTGCCTTCAGCCCAGAGCATAATCCTGGAGTCCGAGGATCAAGCCCCACATCAGGCTCCCTGCATGGAGCCTGCTTCTCCCTCTGCCTGTGTCTCTGCCTCTCTCTCTGTCTCTCATGAATAAATAAATAAATAAAATCTTAAAAAAAATAAAAAGGAGAAATAAAACTGTTTTGTAGATGATA
Organism: Canis lupus familiaris; assembly: GCF_011100685.1. NCBI lineage: Eukaryota > Metazoa > Chordata > Mammalia > Carnivora > Canidae > Canis > Canis lupus. The sequence goes on along the minus strand of NC_049260.1, from coordinate 12,517,731 downwards.
TAATCATTCATAAATGATGATTGTATGCATAGCTAATCCAAAAGAATATACAAACAAGCTATTAGAATTTATAAGTAAATTTAGCAATATTTCTATATAAAATTAACATACAAAATAAGTTGAATTTCTGTGTACTGGCAACAAACTCCTAGCAAATAAAAAATTTTTAAATGATGCCATATATGATAGGATGAAAACATAAAGTACCTGAGAATAAACCTAACTAGAAATGAGATGTTCAATTCCATAGGAAAACTATAAAAGCTTTATGGAAATATTAAAAAGACTTAAGGAACTGGATAGATATATCTTGTTGAAGTGTTGGAAGATTCAATATTATTTCTTTTCTTCTCAAATTGATATAAAAATTCAATGTAATCTCAATAAAATCTCAATTTTTAAATTTTTTTCTGAGAACCTGTCAAAGTGATTGTAAATTTATGTGAGAACCTGAAGGACCAAGAATAGATAAACACTCGGGATGCCTGGGTGCTCCGGAGCCTTGGGTGTCTCAGTGGTTAAGCATCTGCCTTCCGCCCAGGGTGAGATCCTGGAGTCCTGGGATCGAGTCCTACATTGGGCTCCCTACAAGGAGCCTGCTTCTCCCTCTGCCTATGTCTCTGCCTCTCTCTCTCTGTGTCTCTCGTGAATAAATAAAATCTTAAAAAAAAAAACTTTCAAAAGAGATCAAAGTAGGATATAATTTTCTTTTCTTTTTATTTTTTAGATTTTATTTATTTATTAATGAGAGATACAGAAAGAGAGAGGCAAAGAGAGAAGCAGGCTTCATGTAGGGAACCCAATGTGGGACTTGATCTCGGGACTTTAGGATCACACCCTGGGCCGAAGGCAGGCACTCAACCACTGAGCCACCCAGGCGTCCCAGGATATAAATTTCTTACCTAGCCAATGGTCACTAGTGTCAAACAACACTATGAAGATAAGTGAGGTGACACATGCCCATGGGATATGGCATTATTAATGCCATCAGTGATCACAGTGAGAGTACTTTATTGGCTTGGTGCAGATGGACATAAAAATAAGTGGGTTGAGAAATAAAGCAGTGATTCGAAAGTGGTGACAGGGAGCACACTACAGTATTTTCTAAGAAGTGTAGCTCTTAAAGGAAGGAAAGACAGACATTCGGGAGGATTGATTAAAGTTTTTATTTATTTATTTATTTATTTATTTATTTATTTATTTATTTATTTATTTTTACCACATATGCTTGATAAAAAATAATTGTGTAGAGGAAGCTGTTGATAGAAACAGAGAAAAAGGCAAATTTCGGTTGATAATCTTTGAGAAGATGGAAATGTGTGGGATCCTCCTTATAAACACGGAATTGTCCTTCTATAGGAAAAAGAGATTCATTTCTTCTGACAGAGTAAGAAAGAGAATGAGAGTGCTGTTGGAGAAGGCGGCTGGTGTGGATTAAAAGCTGATTGAATCCACTTGATGCCCTCATTTTGTCACTAAGTTGGAGGAACTGACAGCTAATAAGAGGAAAGGTAGAAAAAGGTAACATATTGGACTTTTGGGACTCCATTTGGGGAATGGAAATAGGAAGAAACTTGAAGAATCATAAGTGTTTTCTGAGCATCAAATACCAATACCATTGTATTTGAAGGCATAGATTTGTAAGCTGGGGCTTTATGTTTGAAAGTTGGTGTTTAGTAATAAGAATTAACATATGAATAGGGCTTACAGTGTGTCAGTCAGTATTCTTAATATATTAACCTTCACAACAAAGCAAAAGGTATGTACTATTATTATCCTCATGTTACTAGAACAAGGAAATGTTGTGACCTGTCCACGGCCATATAGCTAGTAAATGGTAGAACTGGGATTCCATTCCTAGATCGCTTGGATCCAGAGCCCACAATTCTTTATCTTTTTTAAGATTTTATTTATTTGTTACAGAGAGAGCACAAGCAGTGGGGAGGAACAGAGGGAGAGAGAAGCAGGTCCCCCGCTGAGCAAAGAGCCTGACTCAGGGCCTGATCCCATGATCCCGGGATCACAACCTGAGCTAAAGGCAGATACCCAACCAGCTGAGCCACCCAAGTGCCCCCAGAGCCCATGATTCTTAAACACTGTGCTACGTTACAGTGGTTGGATTTGTTCCATGACCTCACCCTTTGATGATTTCGGTAAAGGGACTGTTGGATGGTACAAATCCATTCTGTGTTGATGAGAGACGTCAGGGTATATAGTTTTTCTGTTTTTTTCATTTGCCTATTTTGAAATCAAACCAATTAAGAATTTCTGGTCGCCTTGGTGGCTTAATCGGTTAAGTGTTTGACTCTTGATTTTGGCTCTGGTCATGATCTCATGGGTTGTGGGATTGAACCGCACATGAGGCTCTGCACTCAGTGGGGAATCTGCTTGAAGATTCTCTCCTTCTGCCCCTGCCCCCAGCTCATGCGCATTCTCTCTCCTTTCTGTAAAATAAATAAATCTTTTCTAAAAATTAAGAATTTCATGCCCATTGAGAAGAATAGCTTTTTGATACATAGTCCAGTGAGGTTTTGGGTTTCTGTATTTACCCTTAAATCATGGCTGCAATTTTAGAATTGAAGCTATAAACTCTCTTACGTGTCTGCCTATATCTATGTGTCTAGAATTCAGAAAGGTCTTTACTTCTTTTTGTTTAAATGTTCAATGTTTTCCTATCTCTGGAGAATGCTAATCAATTAGATTGTATCTCCAAATTAAAGGAGTTCTATTTTGAGCTTCTTGAGCTTTCAATCTGTATTGGCTTATAGATATAAATAAGCACATATAAAAATTTAATATTCCCCAAATTTCAGAAAACAAGGAAATTGAACTTCTGATACTTTAAATGTGCTAAAAAGTTTTTAGAAAAACTAACTAGAGCAGCCCCGGTGGCACAGTGGTTTAGTGCTGCCTGCAGCCCAGGGCGTGATCCTGGAGACCCGGGACCAAGTACCACGTCAGGCTCCCTGCATGGAGCCCACTTCTCCCTCTGCCTGTGTCTCTGCCTCTCTCTCTCTGAATGAATGAATAAATAAATAAATCTTAAAAAAAAAAAAGAAAAACTAAAAAATATTTTGAGAATCTTTTTTTTTTTTAATTTTATTTATTTATGATAGTCACACAGATATATAGAGAGAGGCAGAGACACAGGCAGAGGGAGAAGCAGGCTCCATGCACCGGGAGCCTGACGTGGGATTCGATCCCAGGTCTCCAGGATCGCACCCTGGGCCAAAGGCAGGTGCCAAACCGCTGCGCCACCCAGGGATCCCTATTTTGAGAATCTAACTTCACATAATTTTGGCAAATGACACTAGTTGAAAAAATTTGGCTTGGGCAGCCTGGGTGGCTCAGCGGTTTAGTGCTGCCTTCAGCCCAGGGCCTGATCCTGGAGACCTGGGATCCAGTCCCACGTCAGGCTCCCTGCATGGAGCCTGCTTCTCCCTCTGACTCTCTCTCTCTCTGTGTCTCTCATGAATAAATAAATAAAATCTTTAAAAAAAAAGAAAAGAAAAAAATTGGTTTAATAAAAACATCTATGTCTTCTCTATCAGTGTTAAATACATTTTTATCCTACTTGTATGTTTTTCTTAAATGTATATAGATCAAGTGAGCTAGCATTACTCCTACTTAATGTCTTAAGATTATGAAAAATATAAATTTATATTAACTAAACTGAGTCATTATTCTTAAAACCTTTTTATTTCAGCAACAATTATGTTTTGAAGTATGTCAATTTAAAGATAATTTCCAAGATCTTACATTAGCTCAAAACTGGGGACTGATATTAGATTAAGATAATTAATGACTCATCATTGGATACCTAGGTCATATATTTACCAAGCATAATTTTATGTTTACAAAGTTTTGCTCTTTATTTATTTATTTTTTCTTTATTTATTTATGATAGTCACACACAGAGAGAGAGAGAGGCAGAGACACAGGCAATGAGAGAAGCAGGCTCCATGCACCAGGAGCCCGACGTGGGATTCGATCCCGGGTCTCCAGGATCGCGCCCTGGGCCAAAGGCAGGCGCCAAACTGCTGCGCCACCCAGGGATCCCTGCTCTTACTTTATATATGCCACAGAGAGGCTGTATCTTTGAGCCATGTCAATGAATATGTTCATTTTTATCACCTTGAGAAGGAATAAAAAGGAAGTGTGTGGCTAAAGTTGTATTTAGTTTTGCCTGTCTGCTAAAATGTTTGTGCAAGACAAGAGGTCTCTATTATCTATCTCATCCCTCTTTTCTTCATGAAATAAAAAGTCAGTTACCTTTTTTAAAGATTATAATTAATAATAAATAGTTGAAACTACATTGGGAGAAATAGTGACAGAAAAGCACAGTTGTGGGCAGCCCGGGTGGCTCAGCAGTTTAGCGCTGCCTTCGGCTCAGGGCATGACCCTGGAGACCCGGGATCGAGTTCTACGTCAGGCTTCCTGCATGGAGCCTGCTTCTCCCTCTGCCTGTGTCTCTGCCTCTCTCTCTCTCTGTGTCTCTCATGAATAAATAAATAAAATCCTTAAAAAAAAACCAAACACACACAGTTGTGTGTGTGTCTATTTTTCAAGGAAAAAAAGAGCATTTTTGTCTTAATGCAGTAGTAGTAGTCAGTCTTTTTCTTTGTTGGTGTCTGAATTCCTTTATATTCTTACGGCTTTATTGAGGACCCAAAGAACTCTTATCTATGTGGATTAACTATTAATGATTATTGCATTAGAAATAAAACCAAGGAAATTTTAGAACCCTTATTCATTGACTTAAAGATAGAAGTAACGAACATATTGTATATTAATAACATCTTAATATTATAATAAAATTATTGCTGACCTTGCAGAGCCCCTGAGATCTGTCTTGAAGTATCACTTTGTTTCAGAATATGAAAGAGCTAATAAGGACAAAACTTGGAAAGTGAATTTTATTTGCCCTGGTTTATAATACCTGAGTTTGAAAAAAGGTTATAAAGTGTGCGAAAATTCTAGCAAAATGCTCAATTTTGGTGGCATGATTTCCTTGGTTTATTGCTTATTGCTTTTGCCTACAATATAAGGGTTGTATTTTACTTTCTTTTTTTTTTAATTTTTTAAATTTATTTATGATAGTCACACAGAGAGAGAGAGAGGCAGAGACACAGGCAGATGGAGAAGCAGGCTCCATGCACCGGGAGCCTGACGTGGGATTCGATCCCGGGTCTCCAGGATCGTGCCCTGGGCCAAAGGCAGGCGCCAAACCGCTGCGCCACCCAGGGATCCCCTGTATTTTACTTTCTTGATAGCAGAGATTCTATATCTAATCAGAATAATTTCCTATGCTTTATGTTCATTTTATTATATTCTTGACTAAGGAAAAAAAAGTTTCTCATTCCTCACTTGTAAAAGAACTGAGATTCTTTACAATCGTGTTACCTTTTTTTAAAATTTTAAAATGTTTATTAACACTTTGATTAAATATATAACCAAATGTTCTCAGACACCAATGATCTTTTTTCTTTTTTTCTTGACATATAATTAACATACAGTGTTATATTAGTTTCAGGTGTACAACATAATGATTCCACAATGCTATACATTACTCGTTGCTCACCATAAGTGTAGTCACCCTCTGTCACCAAAAAACGTTATTACAATATTATTGACTATATTCCCTATGCAGTGGCATTATTGGATCATAGGGTAGTTCTTTTTATTTTTTTTAAGATTTATTTATTTATTCATGAGAGACACACAGAGAGATGCAGAGACATAGACAGAGGAAGAAGCAGGCTCTTCGCAGGAGCGTGATCCCGGGATCACGACCTGAGCCGAAGGCAGCCACCCAACCTCTGAGCCACCCAGGCATCCCAGGGTACTTCTATTTTTAATTTTTTGAGGAACCTCCATACTATTTCCCACAATGGTTGTAACAGTTTGCATTCCTACCTATAGTGCACAAAGGTTCCCTTTTCTCTATATCCTTGCCAACACTTGTTGTTTCTTGTGTTTTTCCTTTTAGTCATTCTGACAGGTGTGAGGTGGTATCTTATTGCGGTTTTGATTTGCATTTCCCTGATGATTAGTGGTGTTGAGCATCTTTTCATGTGCTTATTGGCCATCTGTATGTCTTCTTTGCAAAAATGTCTATTCAGGTCCTCTGCCCATTTTAATCAGATAATTTGGAGTTGTTTTGGTGCTGCAATGTATAAGTTCTTTGTATATTTTGGATATTAAGCCCATATTGGATATATCATTTGCAAATATCTTCTCCCATTGAGTAGGTTGCTCTTTCATTTTGTTGATGGTTTCCATCATTGTGGAAAAGTTTTGTAGTTTGGGGGATCCCTGGGTGGCTCAGGGGTTTAGCGCCTGCCTTTAGTCCAGGGTGTGATCCTGGAGTCCCATTTCTAAAAAAAAAAGTTTTGTAGTTTGATGTAGTCCCAATAGTTTATTTTTGCTTTCGTATCCTTTCTCAGGCACCCATAATCTTATCTTAATCAAGTATCCACATCTCTTGTGACACCTTCTTTGGTTTTGCCTTCTCTACATCAGATCTTAAATATAGGAAAAGTTCAATAAATCTTTCAGAATATGTTTTCCACCAAAAATTATCTTTGTAATTTCTTAGAGGGTTCCTGGGAAATCACAAAATTGTGTTCATTCACCTTCCCAAAAGAGAAATGTTAGATTTATTTATTAATTACTATTGGTGAGTCACATAGGACAAGTAGTCAAATGAGAAGAGATACTCAGCTTTCCTGAGGTTAAATTTGTGTAAGTAGATGTCACTCATTAATAAAAGTATTTTAGAAATTGTGAAGTTTATTTGAAGTTCCTAGGGATTCATGAATGCCTTCACTGTCCCTTGTATATTGTTAATTCTCAGGCTTTTTTTTTTTTTCCCTAAAGATTTTACTTATTTGAGAGAAAGAGAACATGAGAGAAAGTGAGCTGGGGGGGGCGGAGGGGAAGGGCAGAGGGAGAGGCAGAAGCAGACTCCCCGCTGAGCAGGGAGCCCAATGTGGAGCTAGACCCCAGGGCCCTGGGATCATGACCTGAGCCAAAGGCAGATGCTTAAATGACTGAGCCACCCAGGCGCCCTCTCAGACTCTTAATGGTGCTTTGTCTGATATTGTCTGATAATAGTCCACAGTAAAGTTTTATTAGTCATAATTTCAGTTATTTCAGTCATAGTTTTCAGTTACACATCTTTTTTTTTTTTTTTTAATTTTTATTTATTTATGATAGTTACAGAGAGAGAGAGAGGCAGAGACACAGGCAGAGGGAGAAGCAGGCTCCATGCACCGGGAGCCCGATGTGGGATTCGATCCCGGGTCTCCAGGATCGCGCCCTGGGCCAAAGGCAGGCGCCAAACCGCTGCGCCACCCAGGGATCCCTTCAGTTACACATCTAAGTCACAGCCTTACTTCTTTTATTTGAATCTAGCATCTTCTAGTCCAGTGAATTTCAGTTGGAGACTCACATCAGATTTACATGTAGAGTTTTATAAAAATACAGATATCCAGAACCTACTTTCGACTTACTGAATCTCTCTAACTTGATATGCTTCATATATTCTTAGTATGTGCTTATAATATTTGTTGTATATTATATATATTATGCTTTAGGATTATTATATATTTCAAGATATTTTTCTCTTGAATAATTATGTTCATTTATTTTTCTGCATTCATTTCTATACATCAAATGTAACATTCATCAACTTTGTTGAAAATATGCATAATCATTGTGCTTAAAGACATTTTCTGTACACTTCTGGAATGACTTTATTATCTCTGTTTTTCATGGCCCAGAAACAATCTAATTTCCTTGTCAGTTGTATTATTGTTATGAACTCTCATCAGACCTTTTACACATGAAAACCTTCAGTAAACGTTTGTTTTCAGTGCAAGTCTCTTTGCTCTGCAGATAGTTTTTGTTTTACTCTAATTCTTGCCTGAAGGCTCTGCTATAAGCTACAGGTTGTGTTTGTGTCTTCAATAAAAAAGGCCATCTCAGAGCCTCATGAAAAAGCACTATTACAGGTAATTCAAATTACTGAGACTTCGGAAGAAAAATTCTTGGATATAGGCTTCTGATAGCATCATTTAGACAAGTTCAAGAACATTATCAGGGGACTGAGTCAAGATTTCCAGAACTATTTAGTCAAGAAGCAGATGGTTTCATGACAGTACTGACCCAAGATCCATCAGAGCAAGAACTAATTACGAGGACTGAATGAACTGATGATAATATGCACGTAATTTAAAATAACCACCTTGAACTGAAAGAAATCTGAAAGCAGAGACCCTGATACCAAAGTGCTCAACACTTACAAGCTGGTTGCACAAAGTATGGTGCAAGGACCAGCAGGATCAGCATCAGCTGGGAACTTGTTAGAAATGCGACTCTGGGATGCCTGGGTGGCTCAGCAGAAAAAGAAAAGAAATGCAGGCTCTGAGGCCCCACCCCAGATCCACTAAGCCAGAATCAGTATTTTAACAAGATGTTTAGGTGATTCATGGGCACTTTAAAGGTTGAGATGTCCTGACATAGAACACAAGTCAACATACTACGAAAATCAGCGGGACAATTAAGCATTAATTTTGTGATGCTTATTAATTAATGATTACCCGTTGATGGGTGGTGGGATGCATTGAAATCATCTGGTGAACTTCAAAATGCAGATCCAGCTTGAGAGATGGTGATTTCAAGTGGGGCCCCCCCAAAATTTTTATTTTTTTAATTTAAATTTAAATTTTTAAAAAAGATTTCATTTATTCATGAGAGACACAGAGACAGGCAGGGACTCAAGCAGAGGGAGAAGCAGATTCCAGGCAGGGAGCCCGATGTGGGACTCGATCCCAGACCCCAGGGATCACGCCCTGAGCTGAAGGCAGATGCTCAACTGCTGAGCCACCCAGGCATCCCCAAAATTTTATTTTGAAGGAGCTACCCAGGTAATCATAATTCACTATCAGATTTGGAAGTTACTGCCGGGTATGAGAAGTGAGACTTCCAAGAAGAGGATGGAATGGCCAAAGGATTAGGTGTTGAACCTTAAAATATGGGTTCAGTTTTTGCAGAATGAGGGCAATGTATTTGTGTATTTGTGTGTGTGTGTGTGTGTGTAAACAAGACAGTAAGACAGTGTTATAACTTTCTTCCAGAGTGAGAAACAAAAATGCAAAGTAAAGGAATATTATTCTCTGAGGAGTTTTGGCAGGATTTTAAAACAATAACATTTCTCTGTTAGAAACTAGGATGATATGATGCTGTTCAAAATACCTTGGGAGCCAATGTCACATTTGATTTATGTTTAGAAACAATTTGAATGGAGAGAATATTATTCTTCTCAATTCCCACGTGGGGTTAACATATACATTCTTTTTCTCACATAAAGTCAGTTTTAAACTGTTGCTCTGCATTGAGTAGAAATAACCTAAACTTGGATTCATTTTAAGGAAATGCAAAATATTTTCATGCATTGGCACAATAGTTTGACTTTACTGGGTTCATTAAAAATCAAGTGAGATGATAGATATGATTATAATTTGAAATGTGGGAAATACTATGTCAGGTCATGGTTTGGATCCTTCCAGCCTCCCCCATTTCTGTCTGCTTTATGCTGACTCTGCATACAACCTTGCTGTTCACTGTAGGTCTTCTTGACTCCCATTCAGATCAGATGTCCTCTCTCCAAAACTTTCTTGAAATTTTTTTGGTCAACCCTATACCTAGATTATATGTCCAATGTTGCAGTTTATAATCCTGTGGTATAAGTCATTTGTTTATCTGTAGGCTTCTTCTATTAGACTTTTTTTTTTAAGATTTTATTTATGCATGAGATACAAGGAGAAACAGAGACACAGAAGGAGGAGCAGGCTCCCCGCAGGGAGCCTGATGTGGGACTGGATTCCCGAATCTGGGATCACACCCTGAGCTGAAGGCAGGAGCTCAACCGCTGAGCCACCCAGGTGTCCCCCTCTATTAGACTTTGAACTCTTGAAGCAAGTGATGATTTTTAAAGTTCACACTTGAATATCTAGTGCTGGAGTTTCACTTCCTGTATGTCGCCATAAACTCCTAACAGACCTAATTTCTTGTGGATAACAGCTATAAATTCTGGTCAAATTACAAAAAACAACGACATGGACACTCTAGAGAATAAACCAAGACAGGCAGATTTTGCAGGGGAGTTCAAATTTGGAAGAAATGACTGTCACATTGTAACTTCGTTTTTGCAGCTTTGTCACTGTGGCAGGCTGTGATCACAGCATGGTGCTATCGGCCTGGGCAAACCAAGAACAGAAGTCCTGTAGGACAGGGCTGCTGGAGAGTGCAGAGAGGCCCAGAAAGGAGATAGCCCGGGCAGGTAAACTTCAGATTCTACATACATTTATTTATTTATTTATTTATTTATTTATTTATTTATTTATTTATTTATTTTAGATTCTACCTTTAAACCCTACTCATAATCTTAATCCATGCGTCACACACATGGTGAAGACTCGGAGAAACTTGCAGCTGAGGTTAATGAAACTGAGCTGAGATAGGAGTTTACCACAGGCAGAACAGAATTTTCAGTTAAATATTTAAAAAAAGAAAATCATCCATGCTATTTGGAAGAATTAACAAAATTCAGAGTCTCTAGAACATAACTTTTTTTTTTTTTTAGAACATAACTTTCATTTACAATCCAAAAATCAATCAACATACAAAATGTTAGGAAAATGTGACTCATTCTTTTTTATTACTATTTAAATCTTAGGTAGTTAACATATAGTGCAATATTGGTTTTTGGAATAGAATTCAGTGATTCATCACTTACACACAACACCCAGTGCTCATCATAACAAGTGCCCTTTTTAAAAAAATTTTATTCTTATTTTTATTTATTTATGATAGTCACAGAGAGAGAGAGAGAGAGAGAGGCAGAGACACAGGCAGAGGGAGAAGCAGGCTCCATGCACCGGGAGCCCGATGTGGGATTCAATCCTGGGTCTCCAGGATCGCGCCCTGGGCCAAAGGCAGGCGCCAAACTGCTGCGCCATCCAGGGATCCCACACGTGCCCTTTTTAATACCCATTACCAATCTAGCTTATCCCCTACCAGCTCCATCAACCCTGTTTTCTGAGTTTCTTGTGGCTTGTTTCCCTCTCTCCTTTTTTTCTTTTCCCCTTTCCCATACGTTCATCTGTTTTCTTTCTTAAATTCCACATGAGTGAGATCACATGGTATATTGTTTTTCTGACTGATTTATTTCATCTAGCATTATACATGCTAGCTCCATCCATGTTGTTGCAGATGGCAAGATTTCATTCATTTTGATGGCTGAGTAATATTCCATTGTATGTATATACTACGTTTTCTTTATCCATTCATCAGTTGAGGAACATTTGGGCTCTTCCCACAGTTTGGCTATTGATAATGATGCTGTAAGCATCAGGGTGCATGTGTCCCCATTGAATCTGTATTTTTGTATCCTTTGGGTAAATGCCTAGTAGTGCAATTGCTGGGTTGTAGGGTAGTTCTATTTTTAACATTTTGAGGACACTCCATACTGTTCTCCAGGGTGGCTGCAATAGTTTTCATCCCCACGAACAGTGTGAGAGAGTCCTCTTTTCTCTGCATCCTTGCCAACACCTGTTGTTTCTTGTGTTGTTAATTTTAGCCCTCCTAACAGGTGTGAGGTTATTTCCGTGATGATGAGTGATGTTGAGCATCTTTTCATGTGTCTTGGCACAATGGGGATGTCTTAGCCATGGGGATGTCTATTTTGGAAAAGTGTCTATTCATGTCTTCTGCCCATTTCTTAACTGGGTTTTTTTTGGGTGTTGAATGTGACTCATTCTTAAATGAAAAGACAATCAATAGATACGAATCCTGTGATAATTGAGATGTGGGATTGTCAGACAAGAACTTGAATGCAGGGACACCGGGGTGGCTCAAAGGTTGAGCATCTGCCTTTGGCTCAGGGTGTGATCCTGGAGTTCCGGGATTGAGTCCTGCATCGGACTCCCTTCATGGGGTCTGCTTCTCCCTCTGCCTATGTCTCTTTCTGTGTCTCTCATGAATAAATAAATGAAATCTTTTAAAAAAAAGAATTTGAATGCAGATTCATAATGAATATTAACAAGATAAAGAAAAATATAATCACAATTAATTGAATGGTAGAAAATCTCAGCAGAGATATAGGCATTTCCTTTTGGTTTTTCATTATATTGAATATGAAGCCTCTAGAGTTAGCCACCTATCCTAGCCTATTTTTTTTTAAAGATTTCATTTATTTATCTGAGATTCAGAGAGAGAGCACAAGTAGAGATGAGGGTCAGAGGGAGAAGGAGAAGCGGACTCCCCACAAACCAGGGAGTCCGACATGGAGCTCGATCCCAGGACCCTGAGTTCATGACCCAAGCCAAAGGCAGACACAACCAGTTGAGCCATCCAGGCACCCCTACCCTAGCCTATTCTTGCCTTTCTTACTACTACCTGCTTTGTACTTCAAATTAGTATTTCACAAAATGTATACATTTACTTTAGTAGTACAATAGTATCTCACAATCTATGATTGATATTTCTTTCAGACCTACTTCCATTGAATGACTAGCTCACACCTGATGAAATGTTTATAATATGGTCTGGCTGTCAGTGAATCACTTAAACAAATAGGCTTTGGTCTCTGCCCAGTCATCTTTATTAAATCTGGTTTGGACATTATTGTCATAGAGTGTATCATTTCTATCTAAACAAACTCCTGGAAAAGAATGTGTCTCTCCTATGGACAAGCCAAAGTTAAACCCCAAAGTGTAGTATTTTGGGAAATTAATTTATTAATACCAGCTAAAGTTAATGGTCTGGTTAAAATAATTAAATCCCAGAAAACTTTCTTTTATCATTCTTTTATTTTTTTAAGATTTATTTATTTATTCATGAGAGACACACAGAGAGAGAGAGAGAGGGGCAGAGACATAGGCAGAGAGAGAAGCAGGCTCCCCGCAGGGAGCCCGATGTGGGACTGGATCCCAGATCCTGGGATCATGCCCTGAGCTGAAGGCAGATGCTCAACTGCTGAGCCACCCAGGTGTCCCTTACCATTCTTTTAGTTTAGGAAATCAATATAGCAATTTATTTTTAATTTTTAATTTTATTTTTAAATAAAGCAATTTATAAATCACACTCTATCTCACGATTTTTATGTTGATATAAAATTAAGCTTGGACATAAATTGGTTAGAAATGGAGACAGGAGCTGTTTGTAATCTTTCCATGACCACAATCATGGCAAGCCTTAAGATAAAGTTGCATGGACTAACAGGACACTCAGTCCTTACTGATATCATGGGGCCACTTCATCTAATTCTAGATTGTGCAATCATATAAGCCAATAAATTCACTTTGGTATTTGAGCCAGTTTGAATTCTGTTACTTATAATTTCAAGTAAGCCAACTGATATAAAAAGCTGTGAGTTGTGGGATTAGTTATGACATAGTATCTTGCTTGAGTATATGCTTCAACTGTCGTGAAAAATAATTTCATATTGGAATTCTTAAAATCTTATTACATTCTTTTTTTTTTAAGTTTTTATTTAAATTCTAGTTAGTTACCATATGGTATGATATTGGTTTCAGGAGTAGAATTTAGTGACTCATCAAAATCTCATTATATTCTAAAAACAGTGTTTCTTAGAAACATTTTTATGATTTCTTTTTTTTTTAAATTTTTTTTTTTTTTTTTTTTTTTTTTTATGATAGTCACACAGAGAGAGAAAGAGGCAGAGACACAGGCAGAGGGAGAAGCAGGCTCCATGCAGGGAGCCCGACGTGGGATCTGATCCCGGGTCTCCAGGATCGCGCCCTGGGCCAAAGGCAGGCGCCAAACCGCTGCGCCACCCAGGGATCCCCATTTTTATGATTTCTTATCACCATCTATCAATGAATTGCAATTATTGCAAAAAATATGAATTTTTCTCTATCATTGTTCAGTGACATACAGTGTCTTTCAGCATTGCTGAATTTTCTCTTGACTCCAGGTCTTTATGCTACTCGTTCTGCTTATAAATCTCTTCTCTCAACTCTTTACCCACTAAGAGATAATGATTCTGCTTAGGAGATCTTCTATGATGCTATAGATTATATTCTCCCAAAATGCTATATATTCTTCTTTCATAACTTATTTTTCAGGAAATTTCTTAATATCTTTCTACTCCCATGTGCTCCATGAGGCAGGTTCCAAATGGCAGGTTGGATTATTATTTCCAATTCCTTCGTATCTCCCTATAATAGAATTACACATCCATGCTTTTAGCCACATGTCTTTGTGATAGCTGCCAATGGAGTAAGTGGACGATATATCTGCTTCATTAACTTGAGTTTAGCCATATGATTTGATTTGACCAATGAAATATGGGCAGAAATGACTGTAGTGGTCCTGAATGGAGGCATTAAATAGCATGGTATATCAGTCTGGTTCTAATCAGGAAACAAACCACACAGTATTTTGAATAAAGTATAGTATAATGAATAACTGTACTAAACTATGAGAGACATAGACATAAAGGGAACTCTAAAGAATACCCTAGGGGGCAGCCCCGGTGGCTCAGCGGTTTGGCGCTGCCTTCAGCCCAGGGTGTGATCCTGGAGACCCGGGATCAAGTCCCACATCAGGCTCCCTGCATGGAGCCTGCTTCTCCCTCTGCCTGTGTCTCTGCCTCTCTCTCCCTCTGTGTCTCTCATGAATAAATAAAATCTTTAAAAAAAAAAAAAAGAATACCCTAGGGATGAGAGTTTGAGTACTCAAGGAAGGACAAACTTGGAAGGGGGCTGCCTCCCCATTGAAACTTCATTGAAGAAGGTATGGGTGTAGCACAGTGTTCAGTGGAGAAGTTTGCTGGTTTGCTCTGGCCAGAGCTGGTCCACATTCACCAGGTATCAGGAAACAACCCTTTGGAGTATAGGTGAACTAAGGCCAATGGACAGGAGTACAGAGGAAGCCAAAGTATCAGGAGCAAGATGGTATACAGCCTGTGATTTGTGGTATCTTAAAGAGTAGGCCGCAGGAAACAGCCTCTGGGGCACAAGTGAGCCAAGGCTCATGGATGGGTATATAGAGAGAGCTGGGGAACCAATGCTAGCATGAGGTCTAGAGTGCACCAGTGTCCACGTTGGGAGGACCAAGCCATGTAGGTCACTAGGCCTGCGGCAGGCTGTACAATCACTCAGTGATGGTGCACTTTGAGCACATAGCTGGGACAGAGCACGATGCTATATTCCTACACACACACACACACACACACACACACACACACACCATGCAACAGAAGCAAGAAAAAGAACAACTCAGCACATTGGAAAGGAGAAAAGAAGCCCCTGTCCTCTTGAAATGTCCCTCCGCTGACAAAGCTTACTGTAAAGAACATGCTCACTGTAAAGGACAACTGATTAAGAAGTCCAGTCTACTATTGCAAAGCAGCTACTGAACGGTGAAGTTGGAGTTGAGAGGCAGGGAGTTGATAACCGGCAAGCACTGGAAGCTCCCGCTAGCTCTTTTGAGCGACTTCCCTCCAGGAGAAGAGCGTGGCCCAGAGAAGCATAGCTTTTTCAGACTGAGTCTTACAATGGAGAGTAGACGTGAGCCCTTTGTGGAGCTGGCAGCCAACTTCTAGCCCTGGAGTAGCAAGTAAATGTTCATTGAGGCAAGCTGTGGAGAGTTGTGAAGCTCTCTGTTATACAGAACCCCCCCTGCCCGACCACTACATTTTGTGTTCCTCTCTCCCTTGTGCCAGTGCCTAGATTATAAGAAGAGCTCACTATATATCTTTGAATGAATTGTTACTCAAACTCTGGGGTCATTTTCTGATTGCTCTGAAGGTTTAGCCCAGGTGTTATGTAATGGGCTACAAATTGAGTCACCATTTCAGGTACACAGCATAACAGGAATAATATCATGAAGAATCTGGGCTTTGAGTATGATCTTTTTTTTTTAAAGATTTTATTTATTTATTAATGAGAGACACACAGAGAGAGAGAGACAGGCAGAGACACAGGCAGAGGGAGAAGCAGGCTCCATGCAGGGAGCCCGATGTGGGACTCCATCCCGGGTCTCCAGGATCAGGCCCTGGGCTGAAGGCGGCGCTAAACCGCTGAGCCACCGAGGCTTCCCACTGAGTATGATCCTTATTTTATTTTTTAATTTTTTAATTTTTTGAGTATGATTTTTAAAGGGGAAAAGAAACCCCTCTTAATGGAAAACCTAAACCCAGGAATTGGTTTTTTTAGGTTTTTGAAACCATATAGCTCATTCAGTGTGGAGCCTTTATATGATGCAGCTAGGCCATTAGGTCTGGCTTCATCATCTAAATTGGTACCTTTTTGATGTGGCTTTGGGGGAGCAAGGTGAAAACTAATCAGAAGAATATTGCCTAGTATGTGAGTCAGCTATTGCTCAAAGGGTGAATTTATGGGTGAAGAGAGAAAACAGATAATCAAAACATAGCCTCTGCTTGTAGGGCTGCAACTATCATAAGTTAATTTTATGTTCCAATCTTCTTCTCCTGTTTGGGGTCAGAGAACGTATCACACCCTCATCTGTAACTGACTAACACTGAAGAACTCTGTCCTTTCTTGCATTAATTATTATGTTGATATTACTTTCATTACACTGCAAAGAACCATAAGCAGGCACTAACACATTTTTTTTTTTTTTTTTTTTAGATTTTATTTCTTTATCTGAGAGAGGGAAGGAGAGAGAAGGAGCAGGAGTCAGGGGGCAGAGGCAGAAGGAGAAGCAGACTCGCTGTTGAGCAGGGAGCCAGATGCGGGAGCTGGATCCCAGGACCCTGAGATTGTGACCTGAGCCACAGCAGACGCTTAACCGACTGAGCCACATAGGAGCCTCTATAAATATCTTTAATATAAACATATGGATCCCTTTCAAGAATACCTGGCAGAAATCTTGGCATGGTATTTCAAACATGATTGTTGGCTTGGCCACAATTGCTGGTCATTGCTCTTGCTGTTCTGAAGAGTTGAGCCCTGCTTCTCATGGTGTATATAGTAGAGCTGCCCCCTAATTTGTGATTGGAGCTGTGTTTGAGGCCTTTTTATCAGCTCTAGGTCTGCCCCAAAACCTTACACTCAAAATGAGCTGCTCTCTTAAGTGCAGGCACCTTGGACTTGGTACAGCTGCTGCTCTTCCCAATACTTCTTCCCACTCGTCGCCACTCTGCCACACAGGCGTTTTGAGTTAGTGTTTCGTGTTTTTTTTTTTTTTTTTTTAAATCAAACACAGTGTTAACCCCCCGTTTTTCCGTGGTATAGTCATTCATTTTTCTTCCAAGGACGTCATTAAAATGCTTTCACAATAAAATTGTATATTATGTTCACGGTATTTTGGGTCCGTAATCTCTCTCTTTTAGACTTTTAAAGTTTCCCCTTTCTTTGATACTCATCTGAAGAATCTAAAATTGGTTTCCATTTATTCATTTACTCTTTTCTGACTCCTCTTTCTCTGAGGTGGAATAACTTTTGATATGTCTCTGAACAAGGTTTTCAAAGAGTAGAAATGATATGGTCACCTATAAATGAAGGTTACAAACAGAATGTAGACTTAAATAGAATTTTAGATAACTTTTCTCCAACTTTATCCTTTGGCAGTTAAGATTGAAAGTGAAGTGACCTGTCCTAGGTTATATAACTAAATAGTTGCTGATTTGGGACCTGGACTTAATAACCTTTTCTTCTCTCCCAGTTCTCTTTCCACTGTACCATGCCACAGAGTCAGAAATGGGACAGCAAGAAGAGGTGTCAAAGATCACACTATCTAACCATATTATTTTAAAGACAAGAAAAAAAAACTAATGCCAGGAAAATTTGTGCATCTGGAATGACTAGTATTCTTGGCTTTCCAATAAACATTCCAGAGGGGACTGCTTGTTATTTTAAGTCTCAGAGTAAGAGGTACTTCAGTAAATTTCTAGTCCAAGGGACTGACCCTGGTGAGACAACTCACTGAGGGCATCTGTAGCTTCCACATTCATGTTGGTTAGGAAGCTGAGCCATCTTCAAGAGTAGGCAGCAGGAGGAAGTGTGCTAGGAAATCTCAGCAAAAATATCACCCTGTACATATCCTTTTTGGGAGATTAATTCTTCTGGGTACTGAAGGCTTCATTCTTTCAGAATTCCCTATTAAAATGCACATAATCCTAAAGCATCATTTTGAGTCATTTCAGATGTTTATTAGTTAATACTTCAGGGGTTTTCCCGGAGAGAAGGACGCCCTCGATGTGCTTTTGTAATAAAGAAACAGAACCAGGAGAAAAGAGTTCTGAAATGAGATATTTCTTTTCAAATCAAGCTGCCTAACCCACACTTGGGACCAAGTTGGATTTAAAGACTTGCCGCTTTATAGAGGCAGCAGTTCTTAGCAAGCACAGCTACACTGAATAGTTTGATCTAAATTATGCAAAATGTGGGTAGAACCCCTTAGATTTCCTCCTCAATCTCATTTTGCAACTGCTTATGTTCACACATAGAGGGAAGGGGAAAGTGGAGCTGAGTTTTAAGTGAAATAATCTAAATTCATTCTCAATTTCATTTGCAATCTGCATATTTCATCAGTTCCAACGTGTACTTTCCCCTTCCCATTTTAACGTTTCTGAAGTCAAAATGTTTCTAATGTTTGGTGATGTCTTAAAATCGTTGGCAACCAGGTGGTCATTATCATGTAGCTATTGCATGAATGCATGCCAGCTTGATTATTGTGCTTATGTTGTCATTTCAGCTGACTTATTTACAATGTTATTACCACACATGTTAAATTTAACTGGCAGTTGAAATATATTTCATGGATTATTCCATGATTTGGTATTGAAACATCTAGATTTTGTGAATGCAGAGTGGCGTAGAAACAGCATCAGGGTTATAAATTTGATATTAGTTATAGAGGCCAAAGGCAGGCCACCCCCAATATGGGCCACTTTGGTATGAATATAATTTTGAACTAAAAGCAATCAAAACTCGGCAGATTTAGGAAGAGCTCTTTACCTCCCCCTCACTGCTTAAATTTACATTGGAAAGAAGAGCCTGAACCAAGAAGAGAACTATTAACAGAGATTCCTCTTTACCTAAGATACTTATCTGTACAACAGGGTAACCTTTGTTTTCCAAATATCTCTTCTCATCTTCCAGCTACTGGTCTTCCTCCCCTTTGTATCCCCAGACCCCTACTCCTCTCCTTAGCTCAGTATGTCTTATCAGCCTCATGTTGCCTGTCTGTGGGATTTCATGTCTTTGTGGATTCCCTGTATGTGTAAAACTATATTTTATTTTCTCCTGTTCATCTGTCTCATATCAATTTGATTCTTAGTCCAGCCAGAAGGATTTTTTAAAAAAGATTTTATTTATTCATGAGAGACATAGATGCAGTGAAACGCCGGGACACCTGCACCCCGATGTTTCTAGCAGCAATGTCTACAATAGCCAAACTGTGGAAGGAGCCTCTGTGTCCATCGAAAGATGAATGGATAAAGAAGATGTGGTCTATGGATACAATGGAATATTCCTCAGCCATTAGAAATGACAAATACCCACCATTTGCTTCAACGTGGATGGACCTGGAGGGTATTATGCTGAGTGTAATAAGTCAATCGGAGAAGGACAAACATTATATGATCTCATTCATTTGGGGAATGAGTGAAAATTAGTGAAAGGGAATAAAAGGAGAGAAAATGAGTGAAAATATCAGTGAGGGTGACAAAACATGAGAGACACCTAATTCTGGGAAATGAATAAGGGGTAGTGGAAGGGGAGGTGGGCGGGGGGGTTGGGGTGACTGGGTGATGGGCACTGAGGGGGGCACTTGGTGGGATGAGCACTGGGTGTTGTGCTGTATGTTGGCAAATTGAACTCCAATAAAAAAATTAAAAAAAAAAAAAAGAGAGAGACATAGGCAGAGGGAGAAGCTCCCTGTGGGGAGCTCAATACAGGACTCCATCCCAGGACTCTGGAATCACGCCCTGAGCTGAAGGCAGATGCTCAACCACAGAGCCACCCAGGTGCCGTGAGCCAGAAGGATCTTGAAGGGCAGGGGAAATTCTTCCTCCCCAATATTAGTGAAACAAATAGCTGTCATTGAAGAAATAATGACAGTTTCACATTTTTTTTTCCCCAATGCAATGACCAAGTGCTTTGTGGCATCTAGGAAAGGAAGATAATCACAGGCAGAGGAAACTCTGTTACATTTTGTATTTCGTGTTTATGCAAAAAGCTTTGCCTGTACGTCACCAAGCAAGACTGTACCAATATCACCATTTGCAGAATGGGTGCTTGCAACTTGAAAGAAAATCTCCAGGGTAATAGTGGAGCATCATCTTAAGAAATGCTGTATTACCTACCAGAGCTCTCAGTGGCACAGAGGACAAGATCATATGTACCCTACATAAATATAAAAACGAAACATAGACATAGAAATTTTTTGTTGAAAATTAATTCAAAAGAGATGGACAAGGAACTTGAATAACTCCTATGAATTAAATCAATTTATTTCATTCACATTTCTCTTTTGATATATACGTAATAGTAAACCATGATTAAAATCTATGTTTAAAATCTAAGTCTAAAATGTTCTCTGGGGGGATCCCTGGGTGGCTCAGTGGTTTAGCACCTGCCTTCAGCCCAGGGCGCGATCCTTGAGTCCTGGGATCAAGTCCCACATCGGGCTCCCTGCGTGGAGCCTGCTTCTCCTTCTGCCTGTGTCTCTGCCTCTCTCTCTCTCTGTCTATCATGAATAAATAAATAAAATCTTAAAAAATAAATAAAATGTCCTTTGAAAAATTATACAATAAAATTTCTAATTGGGAAGCATTACATCATAATTTAATTTGAACCATTTTTTTCTTTCCTAGTGTTACATAAATGATGGTGCATCTTATAATCAGTGACATCTTAGTTCCAGTAGGAAAGGCTGGGAAAATCCAGGTCCTATCTTTGCACTATGTCCATTAACAGAATGCACTCAGTGAATGGAAGGGAATTGATGAAGAAGAAAGAAGAGAAGGAACAATCATGGTTACGAAATCTGTCTTAGGTAACAGCAGTATCTATAAGAGGAGGAAGCTATCCCTCAGGTTGATTTTTAAGTTGCTTTGATATTTACAACTCAAAATTGATCACTTTTTATCTCGTGTCTGAATTTTTGCTGAAAAATTATCAGAGGCATGAACTGAAATTATCTTGATTTACTGGGTGAGATAATTACCTATGATGATTTTATAATCATATGTGTAACGACTCGACAGGAGGCCAAATATAGTTATGGTATTAACCTTTTGAGTAGTTTGGTTGTTATTAAGGATCAGGTAATCAGCTAGAGTGTGGAGGGCAAGGTCAAATGCATCTCAGGTGTCACAGTGCAGATGCATCCCCCTCTCCTATGGATGGCTGCCCAGGAGCCAAAAGATTTGAGTCCTCTTACATTACATCCTAGAGGTACTGAGTAGCACCTATGTGATTATAAAGATTGGGTGGAAGATTATTTGCAGACTTACAGCACAGAAATAACACAGAAATAACTGATCAATTTACACCATACTGGCCTTTCTTCAGTTATACTACAATTCAGACAATTTCCTTTTTCCCTCAGAAATACTTTTTAAAATCCAAAATAACAATAAATAAAAAGTACATTAGAAGTAAATTTTAGGGGCACCTGGGTGGCTCAACGGTTGAGCATCTGCCTCCGGCTCAGGTCGTGATCCCGGGATCCGGGATCCAGTCCCACATCAGGCTCCTGGGAGGAGCCTGCTTCTCCCTCTGCCTATGTCTCTGCTTCTCTCTCTCTCTCTCTGTTTCTCTCATGGATAAATAAATAATTCTTAAAAAAAAAAGTAAATTTTAGCATTACCATTTCAGACAAAAATGCACTCATTAATTTTATTTGACACATAGTTTCTATAGTGAGAACATTTCATTAAGAACAGATTTGAATAAATATTCCTTTTACAACATTTTATATACAAGCCATATTTTTACTTTCAAATTGTTTGTTACTTGTATAAAGTAACAAACGGATATGTATTTGTTATTCAACGGATACATATTTCCATCAGTGAAATTGTATTTGGGCACCTTAGATTGGGTTGGAGGGCATTATAATTCTCATTAAAATTAATAGAATTTGAATTTTTAAAAATTTAATAGCTTTTCACTTAGCAGCAGGGATTTTCAGGGTATGAATTAATGAGGAAATAGATATACTTAGGATTTCTGGATTTAAAGAAGAAATAATCTTGCTAATGAGTATATGATCCAAGGAAAATATTTCTAACTTCTTAGAAGTTTTGAAGCTTCTTGAGATTACATCAAGACATCATGCAAAACCAGCTACCCAGGCTTGGTTTTGGCTGGAAACCCAGATGCCTAATACCAAAAGGTTGAAGTATGGAAGTAAGGGTGTGTCACATTCATTGGCATGCTTTTCTAGGTCATTTGTTTTCTCTTTCACCACGTTTACATCTCAGTGGTTTATCTTCTCATCTTTATATCCGTACTGACTACTCAGGATCTTTTTTGTCTTCCTCTGTCCCAAACCCCTTCTAAGTAATGGATGCAATTCCTTGGTTCCTACAAAGCCAAGACTGAGAACTCTCAGAATAGAGGTATTAAAGGGGAAAAAAAGTTATCACTGACAAAGGTTAAGATCAAAATAGAGGGCAGCCTGGGTGGCTTAGCGGTTTAGGGCCACCTTCAGCCCCGGGGCGTGATCCTGGAGACCCAGGATCGAGTCCCACATCAGGCTCCCTGCATGAAGCCTGCTTGTGTCTCTGCCTCTCTCTCCTTCTTTATCCCTCATGAATAAATTAATTAATTAATTTAAAAAAGAAAATCAAAATAGAAAGAAAATTAATAGTAAAGACTCATGAGTGTACCTCTGATGATAAATCTCCATATTAGATAATCAAATAATGCACCAACTCTTCAGAAATACTTGGAAGTTTGCTACAAAAAAAGACCATTTTTTCATAAAGCAAAAGGAGACAGATAATACAAGAACATGCGCATTTACAAATTGTTAAATTTTTTCTAGTGCAGTAAACTGAGCAAGCTGAGGTTGACCTGGTAAAGTCTAAGACTGAGAAAGGTGTACAGCTTTGGGATAACATTTTAGAATTTTTACATCCCAGAAGTCACAACCAAATCTAAATTTGCTTAAATATTTATTTATTCTATAAAATCAGGACCTATCTATATTAACAATACCATAGAAGAGTAATACGGACATATTTGAATTAAGAGATCCCAAGTGCTAACACCTATTTTTTTCTTGATGAGTTTTATTAATGTGAAACTTTATTTTTTTTTATGGTAAAAAAATTTATATTTAGATTTATAGCTGGCTGGACTCAGTTTAGATGATCCCAATTTTGTTGGCAACATCCAAAGCATCATAGTCAGGAGCCAGTTGATCATATGCTTTCTTCTCTCCATCAGGCCTGATCAAGGTATTGACCTTAGCCACATCAATGTCATAGAGCTTCTTCACAGCCTGTTTCATCTGGTGCTTATTGGCCTTGACATCCACAATGAACACAAGTGTGTTGTCTTCTATTTTCTTCATGGCTGACTCAGTAGTTAAGGGGAACTTGATGATGGCAGAGTGATCAAGCTTGTTTCTCCTGGGGGCGCTCTTTCGAGGATACTTGGGCTGCCTTCAGAGACGCAGGGTCTTGGGTCCTCGGAATGTAGGTGATGTTCAGATCTTCTTTTTTTTGTGACTGTGCACGCCTTTCAGCACCGCTTTCTTAGCTTTCAAAGCCTTTGCTTTGGCTTCGGCTTTGGGAGGGGCAGGGGCTTCCTTCTTCGCCTTCAGTGCCATCTTCGTGAAAGGGCTAATGTGAAACTTTAAAACACTTCTGGGATGTTGGTTTCTTTTTTCCTTGGCCCAATGACTCTAGTTCAGTGGTTCTTAATTGGGGGTGGTTTTGACCTCTAGGGGAAATTTGGCAATATTTGAAGGCATTTTTGGTTGTCTCAACTGTGGGGGAGGAGAGGATGTGTTATCAGCATCTAGTGAGTGGAGGCCAGAGATGCTAGTTAACTTCTCACAGTGCACAGGATAGCTCCCCATGACAAAGAATTGCCTGACCCCAAATGTCAACAGTGACAAGGTTTTGAAATCCTGTCCTAGATAATGTTTTCAGGGATTGGCAGAGTTTTTATTAATAAGTAGTTTAGTCAAGTACTTGAAATATGCATTATAGGTTTTAAAATATATATTATTGTGTTTAATCCCTGTAACATCCCTCGGAAGTGGGTATAATTATTGCCATTTTGTAGATGAGGAAATTGAGGCATGGAGGCTTCAGATAATTTACTCTAGATCAGAGTTAGTACAAGGTAGACTGACTAAAGATCTCAAGCTCAAATCACCAAGATTTATGGAATTTTGACAGAATGTCTAGGCTCATCTAATACAATATGATCCAGAATTTCATCTAGAAAGACAAGGACTAATGTTTGTGAAATTTCAGTGAGTTAATTTAGACTTCAGGAAAGCTACAGCAATCCAAAGAATCAATGGTTATTTGGTCATGTTTTACAGGTTTGTAACAGGAAGAACCTCTTATTTACATTCTCCTCTGAACCACAATTTTTTTGATGTCAGGGAATTTATCTTACTCATTGTTGGATCTACTGGACCTTGAACATTGCCTGGTATACAGTAAGTAGATGCATGATAAGTATTTATTAAATAAGTGAAGGAATAAATGGATGATAAAAAATGATACAGTTATTCTCTCTGAGCAGTTTTCATTCCCTTAATTTATACCGTGGTGTTGCTAGTTACCGAAGTCTTTGAATATGGAACCCAAATCTTAGTTTTCCATAACTCTCTCTACTGCACAAGTGATAAAGATGTGCACTTTCCCCATACAAACAAGCATCATGTTTGCCCACATTGACAAAGAACATGGATAATTCATTCTATTGGAGGGAAAAATCAATCAAGAGTGTTTGTTTTCACTGTGAACATCACCAGGAACAAGATTGTTGCTGTGCATTTACTGATGAAATGTTTAAGGGGCAGCTGTAGATAATTTGAGTTTTGTGCTTCCAGATCACAGAAATCTGCAGTCACTCTAGAAACAGCAACTCTATTTTGTTTCTGTTTGTTTTAATCTCACAGCAGAGCTTTACTTGCTTCAATGTCATTTAAATATTGTTTCCTTGCCAAGCTGACCAGTGAAAAACACTTGGTGTTGGGATTAAAGATTAGTTACAGGCATAGCTTTTGTCCAGGTGGAGGCAAGCATGACTACTGTTGTTGACTGCAAGCATCTGCTGAAGAGCAAAAAGTTCTGGGCATTGGGAGTGTATCAACTATCTATTGCTGCCTAAAAAATGACTTCAAAACCGAGCAGCTTAATAAAACAAATATTTACCTTATGATTTCTGTGAGTCAGGAATATACATGGTTAAGCTGAGTCTTCTTGTTCAGAATCACTCACAAGGTCAAAAACGAAGTGCTGACTGAGACTGCAGTCATCTCAAGGCTTGATGGCTTCTAAATTTACTCATATGATTGTTGGTGGGATTCAATTCTTCATGGGCTGTTGGACTGAGGCCTCAGTTCTTCCATGGCTATTAACCAGAGGCAGCTGTCATATTCTTGCCATGTGGACCTCTCCATAGGGCAGCTTACAACATGACAACTGGCTTCATCAAAGCAAGCAAGGAAGAAGAGCCAGAGAGAGAGAGTGTGCAAACAAGATGATAGTCACATAATTTAGTAGTCTTTTAATGTAGTCTTTTATAATTTAGTCACTGAAGTGACATTGATCACTTTTCCACATTCTGTTTATCAGGAACTAATCACTAGGTTCAGCCTACACTCAAGGAGAAAAGATCATATAAGGGCGTGAGTACCACAAGGTGAGTTGGGAACCATTGGGAACCATTTTAGAAGCTGCCATCATGGGAGACTTAGATTTTAGTCAAGTGACAGTAGTTAGCAGAGTGACAATAACTACCTTATTTTGCCATTTGGCTCTTAGTTTTCTCCTTTGTAAAATGTAGGGGTTGGACTGAGTTGCCATTTGTATTCACAAGATGTTAATATGAGTATATCCTACTTCTGAGATTGATTCACTGGATTAAATATTTTTTATTGTGTTGGTTAAGCTTTTGGCCTCAAGGAGTAGGGTCTTCCTCAAGTTACTGCATGGAAAGTGATCATCTGTAGTTAGGACCCAGGTGGTCTGAACTGAAATGAGAGGTGACAGGTTTCTGAAAATTCACTCCTTTTAGACCCTCTGAGGAGCCTTTGTCATGGCATTTTTCCATTGCTCTGAGAGTCTACCATTCTCCTCTGTCTTCTGTCTTTCCCTCACCATACATCTTTTACTTACTCAGTTTCTCTTTTCTCACTATTTAATTTGCCATGATCCCTCATGATGTTAGAAAGGATCCTACTTTCTAACATTTCCTATGTGCATCCTTTCAACAATTGATGCACTCCATATCTCCTTCTGTAAATTCCTGAGAAAGACAGTTGTATGGTTCAAGATCGTATTTTCGTGACAAGTTACCTGGAAGGTGTAGAAGGTCAAGACAGGCTTGCTATAAGTGATTGTACACTGATCCTCTGATGTTTTGAACACATTATATATGGAGGAACAAATCCAAGGATTATCTCTGGTAGATCCAAAATTCTTCTACTTCCATCTTAGCTTTTTTT
The DNA here is from genome assembly GCF_011100685.1 of Canis lupus familiaris. NCBI lineage: Eukaryota > Metazoa > Chordata > Mammalia > Carnivora > Canidae > Canis > Canis lupus. Next base: position 12,491,028 of record NC_049260.1, on the reverse strand, counting down.
CTCTTATGGATAAAAAAATAGTGCACAATGAGATAAAAAAAAAATCTAGGATGGAGTACAAATACATTATCTGTGCCCTAGACTTTATAGTAAGATAAGAATCTGAATAAATAAATTAGCTCAATATCTTGAGTGATTTATTCTATTGATGAATTTTGGAAACTGTGAGATTCTGACCCTTCCCTACCTCCACCAGAAGTATACTGGGCAGAGAATTATCTCTTGTGAGAAGGTTTCAATTGATTTCAGCAATCAAGACTTTCAATTGATTTTAAACTTTCCAGTTGATTTCAGCAAAATTGGAACTTTTGATAAAATCCTGTTGACTTCCCAACTTAAAATGGAAGCCACAGCAGAAAATCCAGATCACTGAGAACATGTTTACTTTGGAGTGAGAATGCACAAAAGTCTCATCTTAAATTAGGAATTAACGTGTTTTTACAATTCCCTATTTCTGTTTAAAAGAGAAATTCTAAAAAAATAAAAAATAATAAAAAATAAAATAAAATAGAAATTCTAGCCTACAATGTAATTTCATTAATGTGTTACTCTTGTAATTAAATGAAGATTCATTGATCCTTTTTTCATCTTTGCTTCTTTTCCTTTTAAAATCTTCTCAGGCTTAATTTCCTCCAGGAAATCTTTTGGAACTTGTTTCTTTAGTTGGACTGATAATCACTTACCTACTTTTGGAGCCCAAAGAGAATTGAGTACTTTTAAATCTCGTCTTTTTATTTTATAGAGAAAACTGAGGCCAGGAAAAGCTAAGTGACTTGATAAAGTCATAGCCTGTTAGTGGCAGAGCTGCAACTGGAGTCAATGTTTCCTCATTTCAGATTTAAAAACTTTTATGCCTTAATCAGTTAACAAGGTATTGTTGAGTATCTCTTCAGTTTGGGGATAGAACCCATTATGGAGCTAAGATGTAGCAAAGGAAATGAGAAATAATTTTAACCCAAAGTTCTACTTTAAGCCCTCAAATCTGTGGGACTTAGATTTCACAGCACCTCCCACTGTGGTAGTTAAGGGTATCCACTGATCACATATCCAAAGTTCTACTGTGGTTCTTCTGTCACATTCAAATATATCCTTCTGCTACTTAAACTAGTTGACCATATCCTATTGCTTTTGGCTCATCTTTTTCTCAAGACAGCCCAGACTCCTTGATCCCATATATGCCATGCCTTATCCCCTTTGCATCTTTATTCATGCTATCTCTCTCTTTTCCCTTCCACCTGCCAAAGACATTTGTGGTTCATCTCAGGACCTCTTGTTTCCTTGTAGTGTCTGCCATCTACTGTAGTCTGCAAGTGATCTCATGTCTGATGCTCCTATAACAGACAGAACACTTCTTTCATCCTTGCCTTGTACTGCTTTCTAATGGTATATAGATAGAAGCCCTATCTCTAACTAGACAAGAGGCTCCTTGGGGGCAACAAGGAAGGTAGTATTTTCTTTTATGACACTCACAAATCCTGGTACAAAAAGCTGAATTTGGTAATAGTTAGAAGACTCCTATATGGTTTACGTTAAGGTCACAGAACAGCAGAGATGATAGTGAACTTGCCCTGTGGTACAAGACAAGCTAACTAGAAAATTGAGCTTATGAAACACTATATTTATTTCTTGGTTCATTCATTCATTTATTGATCTTTTCACTTATTCATTGACTCTCTGTTATATCCTAGGTACTGATCTAACCCTAAAAAGTATGAAAGATTTGACAACATGCTTCCTACCCTCTTGATGCTTGCAATTGCACCAGAAAAAAATAAATCCATGTAATTTTGAATGGATGATATTTCTACACATTAACTTATAAATTTTTTCTTTTTAATTCTCATTTTTCTCTTCCCTATTCAGTCAGATAGGCAGCTGTGTGTTCATTTCTTTGATGGATGTATATGGAAAAGGTTGAAAAACAGAAGTAGCCCACGTACTTTTCTGACTTTAATTCTCCAAGAGCTTAAGTCCCCAGGGTCTCTATGATATCCTCAGGCTTTCCCAGAGGGTTATCGGATAAATTAAAAAGGAGTTACTGTGAGTTTTGAGATATGTTCAGAGTTTCAGAAAAGCAGAAGGAAGTTTTCTTCCCTCTTGGATTAGAAATTAATTTCCATGGGGTTGGGAAATGGGATAAGAAAGAGAACCCAAGGATCTTGGAATAGCTTGGATCTACAAACTGCTTCCTGGCTGTTCTGTTGGCAAGACCCCAAAGCTGTCTGGCTCAGTGATGCATCATACAGATGAAAGTAGAAAACTATGTCCCTGCCCCAATGGTAATACTGTCAGAGATAGGGGAACGTCTAAACCGGAGACTTCATGGATTATAACTGGAGATCAGGTGGTCATTCTAAATCCTCCTCACCCCCTGCCTCCAGTCAATATTTTGTTCCAAGACACAAGAAACTTGATATATTATGGAGACAATAAGAAAGTACAGTCTTAATAATCCATTAGCCTGTTGGAATGGAATTTGGATTCAGAAATTAAGTTGAAGTACAAAATAATAATAATAATAATAATAATAATAATAAAGAAGTGATAGTTCATATACCTTTAAGTCTGTGGACTGAAGTATATATCTGCTTTATATTTTAGTGTCACATTCCCATCTGACAAAATATGACCTTTGGGCAGCACAGATGGTTAAAATGAATTCCGGCACTTAATAAGCTTAACAGTGTGTAGCAGAAATAAATTTCATTAAAAACTTTTTTTTTTTAAGATTTTCTTTATTCGTTCATGAGAGAAACAGAGAGAGATAGCGGCAGAGACACAGGCAGAGGGAGAAGCAGGCTCCATTCAGGGAGCCCAATGCAGGACTCAATCCTGAGTCTCCAGGATCATGCCCTGGGCTGAAGGCAGCGCTAAACCCCTGAGCCACCCGGGCTACCCTCATTAAAAACTTTTAAAAAACACACAGTGGTTGACGTTCTGTAACAGGTGTCACTATACTCAAGGGTCCCACAGGATCCTCAAGTGAACCTTCCTTCATATATCACTTGAAAACCCATCACCAAACCACCAAAGCAATGAATTTAAAAATCTAAAATCTACTAAAAGCAAAACATGTAAATCAGACTTACTATTTCAAAGTAAATGGTGATGGCCAGCTAAAGGAGGAGTCCTCCCTCAACTAGTCAACATGTTCCTTTTGTGGCTTTGAGGGATGTTATGAGGGGTACTGTGATATAGGTTGTTTTTTTACCTACAAAATCCTCCACCTTTGGACATTTTTTTTTAAAGATTTTATTTATTTATTCATGAGAGACACAGAGAAAGAAGCAGAGACACAGGCAGAGGGAGAAGCAGGCTCCTTGTGGGGAGCCCAGTGTGAGATTCAATCCCAGGACCCCAGGATCACAAGCTGAGCCAAAGGCAGGCAGACACTCAACCACTGAGCCACCCAGATGCCCCAGTGAGCTAGCTACCTGGGAAGCAGGCTTGAGAGTCAGACATTCTTTTTTTTTCCTAAGATTTTATTTTTAAGAATCTCGGCACTCTCTATGGGGCTTGAACCCACAACCCTGAGATCAAGAGTTGCATGCTCTACCAATTGAGCTAGCCAGGTGCTCCACCTTTGGACATTTTTGAAAAAAAAAAAAAAGTTTAGGGGGCACTTGGGTGGCTCAGTGGTTGAGCGTCTGCCTTCAGCTCAGGTGGAGATCCTGGGGTCCTGAGATTGAGTCCCACATCCGGCTCCCTGTGGGGAACCTGCTTCTCCCTCTGCCTATGTCTCTGCCTCTCTCACTGTGTCTCTCATGAATGATAAATAAAATCTTAAAAAAAAAAAAAGTTTCTCCTAGCCTTTATAGTCAGAAGTTGATGAGGTCCACTTTTCTCTCTTGATTAATGGTAGCCTTGCTTCTATGCATTACATCAGATAGAAAGAGTGCTCACTTAGCATGTCCACAGAGGTCACCAGAAGTGAGACCTTCTGTGCATGGTTGGCCATTCAGCTTGGAAAGCCTAGGATATGGATGTGATTCCCATGGGAGACAATTCACCTTTTTAACTTTTGCAGCCCAAGCAATCACATCAATACTGTGTTCTCTGGTCAGGCATCCCAAGGAAAAAAGTACTGTCAAAAGTCAAAAAGGAACATATGTCTCACATGGAAGATTTGTAGGTTTTTAAAAAAATATTTAAATTCTTTTTAAAAAAAAGATTTTATTTATTTATTCATGAGAGACACAGAGAGAAAGAGAGAGGCAGAGACACAGGCAGAGAGAGAAGCAGGCTCCATGCAGGGAGCCCGATGTGGGACTCAATCTGGGGACCTTGGGATCGCCCTGAGCCAAAGGCAGTGGCTCAACCCTTGAGCCACCCAGGCGTCCCAAAAAATTTTATTTAAATTTAATTTACCAGTATAAAGTATAACACCCAGTGCTCATCTCAGCATGTGCCCTCCTTAAATGTCCATCACCCAGTTACCTCATCCCCCCACCCACCTCCCCTTCTGCAACCCTTTGTTTGTTTCCTAGAGTTAGGAGTCTCTCATGGTTTGTCTTCCTCTTTAATTTTTCTCACTCAGTTTCCCCCCCTTCCCTTATGGTCCCTTTCACTATTTCTTATACTCCACATACGAGTGAAACCATATGAAAATTGTCTTTCTCCGATCGACAGTATAATACCCTCCAGTTCATCCACATCAATGTAAATGGTAGGTATTCATCCTTTCTGATGGCTGAGTAATATTCAGATGGAAGATTTGTTCCTAGCTAGTGAATATTTCATCACTGAACTTATGTTATTCTGCACAAACATGAGCTTATTGATTATGTGTGGAAACTGCTTTGCTTAGTACCACATTTACTCTAGAGGAAGAATTTACATGGTAAACTTAAGTGAACACTCTAACCCAAGCAGAATTAGCTGCCTTAGTGACAAGAGAGGAAAATTTACATTTCTAAAAAGGGATTTTGAAATTTCATTATGCATGTGGGATTTATCTTGCCTTTAGTCTTTCCTCTATGGAAAAATAAAACTTATCAGAATCTCATGTTGATACTATGGTTGAGTGTCTAAATATGAGTATTACTGTAATTTATAAGTCATAATCTTCTTGTTGGCACTTTAGTTCCTCCAAAGGGCTTTTTGCTACTCTATTAAGATTTTGTTCCTGCCTCTTCCCCCTGTTGTCCCACCCCCAAATCAGTGTGTGTGTGTTTTTAAAGATTTTATTTACTTATTTATGGGAGACACAGAAAGACAGAGACATAGGAAGAGAGAGAAGCAGGCTCCATGCAGAGGTCCCGATGTGGGACTCGATCCTGAGACTCTGGGATCACGGCCTGAGCCAAAGGCAGATGCTCAACTGCTGAGCCACCCAGGTGTCCCTGAGTGTGTGTGTTTTTTTACATTAATATTGACATAATGTAGGGCAAGTGCAAGCACTGATATTTAAAAAAGATAAAGTTTTATAGATTGATTTTCCTCCTATTTGGACCTAAGACAACAGAAACTTAAGTATTTTTAAAATCGTGAAACACTGATTATAAAAGGAAAGCCTACTGCCTCAGGCCAGACTGTGGAAACACCCACCCCCACCCCCACCCCCACCCCGACATTAACAGACTTGTAAGCCTAGATGACCATCAAATCATGCTGCTGCAAACCAGGATGCTTGAGTAGGCTGCCATTTTCTCGTTGGTTTGGCATCTCAATATTGTGGTAACAGCTCATAAGCATGGTTTATAATGTAATTTGCTCCAATTTTTTTTTAAAGATTATTTATTTATTTATTCATAGAGACGCACAGAGAGAGAGAGAGAGAGAGAGGCAGAGACACAGGCAGAGGGAGAAGCAGGCTCCATGCAGAGAGCCTGACTGGGACTCTATCATGGGTCTCCAGGATCACGCCCTAGGCTGCAGACGGCGCTAAACCGCTGCGCCACCGGGGCCGCCCTTGCTCCAAATTTATATTGGTGAAACCAAGCGGCCAGAGAAATATGTTAATTTGGGGGGCTATAATCTAATATTGCGATGCTAATGGCATTTAAGAGCTTCTAATCCTTCCAAATGAGGTCATGACATATCAGAGTTAATAGGCCATCTTGAAAAGGTCCTAAGAACCGGATCTCCGGGCAGTGGTTTACAAACTAGATAGCTTCCATTCAGGATATTTTCCATCTCAACTTAGGAAACAGATAAATAATTGGTAGTTTGAGAGGGAATGATAACACAAGCATTCTAAAAGTTAGGTATTTTTAAGGGACTAATTCCTTACTACTGGATTTTTAGTTCTTAAATATGTCTATTATAATGTTTGCTAGATTGTTTAAAAAAATATTGAAGTATAACATAGATTCAGTTGAGTTCACAAATCACAAATGTACAGCTTGGTGAGTTTTATGACCCAGGTCAAGATATAGAACATTCCCAGCCCCATGGAAGGCTGCCTTATGCCCCTTCCCAGTCAGTATTCTCTCCCCAGAAATAATCATCATTCTGCCAACTGTTAGTTGCAGTGAGCTTTGCCTGTGCATACAATTCACTGTATAAAGGAAATTATACAGTATGTACTATTTTGGGTCTGATTTCTTTCACTCATCATTAAGTCTGTGAGAGCCATCTACATCATCAGATGTTGCTGTAGTTCTTTTTTTTTTTTTTTTACTGCTCTATAGTATTCCATTATATGAATATACCACAATTTAAATATATTTTTTCTCCTATTGATAGGCATTTAAGTTGTTTTCAGTTTGGTCTATTATGAATAAAGCTACTATGAACAAATTTGCACATCTTTGGAACACGTATGCACTCATTTTTCTTGTAGTATACCTAGGAGTTGAATTGCTGGCTCATATAGTAGATGCATGTTTAGCTTATGTAGATACTGTCAGTGTTTCATAGTGGCTTTACCAATTTACATTCCACCAGTAATGTATATGAAAGTTCAATTGCTCTACATCTTTGTCAACACTTGGTATTATCAATCTTACTAATTTTGGCCATTCTACTTAGTGTATAGTAATATCTTATTGTGGTTTAAGTTTCTCTTTTCCTAATAATTAAAGAAATTGTGCATCTTTTCATGTGCTAATGGACCATTTGAATTTTTTTTTTTTTGTAAAACGCCTGTTCAAATCTTTTGCCCATTTCTAAATTTAGTCATTTTTCCTTTTGTACTGATCCGTAGGTGCTCTTTATGTATCCTGGATATGATTAATGTTTTCGTATATGTGAAATGTTTTCTTTACCTGTAGCTTGCCTTTTTATTATCTTAAAGGTGTCTTTTGATAAATAGAACTTATTAATTTTACTGAAGTCCAATTTATCAATCTTTTCTTTTATAGTTGTGTGTTTTGTAACATTTTGAAGAAAAATTTGAACCTTTTTTTAGCTTCACTCACAAAATATAAGAATTGAAAAATATAATAAAAAAATCTATAAGAATTGAATCTAGCATTCTTTTTTTTTTTAAGATTTTATTTATTTATTCATGAGAGACACAGAAAGAGAGAGAGAGAGGCAGAGACACAGGCAGAGGGAGAAGCAGGCTCCATGCAGGGAGCCCGACACGGGACTCGATCCTGGGTCTCCAAGATCACGCCCTGGGCCAAAGGCGGCGCTAAACTGCTGAGCTACCTGGGCTGCCCAGTTTCTTTAAAAAAAAAAAAAAAAATATATATATATATATATATATATATTATTTATTTATTTATTTGACAAAGAGGAGAGAGCAAGAGAGCACAAACAAGGTAAGCAGCAGAGGGAGAGGGAGAAGCAGACTCCCCATGGAGCAGGGAGCCTGATGCGGGGCTCAATCCCAGGACCCTGGAATCATGACCTGAACTGAAGGCTGACGCTTAACTAACTGAGCCATCCAGGCACCCCTTTCTGTCAGTTTCTTTCTTTCTCTCTCTCTCTTTTCTTTTTTTTTTAAGATTTTATTTATTCATGAGAGACACACACACACAGAGGCAGAGACACAGGCCAAGGGAGAAGCAGGCTCCACGCAGGAAGTTCGATGTGGGACTCGATCCTGGGACTCCAGGATCAAGCCCTGGGCTGAAGGCAGGCGCTCAACCGCTGAGCCACCTAGGCATCCCTGTTTCTTATAAAGTTAAACATTCATCTACCCTGTGACCCCAAATTTCTACTTCTGAGTATTTACTTTAGAGAAATGAGAACATATGCCCACAAAAAGCTTTGCGCAAGAATGTTTATAACAGGGCAGCCTGGGTGGCTCAGCAGTTTAGCACCACCTTTAGCCCAGGGTGTGATCCTGGAGACCCGGGATTGAGTCCCACATCAGGCTCCCTGCATGGAGCCTGCTGCTCCCTCTGCCTGTGTCTCTGCCTCTCTCTCTCTGTGTCTCTCATGAATCAATAAATAAAATAAATAAAAAAAAAAAGGTTTATAACAACTTTTTCTATAGTAGGTCCAAAAGAGAAATGACTCAAATATGTATCAACAGACTAAATAAGCAAATTGTGGGAAATTACAATAGAATACTACTCAGCAATAAAAAAAAAAGAAAGAAACTACTGATACAAGTAATAACATGAATGGGTCTCATAAACATAAGCGAAAGATAGCAAACACAAAGAGCACATACTGCACTGCGTCAATTGATTTATATGTAGTTGTAGAGCTTGCAAATTTATATAGGGTAGTAGAAATCAGAATATGCAAATAGCTTACAGTTCTAGCGAGTATTTTTCATGCAGGGAAAACACTACAGAGAATATAAACAATACAGGGAGAAAAACTATATTGTCTGAAACACAAACTCAACTCCTACTGGCAGGCCGCTTTGGTTTCTATTTGAGAGTATCAAGATGGCAACTGTTGTTATTAGCAGCCCAGAAAACAGAAACCCTGTGTGTCTTTGTCAGATGCTTTATTCTCCAGCACAGAGGGTCACTGGGAAGCTTATGGCTCACAGGAAACCAGGTAGTGTGGCTACTGGGGAGATAAAGGTACAGGCAAGAGGTGACAGTCAAGAGGATAAAAGGGCTCAGAGGGGGTAGAGCTCAAGATAACAAGAGGGAGGAAGGTCCCCTTTTCTATCCAAGGGAGAAGCAACTTAGGGCTTCCAAAGCCAGAATTCTGAGAAAAGTTTTAAGTAGTCTTCTGCACCCTCTCTTACCACTTGGCTCCAATCACCGCTATGACACAGATTAATCTACCCTTTCCTTATTGATCACTGTTAGTGTACCGTTGGGCGACCTTACATTTCAGGTTTCAGCTTACATTGATGCTTACTTCCCATTCCTTAACCTGTTTTTTTTTTTTAATTTTTAAATATTTATTTATTTATTTAGTTAGTTAGTTATTATTTTTTTCCTTAATCTGCTTTAATTAGACCTTGGTGCTTTGAAGCCTTGGTGCTTCATCTTTTGGTCTGTTCCAGGTACATTACAGATGGAATTATTTCCATGTTATGAGGATGTGGGAAACTAAGGAAAGGAAATATGTTATCTCTGTTTTCCACTGTTACGTGGAAAGATCTTTTAGGAGGCCTAAGGCCCATTGTTAGCATGTTTGAGATACCTTCTTTCCGTATGAGGTCTACATGCAGGGGAAGTGGGCATGGAGACTTATTTATCCAAAAGGTGAAACTCGGGGGCACTCGGATGTCTCAGTCAGTTAAGCATCTGCCTTCAGCTCAGGTCATGATCTCAGGGTCCTGGGATTGAGTCCCCTGTCCAGCTTCCTGGTTGGCAGGGATTTTACTTCTCCTTCTTCTCCCTCTGCTGCTCCCCCTGCTTGTGCTTTATCTCTCTCTCTCTGTCAAATAAATAAATAAATAAAATCTTGAAAAAAAAAAAAACACCCAGAAAACAAAAGGTGAAACTCAGGAATATCAACTTAAAGATAGGAAAACTGAGAAAGAGTAAAGCACCCCTAATGGCCAGAAGTTGGCTTGGAACTGTCAGCTAAGTTGGTGTCACTAGGACTAGCCTGTCACTTACAGCTAGGCCACAATGCTCTCCTCTTGAACACTAGCAATATCACAAAATAAGCCCACTCTGAGACCATGATGGATCAAGAGAAAAACCAAGATCACTGTCTAATCACGTCCAAACACAGACAAAAAACCATGAACATTGTTCAAACCACAAAAATAGCCAAATATCCTCTTATCTTGGCTCATAAAAGTGCTGCTGCTTTATCATTTATAGCTTTAGCCTCATGCTAGCCTTCCCTCCTTTAGATAAAATTTATTAAGATACCCAATCATGGAATTATCCCCAATTCCTAATAGTATCTAACCCAGAATAAAGTCCTACTTCCTGAACTTCCCTCCAAATCATCTACTATAACCAAATACTGTATTAAATCCTTTTTAACACCTTCCTATTGAGATGCCCCCTTAGGGGTCCCCATCGTGTACATTTACTCTCTTGTACATTCACTCCCATTCATATGGTACAAAGTTCACTTCCATTCACATGGTACATGATGGTACAGCCAACTGTGTTTGACTGTATGTTCCTAGTGGTCTTTAGCTGATGGATATTAACAGAAGTATAAAGAAATTGAGTGGAATTGCTAAGACAACATGAATACAAAGAAAAATCACATCTTGTGTATTATTGGCATATACGTCAATACCCAAAGTCAAATTTGTGCCACTTAATGAGACTTCTTACATCTCAATTATTTTTAGCCTGATCTCTTTGCTACTAGAAACAGAAACAAATAAAACTTGTCTACCTCATATAGAAACCTTGTATAAACTATGTGTCTATTCTAAAGATACCCGGGGGCAGTCTGGGTGGCTCAGCAGTTTAGCGCCGCCTTCAGCCCAGGGTATGATCCTGGAGACCTGGGATCGACTCCCACGTCGGGCTCCCTGCATGGAGCCTGCTTCTCCCTCTGCCTGTGTCTCTGCCTTTCTCTCTCTCTCTCTCTCTCTCTCTCTCTCTTTGTGTCTCCCATGAATAAATAAAATCTTAAAAAAAAAAAGAAGGCAATCACTGTATTTATTATTAGTCTGTATTTAGAAACACAGTTACCTAGTCCTCATCTTTAAATTTTGTTCTGGGAGAGTTTTACATAGATGTCATATGTACTTAATGTATTGTATGTGTACATATCCACTCAATACATATTGTCCATATCCACCACCCACAGGTACATACTTGCATACATATGGTTTTTCATAGATCCTGGTACTTACAATGGCAAATGCTATCGAATTACAGGGCCCAGGTTAGCTTGGAAAGGAATAGAAACATGTGAAGTGCTGAAAGTGACCTGACCATGCAAATTTCTAAATCTTAGTGATGATAAATTTTATTTGGATTTTCCCAAGCTGTCTTCCTATAAGCATAGGTGGTTTGCTTCTTTAAAGAATTTGATGAAAAAAAATAAATTAAAAAAAATTTGATGGCATTTCTTATCATTTTACATTTCCTCACAACTTCTTGGACCAGAAGATAATCATGCTCTCCCCAACAGTGCTCTGGCCCTGGGAGCAGCAAAGACCCACAATGAATAATTATTTATCTATTGTTAATTATTGCCTCTTAAAAGAGGGACTCTTTTAAAGAAATCCCAGTAGGCCATAACTTCAAAGTCCAAACAGTGATAGTGTTTTTCATTAAAACTAGCTTAAAATGGCTGTTGATTAGTTTTCTGTGCTTTTGCAAAGGAGAAGATTAGAAAAACCACCTAACACGGGAGGTATGGTGGAGAACTTCAGAGTGGAAAGACAGTGATTGACTAATTGTGACCAATTGTGATTCAAATAGCTTGCATTTGTGAATTTGACAAATATATATGTCAATATGAATCATTGCTAGGGCCCCTTCTAGGATCTTGAAAGGAGCCATCGCCAAGTGTGGCACCCAGAAGATTAAGTTTCGTTAGTAATGCTGCCTCTGTCTCCCAACTCGCAGGCATTAAGAGAGTTGCAACTGCAATTGCCACTTGTTGTTCAAAAGGAATGTCTCTAGTGGTGCAGGTTGGTGGGAGAACAGGGTTAGGATTCCCCTCCCAGGTGTTGCGTACGGTCAGTGTCTGTCTTATTAGCAATGAATCCCCAGGGCCAGTATAAAGCTTTTCACAGAAGAGGTGCTCACAGGAGACTTGTGCTGCATGAAGAAGGAAAGTAGGAATTCCACCTCCAGGAAGACAGGGATGGTGAACTGTAGCGACTTACTGGGTGAGGAGTAAATGATACTGGAAGTATGCAAAGGCCTTTCTGATATGTAAGAGGTTGGCAAGCCAGAGCTCACGGACTGAGGGGTCAAATCTGCACGCCACTTGTTTTTGTAAATAAAGTTTTATAGGAATCCAGCCATGATCTTTTGCTTACTGATTGTCTAGAATGTTTTCCTGCTACAACAGCAGAGGTGAGTAGTTACAGAAGAGACCGCATGGTCCGTAAAGCCTAAGATATCTACTGTCTGGCCCTTTATAGGAAAAGTTTGTTGACTCCTGATATATATTATCGTATTTTGATTTGGGGTTTCATTTCATTCCTGTGAGGAAAATCAGATATTATTATTTCCATTTAACAGTTGGAAAGAAAAAACAGATTTGGAGAAGGTTAAAGGTTTTTGCCTGGTTAGTTACGTAGCAAGTAAAGAGTTGAAGCCGAACCTACGTGCCAGGATTGATTCAGGTGCACCTCACTTGAAGGCTGCTAAACTCCTTGTAAATGAGCCCATGTTTTGAAACTTGAGACATGGAAAGCTTTTCTCAGGTAAACTCATTAAATGAAGCGAGCCTCCATGTCTCCACTAAGGCTTTTGGGCAAGTGTCGTAGGAGCCCCCCACACATCCCTCAAACCTTATGAGTTGTCTACTCCAGCTGACTTCCAACTGCCAATGTCTACATTTCTTTAAGAGGAGCGCCACTCTGCTCATACATAGGACGGGCTAGAATTTCCAGGAAAGCATACTTGGCAGGAGTTAGTGGATAAATACCCCAGCTCCCTTGCTACTTCAGTTAAACAACTGAAGGCAGGGGTTCACACCATTTCCTATAGTTCCCCTGTAGGAGTAAGCTCTAGGTTCCTATGGTGGAAGTGGTAGCTGGCTTACTTATTGGCTGCCTTTTCTCCCTCACTCTTCACATTTCCCCACGCTCCTACCAGTGTCACCTGCGTCTCCCAAATAAACTACTTGCTCTTACATCCTTCTCTCAGATTCTGCTTCTGGGGAAACTCAAGCAAAGACAGGTTTGGGTAAATGGGAGCACTCTAGGAGAAAAGCAAATATTTGGCCTCATGCAGATAGCTGGCCGTGCTGTTTCAAAGGGGGAAGATCAGTCATTCGGATGGGGTTAATCTCTTGTGGTTCATTCTATTAACCCAGCTACTAGTTTGCTGATGAGGGCTCACTTTCCCTGCAGTCACTGGTCGTGGAATAACTCCACCCGCCACGTGGGGAGGGATGTGAGTGCGTCAGCCAACACACACGCGGTTGCTGCTTTAGTGGAAAATAGCTCAAATGTCATCAATCAGTGCCTCACACATGCTCTCAGCCGAAGGGCAATTAGTGTTACTCAGGATGAAAACTAATAGAAGGCTGTGGATGAATGGGTTATTGAAGAGACTATCGAATCAGCCTGGCTGTAAGGAGTGACCAGAGGCCATAGGAGAGCTCCTCGCCTGTGCCAGGCAACGGCCAGTGGGGAGCAGCCTCAGGCCTGGAAGGGGTCATTCCACTGATAGGAAGATTAGCCATTTTTACTACTTCCTCTTTTCTGGTTTATCCCCTCAACAGACTCAGCAAGCAAGTAGGGTACATGTACTCATAGGGTTGGGGCCACGTTTGCCTTTTTAAAAGCGAGACAGTTGAATCCTTTCAGTGTATCCACAGTATACTTTTTGCGAACTCTTTCCTTTTGTGTCTACCTTTGTTTCTCCCACTGACTGTATTTCTCTCTTCGTTCTCCCTTTGGGTCTTTCTCCCACCACCTCCCCACCCCAGCCCCACCCCATCTATCTCTACCTTGCTTTTCTACATGCTTCTCTCTAGGTTCCCTCTCCTAGATTCTTTTTTTTTTTTTTAAAAAGATTTTATTTATTTATTAATGAGAGAGAGAGAGAGGTAGACACACAGGCAGAGGGAGAAGCAGGCTCCATGCAGGGAGCCCGATGTGGGACTCGATCCTGGGTCTCCAGGATCAGGCCCTGGGCCAAAGGCGGTGCTAAACCGCTGAGCCACCTGGGCTGCCCCCTCTCCTAGATTCTCTCTCTTTTCTCTGTGCCCTTCCCCCCTACTTTTCCTCTGCTCTGGTCCTTGGGACATCTTCTTATGTTCTGGCATTCTTTAAAGTAGGTTCATTTATCGAGCCTTTGATATAATCCCCCAGAGAAAAGCAGTTACGGTTAAAATCTTTCTATGTCGTTTGTGGCCAAATAACCCAACATAAAATCAGTTAGATTCATTTTCAAGTAAAATTCCCTCATGATCTTTAAAAGCCTGACTCCTCAAGTTCCCCATCTGGAGAGACTGTCTGCTTCTTTGTCTTTATTGAACATTACCTAGGCAGTGGGGGAGCACAAAGTTCAGCCGTCTTTAGAAATAGGTGCCAAGTATTGTCTCCTCTATTTGCCTAGGGAGGTAGGAGAAAAAGTAGTGAAGGCTGAATGGCAGCTGTACAGATCTGCTGTCTGCTGTTCACTGCCTCCTGGGGCTGTGGTTTATTGGCTGCAGTTCAATGGTGGGCCTGTGCAGGGAGAAAGAAGGTAGGCAGCCTTCACACCAGAATGGAGCCAAGATGTCCACAGGCTGGATCTGAGTGGATCCAGATATTCCTGATATTATCACAAGACTGAGACTTAGAACCTCCAAATAACTCCTGATTTTCTATCATCGGCCCAAAGGCAGAAGTACTAAAAACCTATTGGAAAGCAGCAAGGAGAGAGAAGGAGGATTACCCCTCAAAGTCTCAAAATGATCTTGCAAACTAAAGTTACAAAGAAAGTGAGTAACTCATGCTAAGAAAGGGAGTTGACAAAATCAGCAGTCAAAACACGAATGCATACAAGATCAACTAATAGAATGGCTTACAAGAGACTTGCTCATAAGTATGCCTAAGATGATACATTAAAAAAGTAAATTTTCATAAAGGGAACAGGAAATTATAAAACAAAGCCGACTTAAAAGAATAAGAGTAGGTAGATATGAAAGGAACCGAATAGAGAACTTAGAATGAAAAATAAAGTTACTGGAATTAAAGATAGGGCGGGAAAGATCCTCAATAGATAAGATGAAATGAAATCTAGACACATCTGAATAGAGAATCTGTGAATTGGAAAGCAGTCTTGAATAATTCATCCCGCATATAGCACACAGATACTGATACCAAAAATAAAAGAACAGTGATACTGGAGAAAGACTGAGAAATACATAAGCATAATACCAGTTCCATCAGAAAAAAAAAGAGGGCAGAGTCGGAGCAGCAATACTTAAGGAGATATTGAGAAATCTTTCCATAATTAAGAAAAACTTAAGTTTGCAGGACAAAGTTCACTTTGAGACTGAGAAGGATAATTAACATTATGCCTACCTTTAGACACATTGTAGTGGGAATGAAGAACAGCAAGGATAAAGAGAAAATGTCCTAAAAGCTACCAAGTAGAACAGACTGACATAACAGAACAATTAGAGAAAAGACTTCTCATTAGCAACAATACTTGTAAGACTACTATGGAGTAATATATTCAAGCTAGAAATTATGTGCGTGTAAATTCTTATTCAAAAGTGAGGGAAAATAGGGGATCCCTGGGTGGCTCAGCGGTTGAGCATCTGCCTTTGGCTCGGGGTGTGATCCTGGTCTGGGGATCAGTCCCTCATCGGGCTCCCTGCATGGAGCCTGCTTGTCTCTCTGCCTGTGTCTCTGCCTCTTTCTCTGTGTCTCTCATGAATAAATATATAAAAATTATTTTTTTTAAAGTGAGGGAAAATAGGGGATCCCTGGGTGGCTCAGTGGTTTAGTGCCAGCCTTCGACCCAGCGCGTGATCCTGGAGACCCGGGATCGAGTCCCACATCGGGCTCCCCGCATGGAGCCTGCTTCTCCCTCTGCTTGTGTCTCTGCCTCTCTCTCTCTGTTTCTCATGAATAAATAAATAAAATCTTTTTTTTAAAAAGTGAGGGAATATAAAGATATTTTCAGATTTACAAAGGCTGAATTTATGACTCGCAGACCCTGAAAGAAATATTAAAGTATGTACTTTGGTAAGGAGAGACATGAATGCAGAGGGAATGCTTAAGATGTGGGAAATAACAGCAAACAAACAAATTGGTAAAATCTGTCAGTAAGTTTAATGACTGAAAAGAGTAATAATTTTTTTATAAAAAAAGTGAAACTAAATCTCAAAACAACAATAAAATGACGGGGCTGTCCAATGCATAGTGAGAACATGCTAAAATTTTTGCTTTTGGAAGGAGGATAAGTAAAACTGAATAACTTTCACTTAGAAAATTTCATACTTAAATATGTTTTAAGAAGTGGATGGATAGCCTCTAAAAATTATAGAAAGATAAGTCCCAATACAAAATAATAAAAATACATTGAAAGGAATTAAATTCACCCTGTAAAAGGCATGGACTATTACACTGGATTAAAAACAAAACCAAAAAACCAAAGCAAAACCAAAATCTGCTACCTTTAATTTATAAAAGAAACTCCTAAAATAAAACCACACATAAAGGTGTAAAATAAAGATCTAGAAGAAAATACATCAGGTTAATAGTAATCAAATTAAAACTTGGGTAGTAATAGCAATATATAAAATGGAATTTAATTCAAAAGCTTTGCTAGAAATAGAGAAACATAATATTATAATCGTAAAAATCCACCAGAAACAATAGAAGGGGACGAAAAAGGAACTCTTTAATCTGATAAAGATCTATTAAATACCTACAAAAACATCACATCTATTTTTATTATTATTATTATTATTTTTAATTTTATTTTTTTTAATTTATTTTTTATTGGTGTTCAATTTACTAACATACAGAATAACCCCCAGTGCCCGTCACCCATTCACTCCCACCCCCCGCCCTCCTCCCCTTCTACCACCCCTAGTTCGTTTCCCAGAGTTAGCGTCTTTACGTTCTGTCTCCCTTTCTGATATTTCCCACACATTTCTTCTCCCTTCCCTTATATTCCCTTTCACTATTATTTATATTCCCCAAATGAATGAGAACATATAATGTTTGTCCTTCTCCGACTGACTTACTTCACTCAGCATAATACCCTCCAGTTCCATCCACGTTGAAGCAAATGGTGGGTATTTGTCATTTCTAATAGCTGAGTAATATTCCATTGTATACATAAACCACATCTTCTTTATCCATTCATCTTTCGTTGGACACAGAGGCTCCTTCCACAGTTTGGCTATCGTGGCCATTGCTGCTAGAAACATCGGGGTGCAGGTGTCCCGGCGTTTCACTGCATTTGTATCTTTGGGGTAAATCCCCAGCAGTGCAATTGCTGGGTCGTAGGGCAGGTATATTTTTAACTGTTTGAGGAACCTCCACACAGTTTTCCAGAGTGGCTGCACCAGTTCACATTCCCACCAACAGTGCAAGAGGGTTCCCTTTTCTCCGCATCCTTTCCAACATTTGTTGTTTCCTGCCTTGTTAATTTTCCCCATTCTCACTGGTGTGAGGTGGTATCTCATTGTGGTTTTGATTTGTATTTCCCTGATGGCAAGTGATGCAGAGCATTTTCTCATATGCATGTTGGCCATGTCTATGTCTTCCTCTGTGAGATTTCTGTTCATGTCTTTTGCCCATTTCATGATTGGATTGTTTGTTTCTTTGGTGTTGAGTTTAGTAAGTTCTTTATAGATCTTGGAAACTAGCCCTTTATCTGATATGTCATTTGCAAATATCTTCTCCCATTCTGTAGGTTGTCTTTGAGTTTTGTTGACTGTATCCTTTGCTGTGCAAAAGCTTCTTATCTTGATGAAGTCCCAATAGTTCATTTTTGCTTTTGTTTCTTTTGCCTTCGTGGATGTATCTTGCAAGAAGTTACTATGGCCGAGTTCAAAAAGGGTGTTGCCTGTGTTCTTCTCTAGGATTTTGATGGTATTTTTATTATTATGTAAGATGAATCAAACATTGTGTGTAGGGACACCTGGGTGGCTCCACGGTTAGGCCTCTGCCTTTGGTTCAGGGGAGCCTGCTTCTCCCTCTGCCTATGTCTCTGCCTCTGTCTTTGTGTCTCTCATGAATAAATAAATAAAATCTTTTAAAAAATTGTAAAACATACACACAAATTAAACATGTACAACTTTAAAAAAAAGATTTTTAAAAGAGAGCTTGGGGTGCCTGGGTGGCTCAGTCGGTTAAGCATCTGACTCTTGATCTCAGCTCAGGTCTTGATCTCAGAGTTGTGAGTTCAAGCCCTGCGTTGGGCTTCACACCATACTTAAAAAATAAAATAAAATAAAATAAAAGAGAGCTTGGGACACCTGGGTGGCTCAGTGGTTGAGTGTCTGCCTTCGACTCAGGGCGTGATTCTGGGGTCCAGGGATCGAGTCCCACATCTGGCTCCCTGTGAGGAGCCTACTTGTCCCCCTGCCTATGTCTCCGCCTCTCTCTCTCTGTTTCTCATGAATAAATAAAATCTTGGGGATCCCTGGGTGGCTCAGAGGTTTAGCATCTGCCTTCGGCCCAGGACATGATCCTGGAGTCCCGGGATCGAGTCCCACATTGTGCTCCCTGCATGGAGCCTGCTTATTCCTCTGCCTGTGTCTCTGCCTCTCTCTCTCATGAATAAATAAAATCTTTAAAAAAAATAAAAATAAAATAAAATCTTAAAAAAATCAATAAAAGCTTAACATCATTCTTAAACAGAATCTTGCTCTTTTGTCATAGTCATACGAACTGAATATATGATTATTTCACTCGTACTTTAGAGTGGTGTTTCATTTTCATGGAAACCTGAAGGTAGCTCAGAATTGATTTAAGGAAACATGGGCTGAACCTCACTTTGCAAATCTCAACATCACACACTTTCCATAAGATTTTTTACTAGTAAATGGGTATTTCAACTATTAAAAAATTAATTATTGTCTGGTTGACAGTTGTCATTATTTGTTTACATCAATGCTAACACTTTTTTGGAATGAAAGACATCACACATAAAATTAATAAGTGAATGGCTTAATGGGAGATTTTTGCAACATCAAAAACTAGAGTCAATTGACTAATATCTAAATATATTAGGAAATCATCCAAATAAACAAGAAAAAGAGAAACTAGAAAGATGGGCAAATTATATGAAAAGGCAGGTCACGGAACAGAATTGTAAATGGGTGAACAAGGAAAGATGTTCAACCTCCCTGGCAATCCGAAAAATGCAAGGTAAAACAGCAGTACACCTTATTCTCATTTTATTGCCAAAAAAAAAAAAAACAACACACACACAACAAAAATCCCGAAAACCACACGGTGAAAAATACCAAGCATTTGTAAAGAGGTGAGGAAAATAGAAAAACTTTTACATGGCCAGCAGGGGTGTAGGGTTGGTGCAGTGTGGACAAAAATACTGGTGTCCTAAGTGAAGGTAGGCACATTCCCTGTGACCTGGCAATCCCCCTCCTTTGTATAGGATGTAGATACCCCCTCACACAGATCCATGATGGTATCTGACAAAGCCTGCTCACCGGAGCATTGCTTGGGAAGCACAAGCAGTTGGAGGCAAACTGACTGCCCATCATTGGGGGAATGGATGCATAAAATGCCTACTCTTCAGGAATTAGAAGCAATTGCATTATGGGAAGATCTTAAAAATACACTCCCAAGTTTTGATCTACAAAACAATACCACTGTAAAAATGTAAACACATACATTTGGTGATTTGCAAAGATGCATATATGTCAAAGGAGATACAACAAACACATTCAAGTGGGTTTCTGGTTGGAGTGGAAATGGAGCCCCAGGACTGGGTGGTTTGTGATGAAAGATAAAGAAGATAAAATGAAAGAAGACAGTGACTGTGTACCACCCCGTGGTGATAATGTTCTCTGGTCTGAGGAATGAAAGAACTCAAATTTCTGTATCTGGAATTCAAAGAAAAGTGATTAATTTTTGTCCATGTTTGTTATCCTTCATTCTTTTGGGAGCCTTTTATTAGTTCCTTTGATTACACGTTGTAATGTCTTGATTAAAAAAAAAGTCATGTTAGTTGGGGTTAACTTTAATTTTGACCCTTCTTTTCATGTATAACTTACGTTTTCTATCTCATTAATGGTCTTCCACTTTCCTAATGCTGTATTTTAAAATATTTACATCCTTAGGGAATAAAACTTCTGTGCTAAAGAACTCTCTTTTGTGTTATCACTGACCTCCTCCAGATAGATTCTGCTGTAACAGACTGCAAAGGTGGTGATGAGCTTTAACTTACAACCCACTGTAAGCGCTTTCTATCGATGACACGGAGCTCATACTTTGCCTCTTAGAGGGTCCTGCAGATTTTCACTAATAAAGTTGCAGAGGGTTTAGTTTGAAAGTATTGTATGACTGATCTAGTTTAGCCGTTCATTTCACAAAGAAGGAAGCTAAGGTCCAGAGAGGGTAAGTGACCTGCCCGATGACACAGCTGCAGTTGTAGCACTAAGACTAGACCTAATGCCCTTTTTAAAAAAATTTTATTTTATTTTTATTTTTTAATAATACATTTATTTTGTATTGGTGTTCAATTTGTGCCTTTTTAAAAAATTTTTTTAAAATTTATTCATGAGAGACACACAGAGAGAGAGGCAGAGACACAGGCAGAGGGAGAGGCAGGCTCCATGCAGGGAGCCTAATGTGGGACTCAATCCCGGGACTCCAGGATCATGCCCTGAGCCAAAGGCAAATGCTCAACCACTGAGCCACCCAGGCGTCCCTGTCTAATGCCCTTTGCATTTAACCCCCCTAGTCAAGCAGTGGTGCATTTACCATGAAACCAGTGAAGCTTAAGCTTTAGGGATCCTAACTCACAGAGGCGTCCTCCACATCCCTGCTGTGCCTGAGAAGCATGTGGGCACAGTCCTCGGTATTTGTAAAATCTGCAAAAGAGGTTTCAAACAGTATCAGTTAAGACCGCCTCTGGCATTCTGACTTCCTCCCCATCACACTTCCTCCTCATGTTAGGGAACACTGGAGTGGCCCGGAACATTGTATGTTTGTAAATTTTGTTTTTTTTTTGTTTTGTTTTTAAAGATTTTATTTATTTATTCATGATAGACACAGAGAGAGAGGCAGAGACACAGGTAGAGGGAGAAGCAGGCTCCATGCAGGGAGCCCGACGTGGGACTCGATCCCGGGACTCCAGGATCAGGCCCTGGGATGAAGGTGGTGGCGCTAAACCACTGACCCCCCCGGGCTGCCCTGTAATTTTGTGTTATTTTACCAAAAGAGTGCCACCACAAGACCTGTACCCTCCCCAACCTTCATTGATAATTTTGTTTCATAACATATAGGTTATAGGCTTTAACAACATATCCTTTTTTTGACTTGCAATGAACTTTGCGACAGGATGTCGTACTTTAGTTTCACCCAACATATTGGTGCGAGCAGCTGTGGTTCAGTCATTTCACTTCCATTTAATATTCCATTGTGTGACTATACCATAGTTTACCCATTCTTCTGTCAATGGCATTTGGGTCGTTTCAAGTTTCTTGCCCTTGCTTTGAACATTGCTGCTAAAGAAACATTTTTGTACGTGTTTTTGGACAACCGCATGAAAGTCCTTTGGGTACACATCTAGGAGTGGAATTTCTAGTTCATAGAGTTTGAGAATGGAAAACAAGAAGACATATCAAAGTTGAACAAAGTATTTAGAGCAATATATAATGTATGCAAGATATGTTACCCAAGAAATCCATTGCTCCTCTCTTTTTCAACACTTTGTTTTGTTTTTTAAAGATTTATTTATTTGTTTATGATAGACAGAGAGAGAGAGAGAGAGAGAGAGAGAGAGAGAGGCAGAGACACAGGAGGAGGGAGAAGCAGGCTCCATGCTGGGAGCCCAACGTGGGACTCGATCCCGGGACTCCAAGATTGCGCCCTGGGCCAAACGCAGGTGCTAAACCGCTGAGCCACCCAGGGATTCCTTTTTCAACACTTTGTATTGTCAGGCTTCCTATTTTTTTTGCAATCATCTGGGCATAAAATGGAACCTCCCTGCAGTCTTGTCTTTCCACTCCTTGATGACTAGTTAATTTGTGCATCTCTTCATGTCATTTTCAATTCTTAGAACAACCTTGTAAATTCGGGATTATACACAGATTAAGTAACGTATCCAAGGTCAGTCAGCTGGTAAGTGGTGGATCAAGGATTCAAACCTACGTCTGTCTAAATAAAACCCTGACGTGGGACACTTGGGCGGTTCAGTGGTTGAACATCAGCCTTCGGCTCAGGGTGTGATCCCGGGGTCCTGGGATCCAGTCTCCCCGCAGGGAGCCTACTTCTCCCTCTGCCTGTGTCTCTACCTCTCTTTCTGTGTCTCTCATGAATAAATAAATAAAATCTTTTTTTAAAAAAACAAACCTCATGCTTATCAATTCTGTTATGTTAACCACTCTCTTTCTTTCTTACAGATTGTGAGGAATAATCTTCAAGAAGTTGCTATTCCAGGTCTCACAATATTGAGGACCAATCATTGAGAAGGCTTCCTTTCCCAAAGTTTAAATTAACAGCAAGCGAGCCAACAAAGGTAAGGTCTGTCCCCTTTGGGTATTTGCATGCATCAAAACAAATCTTTGGAGAAGCAGAATGACCTGATCTATCCAGTTCTCAGAGTTTGTGAAGTAAGTATATTATTCTGTTTGCTTGGTGATGACTTTTTAGACTAATACTTAAATCATTCCATAAACACAGAGTGAGGTTGGGGAATCAGGAAACAGAGAGCTAGGAAAAAATTGGCTTTTGAGTTTGGTTTTCTGAACCATTACTCTGGCAGGAAAGGGGAGATGCCATATTTTATAAAACTGCAATTACAAAGATTTCTGAAATATGCAATTAATTTAACTACTACAGTCTTTTGTGTGTTTTGGGTTTGTTTGTTTTAATATCAGGGCCTCTTCTGCCCTGGGTTCCAGTGATCTCGCAGAGCCCCAGGAGTGACTTGAGTGGGGACTGTGGTGTTGCATCCAGACTGAGTCTCCTTTGTCCCAGCCCTGGCACTCTGTGAGACATTTTGAAAGGAGCTGTTATGGGACAGCTCATCCTTTTCTACCTTTCCACCCCCGGGATACAGGAGCAGAGGAAATGCTACAGATGTGTGCCTTTGGCATTGATTTTTGACGAAAAGGAAAAAGATAACATCAATTCTGTAATTTTAGATGCACAAATGTCATGGCTTTAAGATACATGGCATCTTTTCAGTCTAAGTAGCTGATTTTAGCAACCAGTTAAGGGACAGAGAATGTGAGCCTTTGCAGGAATTTTGAAAATAAAGATATCTGCATCTTCACCTTGGAATCTCTGAGAAGTGATCATAAGCATTTGGACAAGTTGGCTCTGGGCAGGTAGAAGGAGAGGGAAGAAAACCTGCTTCATTTTAAAAAAAAAATAACAGCTTTAGTGAAATATAACTCACATATCATAAAATTCATATTTTTAAAGTGTTTTTTAGCATATTCACA